>NC_080066.1:99464246-99799246 GCF_949987535.1 Balaenoptera acutorostrata
ACAACTCACGATGCTATAGAACTTACACTCTTATAGGAGACTGGTGACTAAAGAAACATGTGGGCTGGAACATGGAGCATTTGAAAAGTTCTGTATGTTAAAAAAGATCATTAGGAAAAGACTTATTCCAGGGATAATTAGGAAAAGAGTATAACCACAACAAGTATCAGTCATCTTTGGAATATAGTCATCTGAAAGAAATTATAATTTTGAGACATATTAATAGGGATGTTACTTAGCTTGAAGTCATTCTCCAGTTTACTGTTCTTATATCTTAGAATATCTCCAACTCTCTTCCTTCCTAAAATAAAAGCAATGTGGGAGTCCCATGGAGTCCCTGAAAAGGAGAAAGTTAACTTGACTTTAGTATCTGAACTGCAAAGCAGTGATCAATTAGCTTATTAATAATCAGATAATTGAGCAGGGAGCTCCTGAATAAAATGAAAAGTAGAAATAACCAGCAGGATAATTTTAAGAACCATCTCTCGGCTTTATAAACTAATCCTCCTCTAATGGCCCTTTTTAATGTAATTTATAGTTTCATCATTACCCTTTTTGTATTAGTAATTATTTCTAAAATACCAAAGAACCATCTTTTTTTCAAGGTCCTTCCCTCAGTCTGATTTACAACCAGCTCAAGTTGGACTCTGTCTTTCTGAGGTTTGACATTTCAAAATATTTATTGCTCTTTTACATTAATGCCTTCTCATGAATCTGAAGGTGACCGTTACTCCTTTCATCGTGTTGTAATTAAATGGATCAACTATTGCTTTATTATTTCCACTATTTGTCTGCACAGCACATTAAAACTTTCAGATTAGAAAGTGGTATCGAGCAATGTGTGAACTATAACAAACAAATATTTCTGAAAATATAGGGTCCTCTTGATGCATTGCTAAAGGAACTGTTCCAAGTGAAAGCACAAAATCTTTAATATTTTATTGATCAGATCTAAACCTTCTGCCCAAAGTGGCAATTAAATTTCAATTAAACTGACTGAAAGCATCATATTAAATTTCAGCACTTTACGAGCTATCAGATAATGCTGCAGGACAAATCTTTAGCATGATCACACTCTTTTCAAATTATATTATCCTGTTCATTCACAATAAAAGTGACAGTTTTAGGTATACTTTCAATATTTCTTGAATATAAACCCTCTAATGAACACATTTTATTGCCTTTAAATCAATTATTATTGGATATTTTAATAAAGTGAATTGAGCACTTTGTTTTACACACTGCTTAGAAGTTATTATATTTTGCAGTCTGCACAGCAAAGAACTGAATCAGAGAGAGAGAAAGAGAAATGGCCAAATATCTGACAATATAGGAGAAATGGAATGAGCCATTTATAAGGAGGTGGGCTTCCTGTCTCACTCTATAACATTTAATGATACATGCTAATTAGCATTTGATTAATGGTTTTTTCTTTTTGAAATTTAGGTCCAAGTTCTAGAAATAGCTCTTATCACAAGGAAAGATGTTAGAAATCACAAAACTATACATGAATATAATCTTATGTATATTTTATTTTGGAAATTAGGACCTTAGGTTTTGTTTATTTGTTTCTGTCTCCTTTACGCTTTGAATTTGTGATTTATAACACTTTTCTGAGTATTTCAAAACAAAGTTCATATTAAATGTTGACCAAGGTTGTGCCCATCTGAATGACATAAATGGAATCCTGAGGCTTTTTTTTTTAATTTATTTTTTTTTATATATTTATGACTGTGTTGGATCTTCGTTTCTGTGTGAGGGCTTCCTCTCGTTGTGGCAAGCGGGGGCCACTCTTCATCTCGGTGCACGGGCCTCTCACTATCGCAGCCTCTCTTGTTGCGGAGCACAGGCTCCAGATGCACAGGCTCAGTAATTGTGGCTCACGGGCCCAGTCGCTCCGCGGCATGTGGGATCTTCCCAGACCAGGGCTCGAACCCGTGTCCCCTGCATTGGCAGGCAGACTCTCAACCACTGCGCCACCAGGGAAGCCCCCCTGAGGCATTTTGTTCTTCACTTTGGCCACTCTTGTGAATAAGTCAGACTCCAGACTCTAGCGTACAGCTGAAATGGTCAGTATAGATTGCCAAGATGGACAAAATGACTGCTTTGGCTCTGTGCTGTCCAGATCGCTTATCACGTACTGGAGACATCACACCGTATTCGCTTCATACAAAGCTCAATGTACTGGTCCCATTTCATGAACATGTGTACACCATTAACACACTAACTAGACAAATAGCATAGAATCACATTTGGAAAGAAACTAGGCAAGAGAATGCCTTCTACTTTGAAAGAACCTAGCCACATATAAGGATTTTGTCCTGCTTTGTGAATAGGGAGATGCCTTTGTTGCTGAAGTCAAAAGGATGCTGTAATAACCTCAGTATAATTCATTGGAGTAGATTAAATTAAAAGTTAGATGAAAATCATGATTTCTTATGGAAATGATTCAATTAGATTATGATCCCTGAATTTGAGTAATTGAGTCTCAAGGTGACAAGGGATTTAACAAGTCATTAAAACTATGCTTCTGTGCGGAGCTGGATAAGGCACCAACTGTAAGCCTATTCATGGACCTGGAATCAAATCTATAAGCGATGCAAGAACATCATTTCAATCAATAGGGAAGTAAACTCTGGCTTCCATATGCAACCCATATAGGAAGTAAACTACAAATTGCCCAACTCCTGCTGAAGTAAACAGCACCTCCAAGTCACAGTTGTGAGACTATTCCTTCCTAGCACCGTTATTTCTGTTGAACATGGGCCCCTTCAGCTTCAGTGAGGCAGACACAGTCAACTGTTCACTACCTGGAATGAGTGGTATAGGATCTGCTTCCCAATAACAACAAAATATTTAAAAATAAAAATAAAAAGGTAATACAAGCAATTTGTAAAGTAGGAAGTGCTTTGCCCAGCTATTTCAGAATAGCAGCTGTGCTTCAGCAGTTGAAGTGAACTAAGACACCAGTCTCTATACAATTTTCATGAAGACAAAAATCGGTTTCTTCTTCACTCATATTTTGAAAGGACCCAAAGAAATGTGCTAAGAAAGACTCTTCTCTATATCATTCCTCACAGGCCACAAACATAAGAATGGGAACTTTTAAAAGCACATTCTAATTTTAAATAATCCTCACTACCAGCGAATCCCTGTACACATAATTACAGCTTCCGTTTATTTGGGTTCTGTTTTTAGTTGAGCAGAGACAGTTGACAACAGACAATCCTGAAAATGTTCACTATCGTATCTTAATTGACTTGGTGTTTTATACATTGGCAAAGTAGTGGTATGTGTGTATGGTGGCAGAGGGGGGTGACCTCTGTTTGGAAATTAAAAAAAGAAAAATAGGCATAGCAGAAAATATATTTCCCAATAAGGGTTGAACCCTTCGAAGTTGAAAACCTGGGAGCCTACCCACCCGGACTTCCTCAGGTGAAGCAGACCAAGTGAAGGGAAGCCAGGGTTACCTCCCTAACCACTCTGCTGCCCTCCAGGATTCATTTTCTCTCCCAGATGTCTTCAGAGTGTTCAGGGTGAGCCACCGACGTGAGAGAACACACTAGACATTCTATTTGTGTGTATTTATTTATTTTTAATTAATTAATTTATTTATTTTTGGCTGCGTTGGGTCTTCGTTGCTGCCCCCAGGCTCTCTCTAGTTGCAGCGAGTGGGGTCTACTTTTCGTTGCGGTGCGTGGGCTTCTCATTGCAGTGGCTTCTCTTGTTGTGGAGCACAGGCTGTAGGCGCGTGGGCTTCAGTAGTTGTGGCTCGCGGGCTCAGCTGCTCTGCAGCATGTGGGATCTTCGCAGACCAGGGCTCAAACCCATGTCCCCTGCACCAGCAAGAGGACTACCAACCACTGTGCCACCAGGGAAGTCCCTGTATTTATTTTTAGATAAAAATAAGAAGGGAATGAATCTTTATTAAAACTCAATATACAGTTTGACACTGACAGCCTCACTCAGACACATGTCACTTACAGCACAAGAGGGAGATTGAACAAAGCAGCAATATCACTAGAGCAGGGAAGGGCCCTCCTGCCTTTGTCTGCTTCCAGCCCATCCCAGGGCATAATCACCTACTTCTACCCAGTTAGACAGACCTCCAGATCATGTTATCTAGTTTTAACTAAACTGACCCTCCCAGTATGGCCTTATGGCTCTAGAAGATTCCTGCAGAAAAACTGAGACAATACAAGCACATGCAATCCTTCTCTTATTCCTAATCATGTGCTTCATCATTCACATTACAAGTTAAAAAATAATGATGGCCTAAATTGGTCTAACAAAATTTCAGACAAAAAATTTTTTTAACTCTCAGGAAAACTATTTGAAAGGTAGACTTACATCCACAACTGCTAATAATGACCTTCACCCTACTCCTGCAACAACTGTTTCTTTTTTTTTGGCTGCATTGTGTCTTCGTTGCTGCACGCAGGCTTTCTCTAGTTGTGGCGAGCAGGGGCTACTCTTCGTTGCAGTGCACGGGCTTCTCATTGTGGTGGCTTCTCTTGTTGCAGAGCATAGGCTCTAGGCGCGCGGGCTTCGGTAGCTGTGGCTCATGGGCTCTAGAGCGCAGGCTCAGTAGTTGTGGTGCACGGGCTTAGTTGCTCTGCAGCCTGTGGGATCTTCCCAGACCAGGGCTCAAACCTGTGTCCCCTGCATTGGCAGGTGGATTCTTAACCACTGCGCCACCAGGGAAACCCGCAACAACTGTTTCTTGAGCACCTGTGATGGGCCAAGCAGTATTCTAGGCCCAGGAGATAGCTGTGAACAAAAGACAAATCCGTGCATTCATGGGGAGGTGCAGTAAGATGTACAATAAACAAATAAGTAAATTATATAGAGTATTCAAAGGTAATAGGAAAAAATGAAGCAGGGAAGAGAGATAGGGAATGGTAGGGAAGGATTTATAATTTTAAAGAAGATGATCAAGGAAAGCATCACTGAGACAATGATATGAGATAAAAAATGATGCAACGGTGATTAGCAAGACACATCAAAACTGAACACCCACTACCTGAAAACAAACATCTACAACTTGAAAGCAGAGGAATTGGTGTGATTAAAAAAACAAAACACTCTTTTAAAAAATTTTAAATGCATTTCAAAATTAGGTCATTCTTTTAAATCTTTAGTTTTGTGTACTTGTTTAAATAAACATAGTATATTAGTATAGTGGAACCTGTATAGTATGTAAAAATAAATAAATATTCATATGTTAGAGACGAGTTCTCCAAAAATCTTTACTGATGGGATGTATGATGAAAGAGTTTGGGGGATACTTGGCACAACTACAACCAAAGTAATTTTAAAAAATTTGATCACCCTCTTGCTTACGGGAAGCCCTTTCCTAGCTTCCGATTGCCCTAAAGAGTATATCCAGACTCTTGGCTCTTGAGACCCAACATGACCTGCTTTCTCTTTCCTCCCCGTCTCAGCCTACACATTTCAGTGAGACTGAACTCCCAGTTCCTAACGTAGACCATGCGCTCTCTCTCACCTCCTGACCTGCACACACTCTCTTCCCTCAGTTGGAAACACTCTTTCAAGGACCACCCCACTCTCCAGGGGCTTCCTCACTTTTCACCTGGCCAACTGCTCCTTGTCCTTCCACGTTGTGAGTCACTGCAGAAGTCTCTTCCTCCAGGAGGCCTTCTCTGACTCATCAAGCCCAGCTTAGTTGCCCTGGTAAATTATCATCCCACCACCTATCGATTCCAGCTCCCTGTGGGCAATAGAGGGCATGGACTTGTCCCAAGTCACTGATGTAGTCTCAGAGCCCAATCCAGTGATGCACATAATAGGTATTTCACACGTATTTGTTAAAGGAGTGAATGAATAAACAAATGGATGTAGCTACTGCATATTTAAGTATTGGTACAAATTTCATAGCTTCTGTTCACACTCATAGTTCTATTAATTGTGCTCTCATGGCAGTTTCTCTATATATCTTTTTTCTTTTCCTTTTTGGCTGCACCGAGCGGCATGAGGGATCCTAGTTCCCCAACCAGGGATCGAATGTGCACCCCCTGCAGTGGAAGCACAGAGTCTTAACCACTGGACTGCCAGGGAAGTCCCTCTCTATATATCTTTATAGGAGAACATTTTATCCTGGATTTTAATTATTTTCACCTTGGATAGTGTGATCACTGGTAGTTGACAAGCTCACAGTGCTTTGGATTGTGCCTGATGTATAGTGAATTCTCCAAAAATATTTATCAAATGAATTACCTTGAGAATGTAAGATACAGTCCTTAAAAAAGAAAAGTATATGTTCTTTGAGGATTAATTTTCACAAGACACAATATCTTGGAAATAAGCTCTGTAATTTTAGTTTGGACTAATGTGAAGGCTGCCCCTCATTCAAATTCACAAACTTGAAATAATTATTTTTTTAATACTTTAAAATTTATTTTATCATCACACACAAATATGTCAGATGGGGTGATTGTAAAGTAATAACCATATACCATATCTGTGTAATATGTTCTATATGTATTGTGTGTGTGTGTCCAGATGTGTCTTCCCCTTGTAACCAAAGGCTGTCCTTGCCTCATTGATGCCTAGAGGAGGACCATACTCTGAGATTCCACAAGATTCCACCTTATTTATGATCTTCTCATTAAGAAGATGCATAAGAGGGCTTCCCTGGTGGCGCAGTGGTTGAGAATCTGCCTGCTAATGCAGGGGACATGGGTTCGAGCCCTGGTCTGGAAAGATCCCACATGCCACGGAGCAACTAGGCCCGTGAGCCACAATTACTGAGCCTGCGCGTCTGGAGCCTGTGTTCCGCAACAAGAGAGGCTGCGATAGTGAGAGGCCCGCGCACCGAGATGAAGAGTGGCCCCCGCTTGCCACAACTAGAGAAAGCCCTCGCACAGAAACGAAGACCCAACACATACCAAAAATAAATTAATTAATTTAAAAAAAATAAAAAAGAAGATGCATAAGAGAGTATAAATGTGACTGTAAGGGACTTGACCTTCCTCTTTAAGAAAGTCCGATCACATTCCCCCCTACTGGAATTATGTAGGTCTTAACTCTTCCCAGTTGTACCCATCCCCTACTTGCTCAAACCTTGGGGTAGCAGCATGAAATGACAAAAGGAAAATGTTTAGAACATGCACACCTGACCTGACTCTTGTAGTAGACAGGCTACGTTCTTTTCACGGGATACTCAATTTTTTTCTTCATTTTTTTTTTTCCTAAAAGCAATTTTTGATGGATAGTTAGAGGAAACCCCTAACTTTGACCAAGAAAAAAAATCAAATCAATGAATGTAAATATTGAAAGACATGCTGTTTGTTTATAAGGACACACTCTTGGCATTTAAGCAGACAGTCCACAATCTGAGCTATGTGTTGTGTTGATAAAGTGCACGGTATTTGAGAGAGCATTTTTTCCCATGATTCAGTATGTTTGGTTTACTCTTAGCTATAAACACCTTTTTTGTACAAATCTGCTTTTCCTGCAAAAACATATGTATGTAAGCAATCTTGACAAACTGATCAAGCCAAGCTGCTAATAAATTTATTTGATAGCTATTCTTTGCATATCCTGCACCTCCTAAATATATAAATTCCCAAACGTAGTAAAAGACTAATTTTTATTGCATTTAATAGAGTGATTTGGCAATTTTTTATGCTGTGTTTTATTTAACTACAGTGAAAGCCTTCAGAAAAGGCTTCATGTAAGAGATATAAGTAGATGGGGAAGGAAAGGGGACAGAGGAGATGGGAGGCAGAGGGGCGTGCTATGCTCAGAAAGTGCTTTGCATTTCATGGAGTCCTTACAATTCATATCCAAGTACAGTAGCTCTGTTGTGTGAGCAGATCTCTTTGCCTAGACCACAGTAATTGAACTTTTACAGATTTCTCAAGTACATTGAAACTGCTGCTAAATCAGGAAGGGTGAACTGAAGCCTGCTCCTCTATACCACACTTACTCATCTCCAGTGCTATGCTGAATTTATTTTTGACACTAAGAAAAGAACCATGAATTTTTGTCAACTGCAGCATGGGAATTTACATTTGTTCTGTAAAATGCACTGAAAGGACCAGCCTGCTCTTTGAGAATGGGAAATGTAATCTCTCCAACTCTCAATAAACTTGAGAATATATATCTGGTTAAACCCATCTAAAATGAGATGCAGTCCTGGCAATATGGTGGGCTCAGAAAGGCTGGCAATAAAAGTAGATATACAATATCTGACATCAGATTGTTTCAAGCTTAATTTCAGTAAAGTAATAATGTCAGGAAAAGAAATGCTCTGTGATGCACAGATTGATGCCATTAGATAGAAACTGTGCAATGCCTTATGAACACGACCATTTTTGACTTGATATTATGAGTAAAGAATAGAGCAATATTCAATGTGCCAGCTCCAGATTTGCAGTTATAAAAGTTGACCAGGAATGTGGTCAGGAAAAGGGATAAAATGTGGCAAATATACTCTTCTGTAAATAAAACCAAACAAGATTATATTACTCTAAAATATGTTCTGTGTAAATGCCCTTCACAATTTGCCCTGGGTAGCAAGTAGTTGCCCACATTTGATGAGAAGGAGCCTTCAAACACAGAATATTAAACAAAGAATGCATATGTATCATTGTCAAACACAACAAAAGCACCTCGGTGGCACTTCCGGTCTCAACAACAGAGATGCATGAAATAATTGGTGAAAGGCAATGGATATCTTGAGAAACCCAAGCAATGAAAGTCCAGTTCCATTTATTTTTCCCTTAAATTGCTTCTTCTAGTCAATAAATAATCACACAATCACATCCTACTTCCAGGAGAACATACATGGTTGACATCCTTAGCAGGTTTCATTTGTGGGCTCACACCTCTATTCAGTATTCCACATGTCAGGTCTGCCTTTGGTTTTCATCTTAACAAATGTCAAGTGCATTTTGTCTTCAAAAACAATGGTGTTTCTGGTTTCTCTTGTCCTGTATGAAAGATCACTTCCCGCTCTCCTTTCTGTTTTGCAGAAGATATTATAGCAAGTTCAGGTACTGATCAAGTTTGTAAAAAATGAAGTGGTACACATCTGTAAAGGTAAAATCACACATAGAAATATTCCACTCCCCCCTCGCATAAACGTACACACATGCATTTTCTACCCAAACATGGCTAGATACCTTAACAAAGAACTTACTTGGACATACACCCTTAAAAACAAGGAGACAAGTAAATAATCCATAAAGAATTATCCTTTATAATCTTGGAAAATATTATGGCAAGCTTAAATCAATAGATAATGCCACAATTAAAAAATTATTTCTAAATCCACTTTGTTAACATATTAAGTACACTCCCGATTGTGCTGTGAAATGAATAAAAGAGAAAAATAAAATCTTTTCTTTCACCTCCACAATAATGAAACGATTACTGACAAATCAATATTGTTGCTAAAATAGTTGCATCCTAAAGCCATTTTTGGGGAAACATTATGCTTTCCTCTATTTGTATACCATGAGTCTGTCCTCTGTCATTCCTTTTCTCTTTAATCTTGTTTGAGTGTACAGCTCACTCGTCCTTATTTTATTGACTCAATCACAGGCACACTGTCACTTTTTATAAAATGGTCACTGCAGAATCACATCAAGCAAATTTTTGATTCTGCAGTCAGTAATTTAGTGCCTTTATGGAACTGCAATTTCAGGGCTCACTGCTTGTTTTTCTAAAATGTACTTTAGGAATTAGTTACTCCAGCCACAAATCAGTTGAATTTATGCACAGTTGTAATACAGTTTATGGCCTCATGGTACATTGCTTCAAAAACAGCAGATGTGAAATTATGATAAATATAATGAGTGTTTTTTTGCCTGATCTAGTGGAGTAGAGAAGGATCTGGAGCGTGTTTACCTATCCCATACAGTACATTTAATGTCTTAGTCAGGAGCCCTGACAATGGCTGATTAATGTCCTCATCTCCTTTATTAAAGATAAGAGTAGCACTGCAGTCAGGAGATAGAAAGCACACCATAAATCTTCATAAAATGAACAGTCAAATAATCACTCATCAGAAATAAAATCTACATACATTAACACTAACGCTCAGCCTTCCACGCACGCTCCAATAAAAAGCAAGAAGAGATGGCGGTCCTGAAGTTTTAATTTGAACTAGTTCTTTAAGTTGAATATTACCAACCCTGTAACCTGGATGCAAAAGCTGGCATTTAAAAGCACATGTGAAAGGAGCAGATGCCTCATCATTACATTAAAAGCATGAAGCAGGCAACAATTAAGCGATTCACTGGAAAGACATAATGCTGATCTATGCTAGCAATTAATCACAGAATACATTAGACAATGATGGGTGACCTACAAATTTTTGACAAAATAATTTTTCATCATGTTGGCGATTTCTTAGCCTAATATGCCTGCAAGGCACAGAGTCAAAACCTGTCATTTATTCCATCGCTCCTTGACAGGCGGCAACCTGTCTTCCAGACAAAATGAACATTATCTGTGCTCACTAGACATTTAGTGCAGGGCTTAGCTTATGACTAATGATAATCGGCAGACAGAAATGTTAGAGTCTGAAATAATGTTCTCTTTGTTAAAGAAATTTCTTGAGGTAGAATTTTTTTTCCAAAAGATGTATAAAGATAAAAACTGTTTTTTATCTGGGTTTTAATGCAACTCCAAGAACCAATATTTCCCTTCTACCAAAATAAACAGAAGGATGGAGCAATTTTTTAAATTAACATCTCATTTGAATACCGACTCTTGCCTGAAAATTTCTTATGTGGTTAGAAACTGAGATACAAAGGAAAGCTCAGGAGATAGAGCCTTAAACAAGAAAATATGGGCAAGCTGTTTTGTGTTCCAGGTTTTATTTTGAATCTGGTGGAAATAAGGTTGAAACATCATGAGTGCGTGTGCTGCAGAATATAAATAAATGAAGACTGTGTTGAGAAATGTACTCCCACCACTCCTATTCTTCTTGGTTTCCATTTGTCACTAGGTTCTTCAAAGCCTGAGACAACCTAAAGCAATTTGAGGAAAGCAATTTTGAGGGAGAGAAATGCATAAAATCGCAAATTTATTAAATGGATTTAAAATTCCACAAGCAAGTACTCTATCTTGTACTTATAATTAATATAATTGTTTTATGTGCTTTGGATGAAGAGAAATGGATTTTTTTGGTTATTTTTCTTTGTGTATTACATGTGCATAATGCCATCTTAGAGGCAGATTTTTCTTTGGGCTCAGGCACCAAATTCCTATTAGCCTTAATGGGACTTATACATGCACATTGATAGGAGAATATACCCCTTAGGCTTGAAATTTAAAAGAACAAATGGCAAGGACGTCAAAATAGTAAAGTCTAATTTAGATGATCCATAAGCCTGCACAGTTACTTTCCTGAGAAGGCAAACAAATGTTATGCCTTACGATGTTTCTGATTGTTTTGATAGCCCTGTAAATACATCCTCTAGACTCATTACTTAAGGCGAAAGTCTGTTTTTATCAAGCAATGCAATTTTTGACCACACATGTTTGGTTTGAATTATATATATTTTTATTTTGCATAATGCATTAGTGCAAATTAGTTAGATGTAGTTCATCATCTCAATCACAACATCCTGCTTTGAACCTCTTTGTACCTATCATACAACTTGTATGTCATTCTTTTCCCAAAGGTAAAAAGGAAGATGAAAAGCCAAAACTCTTTTGACCCCAAATTTTGTAGGTTTTAATAGATTTGCTAACCAAATTCCTTCCGGAAAGAGTCTGGTTGGTGCATAGTCCAAAGAAGTCTGTGTTTTTCTGATGAGATGGTTGTTGAAATTCCATAAATCACATGACTTGGGTTTTTTGTGTGTGTTTTTTTTTAATTTATTTATTTATTTATTTATTTATTTATTTATTTTTTGGCTGTGTTGGGTCTTCATTGCTGTGCGAGGGCTTTCTCTAGTTACGGCAAGCGGGGGCCACTCTTCATCCTGGTGCGCAGGCCTCTCACTGTCGCGGCCTCTCTTGTTGCGGAGCACAAGCTCCAGACGCGCAGGCTCAGTAGTTGTGGCGCACGGGCCCAGTTGCTCCGCGGCATGTGGGATCCTCCCAGACCAGGGCTCGAACCCATGTCCCCTGCATTGGCAGGCGGATTCTCAACCACTGCGCCACCAGGGAAGCCCATGACTTGGTTTTGTCAGTATCCAAGGCCAGATAAATAGTCGTCTACCTGGCAAAAGTGGGGTTCATTTTGTTATTGTTCAAAACAATTCCGTTTTGAAGGATGCTGAGAAAATTACCCTTTCCTTTCTAAACATAACCAGGGTTTCCAGTTCAAGGGTCTGGGTATACTGAGTATGATAGCTAATATTTAAATGTCTGTCTAATCTCAGGATAACAAACAACTTTAGCCTTCAGTGATCACAAATCCCTCATTTTCTGGGCTTTCATTTTATCTCTTGCAAAACAAATATGAAAAAATTATCACCCTTTTTCCCCATCACTGGGCCTCATTCTCTGTCATGTACGTATCGATTCATCAGCACCAAGAGGCTTCTAAATGAGGGGGACGAGAGCTCAAGTGTTGTTACAAGCCTCCTCCAGGAGGTTACAACTATCGCCAGTAACTAACCGTGTTAGAACTGCTGCTTCCCTGCCAGGGCAAAGTCAGGTCTGTGTCTGTTTTTCCCACTTTGGTATGGAAACCTCCAGAAAATCCTCTGCGTGATTCAAAACTGTAAAATTTGGCTTCAGTAAAAATATGAATGAGAGATGTGGGCCTGAGCAGTCAAGTGGCCATTTGATACAAGTCACCTATTAAATGTCATAAAAGTGTAAATTAAACTTGAGAAAAATAAATTAGTACATTAAAATTTAGAAGGCAGCCAGCCTAGCTTGGAGCTAAGGAACGAAAACTCTGTGCATGCTAATTCTAATTCTGGGAATAGCTTACTTTGTGAGCTCGCTCTCTCTTCTCCTTATTCTCCTTCAGCTCTTATTACATCTCTCCTGTTCCCTCCATCTACCCCTTCTGCCCTGTGTCAGCCAGTGGACTCGTCGTACTGTTTCTCCATGTGTAAAATGGAGACAGAACAAGGAACAAACACTGGTTCAGACATCTGGTATCAGGATCACAGCCACAGCAGAACTGTCCAGGAAGATAAGGTTGAAAACATGTAGAAGAGAATAACTACTGGGTGAATGTTATGAGTATGGAAATGACGACACTGCATATGGAGTCTGTGACTTTGTTCCTGTTTTCAAACCCGCACTGTGTTGAATAATAAAGATTCAGGAATGGTTTTACAATCATACCTTCGATTTGCTGTTTTCTCCTGAAGTTCACAGGACAGGAGTGAAAACACTGAGTAGGAGGCCAAAGTCCTAACATCACTACATTTGAATTGAGGGCACTTAGAAACCACCCATCCTATGCATGAATTCCTCTCCACCACATCTATTCAGAGTGGCTGTCTGTATTTGCCCCTATTCTCCTCTAGTGATGTGATATTTACCTTGAGTGAAACCTTCTTTCCATAGGAATATGAAAAGTTTAATAATGATAGTGACCATTTATTTAACATTCATTACATACCAGACATTGGGATAGGACCATTACATGCATATCCTCATTTAAATCCACTTGAAGTGTTATAAACCCATTTTAAGGATGAAGTGATGCAGACATAGTTTAGGAAATTTCCACAAGGGCACAGAGCTGCTTAGTTCTGTCTGATTCTATAACCATTATGGAATACTACCTCCTTGAAATATATACACATTCTGTTTTAGTCTTGCAAAATAAACTGATTCCATGCCGATATCATTATCACTTCCTTGCTACCTTTTTTCTCTTCCAAGAGACATTCTGAGCCCAGTTTAACATTTCCAGTTGTCTGGGCTATTCCTCATGTGACTTTGCTTTGATTGTCTTTTGTGTCCTTCTTACTTACCCTTAGGGATTCTTTCAAAATGTGGCACCTAGAGCAAAATGTAATAATTTTTATGAGGTCTGGTTACTTTTTCTGAAAAGTATACTTTTATTTATATGGACTAAGAAGAAATTAGCTTTGGTCTTAGGTCATATTTTGGAAGTGCTAAACTGTATCACCCACTTGACATGTGAATATCACAGTCTAATAAAAGGGCAAACTGCATTTCACATAACTAGGATGCATCTCTCCTGGATTTCCATCTGTTCTCATCACCAATTAGAAATGGAACCCTCACTAGGCCTCAGTTTTCTCATTTATAAAAAGAGCCAGTTGATTCCTCTCTAAGACCTCTCTAAGATTCCTCTCTAAGACCTCTCCCAGCTAAAATATTACTTGTGTCTTCAATGTAATGCCAATAAATTCTCTTTTCATCTATTTGCTTATTCCTCTCCAGGCTTACCAAATTGAAGATAGGGGTAAAAAGAGGGTTGTGGGGTTGGAAAAGAGCAGAAATTAAATAAAGGAAAAATTAAAAGCTCACTTTAACAAGAAGCTTACTTACATTTAGGTCATATTTCATGCATAACGTAAGGAGCATTGTAAACTTTTTAGAGTTTAAGCTCCTAAGAGTCAGGTACTTTTTGTCAGAGAACTTTTGGCATGTTCCCAGATCCAACAGAAGGAGCAATAATCCTTAAAACGGTCTTTGCAAAAAAAAAAAAAACAGAATTTATCATAAATCAAATGAACTAAGATTAAAGTCTTTAAACCTAAGCCACATGTAATAGTTCTTCTAGGTATCACCAGAATCAGATATGAATGAAGCTTCATTTGTGACAAATGGAGTAACTACAATTTATTCACTTTACTCCTATCCTGAGTATAAGGATTAACATGGAGATTTTCTGAATCATTTCGATGTTTTCAGCACTGACAGTTTTTCGTCATTTTTGATGAGAAGATGGCTTAGCATAGGATAGGAAGATTGCAGGTAAAATTCTCTCTTCTTATAGCTTCAGTGATTCTTACAGTCTTCCAGGAAACAACAGGCCTGTATGTCCTTCCTCTTTGCCTGAAAAATGCCCAACTTATTGCTGAGAGCTCCAGCAGTAGATGCTTTTGAGAAAATTGTTCTGCCTAGTCCAAAAGGGTTAATTGGATCTCTGATTCAAATATTTGCATTTTTCAGTCTCATTAGTTACTTAATATATAACAACTACCTACGGAGGGCTCCTAGCACCATTAGTTTTGCCTCTATTTTTCCCATCTTTAAAGGAGATGTGGTCATCTTTTTTCTTTTCCTACTTTGAAGGGGAAATATACACTGAATTATGAGAACATGTAAATAAAACTTTAATTGATGAAAAGTATCAAAGGTGAGATAATATAAAACCTTATTAACTCAATATTCCAATGCTATGGGGGCAGCCTTAATATGCAGCTAACATACAGGGGAAGTCCTCAAATGTCACACCATGGACTTCTGTTTTTTGCAGATGGGAATAGAAAATCACAAATAATTTAAGCACTTTCTATCTGGGTGCTCTTGGCCAAACCAACAATGATTTTCATGTTGCCAAGGCCAATGGTTATTTTTCTGATCATGTGTTACCTGTTATCTCAATGGCATTTGTTGTAGTAACAGTTTCAATCTTCTTAAAACATTGTTTCCTGGCTTCCATGATATCATTTTCCCAGTGTGACACTAACTCTCCTTTTCACACTCCTTTGCTGTCTCTTCCTCCTCTCCTGTACCTAGGTCCTCCTCTCTTCTGTATATATACATGCTTTCTCCTCTTTGAATTCACTCAGTCACATGGCTTTAAGTACCATCCCTAAGCCAGACTTTTTAATTTGACTGCTTAACTGACAGTTCCACATGGATATCTAATAATCATACCAAACACATGTCACAAAAACTAAGGGTTCCCCCAAGCCTCCTCTTCCCTCAGCCTTACCAAATTCAATAAGCAGTACTGCCATCTCCCCAGCAACTCAAGCTAAAATCCTAGGAGTCATCCTTGATTTCTCCAGTTTGTTTACCCTCAGTATCCAATTTTTCATCTAACCTTGATGATTCTACTCCAAAACCTATTGCACATGCAAACAATTCTATCTCCACTATTACCAGCATAGTCACAGCACCACCTCTGCCTTGGACAAATGTGGTGACCTCCTAACCAATCAGCCTCTTCCATTCTTTTCTTCTTTGATCCATTCTCCACACAGCAGTCATCATATTCTTTCACTGTATAATCATATCATGTCACTCTAGTGCTTAAAATCTTCCAATGGCTTCCTATCAGAAAAAAAAAAAAAATCAAAATGTCCTACCCTGGCTTATAAAGCTAACATGATCAGCCCCTTCCTATCTCTCTCACCTCATCTTCGTTCATGGGCCTATTTTCACCATGCTCAAGTCACAGTGAGCTTTCTTTCCTGTTTATCAATCATTCATGGCTTATTCATGCCTTACAAACTTTCACTAATTGATGCCTCTGCCTAGAATGCTCTTCTGTCCATCTTTTCCAACTGGCCCTTCCTGTCATTCATCCATCAGCTTCAGTACCATCTCCTCAGAGAAGCCTTTCCAAATCAACCATGCAAGCTCCATAGAGAAAGGCCCTTATGCGTCTCATTCTTCGTTCCATCCCCAACACCTAGAACATGACTAGCACACAGTGGGTACTCAATAAATATTTTTTGAATAAGTGAATGAGCTTTATTTTTCTTAACTGTAAAGTGAACAAATTGGATTGGATAACAGCTAAGCCCTCTCTAGTTCAATCATGTTAAGTATGGGTAGGTCACCAGTAATTTGAATTTTCATATTGAATCCACTCTATTCCAATCTGTTTCTCCATTTGAAAGGATTTTCTTTTCTAACAACAAAAGCTGTTAATAACTGATATTGCTGGGCATGATGACACCATATCTTCTTGAGATAATATTAATTATGGCTCTTTTTATTAGCCATAAGTACTAGCATCCTTTCTTTAGAGCTGTGTTGACACACATCTGCTCTTAATGTTTGATTTATTTCCATAGCAAAAAATGTGCATACCAGTGTAAACAGGGATGAGAGAGGGATACATGGCATTTTATAACTGAGCATTATATGAGATTCTATACTCTATTTTTAACAGAAAAGATAAACACTTTTATTATGACTAATACATAATACAATATATTTATGTCTCACTTTATTCTCTTTACATACATACATACATTTATTTCACTGCCTCTATGTGATATATACCCATTTCAAGGTGGTGTGATTTAACTCATCTAATGTAAGCTCTTAGGCACTTTTTTCTGTCTGGTTTTATGATTATTATTACCTATCATCTTTTACCATCTGAATTTCTTGAAAACTAATGAAGGCAATATGTGTATCATACTCTACTAGGTCTTAAAATGCCCATATCACCTGAAGACTTTATAATAATCCCAAATAATAGTTGTCTATGTATTTCAGAGATTTAGATGGCTAAAGTTTCCTATTTTATATTTTTATCTAATTGCCTCATTTGCCAGTCTCATCTCCTAGATCTTCTTAAAAGAAATGATTGTCTTGTATCCTCCTTTGCTGTTTAGAGTCTTGCATAGAAGCTGAATATGCAAATGAAGAGTTAAATGTTAGAAACTAAGTGACTTCTTTAATTTGGTTTTATTAAAACACACTTTCATTTGACATTCCAAACTAAAATTATTTTTATGTTTTATTTATAGACACAAAAGTATTAGTGCCATCATGGAATTACTTCTTATAATTCATTATGTTAAATGGTGGCTATAATTATAGACACATCCCAGTATATTTTGCAACTGCTTCCTTTTTTTATTTTTTATTTATTTATTTATTTTTGCATAGATGCTGCCATACTCCAGAGTTAAGGAAAAGGCTTGTATTTTTTGGTCACCTTTCAATGGATCTTTTCTGCAACATTTTCCCGGGGTGAGAAGTAGTCACTCTCAAGCATACAGGGCCTGTAACCTCATCCTATGATGATTTAATGTTACTTACATGAAGGCAAATCTTACACCAAATATCGCATGGGCCCATATATGGAAAACATGAACACATTGTCATTATCATTCGATAGCTGATAGTTACAGGGAAATATAAACAAACAACACTTCCCTTTTTGGGAAAATATAACTTTTAAGCCCCATTCCATTTATCTACATCAATATTTGTAGAAGTAAGTATCTTACAGAACCACCCACATAGTTATTTGTTGATCCATTCCTGTAGTCTATCAATCTTTTTTCAATTCTGGGTTCACGGCTAGAGTGGTGTAGCAGCGTATATTGCATCTCTATGATAATTTAATTTAACTGCAGTGTGCTAGGGTCTAGATTGCTCCTCTTAGCAGCCAGAGGTGACCGCAAACAGTGCCAGGGCCTAGATTGTTGTCAGCAATAATTACTGGCTAAAGAGAGCTTTGAAAGGATATGACATTCTACAGAAATATCCAGCAATAAGAGTCAGAGTGTATAAGGATACATATATGGGTATTTTAACAAAACCACAAATTTCTTTGTCAAAACAGTTCATAATTGATTAGCCGACGAAGTCTCTAAACTGCATGCATCTTTGTATAAGTCTGTATGGTATCTGTTTGCTCCAGGCATGTTTCTTAATGGGTTTATACTGATAATCTGAAAATGAAGTAAATGGCTGGGCTAAATACGAGAGTACAAATGGAAAGAAGGGGAAAAAAAGAAATTTTGCTCATATATTTTCTCTTTTTTCTACTCATACAAAAGTAAATTCAAGTTTAAAAATCAAAGGAAAGAAATAAATGTCTCTTCTCCCTTTAATTACCACATTTAGAAAGAACTGTAAGTACACACACCATTTCAGCAAATGGTGCTGGATCTGAGTGATGCCATATGATGCTGAACTAAAACGCTTGTCTTAGAAAGTGCTCTTTAGTCATGTACTGGCTTTCTCAGCCCTTATTTCTGTGAAATAGGAGTCAAAAGAAAATGATAGGAACCCCAACACCATGACTGCAATAACATTCTTTTTTTTCTTCTTCTTCTTGTTTAGGTTGGCATTGTCAGAGAATAATTATCCATGAGGGGAAAAAACGTCAACTATTTGGGTAAGTTAGTAAATATATAGGTGGTTACAGAAACAAATTTATTATCATATGTATTTGCATTAGATACAAAATAATGTCGAATGCTCCATCCTAGTGGTGCTGCTTAGCAATGGCACACTGAGGGCTGTGGGATTTTTGAAGCAATTTTGCTTTAATGGTAAGAACTAGTGGAATGCTTACACAATCCATTTGAGAAGGGGAAGAATGAAATTAGTAACAAAACTATTTTGGACATTAAGAAAAGATTATGGGACTTCCCTGGTAGCTCAGTGGTTAAGAATCCACTTGCCAGTGCAGGGGACATGGATTTGAGCCCTGGTCCAGGAAGATCCCACATGCCACGGAGCAACTAAGCCCATGCGCCACAACTACTGAGCCTGTGCTCTAGAGCTAGAGCCCGCAAGCCACAACTACTGAGCCCACATGCTGCAACAACTGAAGCCCATGTGCCTAGAAGCCCATGCTCCGCAACAAGAGAAGCCACCACAATGAGAAGCCCGCGCACTACAAAGACGAGTAGCCCCCACTTGCCACAACTAGAGAAAGCCCATGCACAGCAATGAAGACCCAATGCAGCCAAAAAATTAATTAATTAATTAATTAAAATAAAGATTATGTCTGAAAAATTTTATCTTAGTTTGAAATTTTTCTAACAGCATTGTCTCAGACAAAATAAAGGAAGAGGAAATCCGAAACCTGTGCGATGGTCTACTAGTTTGTCCTTCAGAAGCCCCAGGTCCTGATAACAGAAGCATATTCTCTGACAAAGGACATTATCATACTCTTCCCCTTCCTGGAACAGCACACACCACCTACCCCAATGTGGTTATTGCCTCATAGTTATGAGAAACCTCAGGATTGTAAGGGACTTCAACTTTCACCTTGTTAAGTGCTCAAACTCTCATTTCAGTGTAAATATGAAGAAATTCTTTTTTTTTATGCCTACGATCTTTTATTCCTTTGTCTACTCTCTGAGAAGGCTTTAATAGTAAGGGAGTTCACAGAACTCCCAAAAGGAGTTATTTCAAACCATATATTCCTCACTTGAAGTATTTACTAACTGGTCTTTACCAAAGACAGCATATATCACACACTAACTTGCATGTTTCCTACTGATTTCATGAATATATATCTTGTTTCCCCAGTTACATTGTAAATTCATCAATGATAAAGCCTATGTCTCATACATAAGCCACAGTATCCCAAAAAACATCTGCAAATATGAGTCTTTGGCACCTGGAAAGTGCCCATAAATACTTGGGGTTTGATAATGTAACTGTGACTATTTGTTATGCATAAGGGCAGAATATACATCTCAGTAATGATAATTTTTATTTATTCATTTATTTATACCACAAACTACTGAATCTTAGGTTCTATCCACAGGCATAGACTGATTAAAGAAGGTATTGTCCTGCTCTCAGTCATAAATAGTTACAATGTCTTAGGATAGGAGCTACCATCCAAATCTGTATGAGGTTCAGATAAAGAAGTAATTGATAGAAGTAGAGACTTGAGTTGGTTCTTAAAGAATATGTTCAAAAGGTAGAAGGTGGGGCTTCCCTGGTGGCGCAGTGGTTGAGAATCTGCCTGCCAATGCAGGGGACACGGGTTCGAGCCCTGGTCTGGGAGGATCCCACATGCCGCGGAGCAACTGGGCCCGTGAGCCACAGTTGCTGAGCCTGCGCGTCTGGAGCCTGTGCTCCGCAACAGGAGAGGCCGCGATAATGAGAGGCCCGTGCACCGCGATGAAGAGTGGCCCCCACTTGCCGCAGCTAGAGAAAGCCCTCGCACAGAAGCGAGGACCCAACACAGCCATAAATAAATAAATAAATAAATAAAAATTGTATAACTTAAAAAAAAAAAAAAAAACTACTGGCTTTACCCATCAATTTAAAAAAAAAAAAAAGGTAGAAGGTGATGGGAAGAATTTTCAATGCAGAGGGAAAAGTAATAATTGGTGTAGCTGGAATATAGTGAGTGTTCGAATTGTAGAAGATGGAGTTAAAGAGGGAAGTGTTTGAAAATGTAAACACACTCTACCCCACAGACTGTTTCATTCTTCAGAAATTTCCTTGGGTGCTGCCTCCAGCACCAACCTCCTCATTTTACCTCATCTCCACGGCAGACTTTTCCCTTTAGATTCAGTTCTAAAAGCTCTTCATCTATCCCTGAGCACACTTGCATCTAGGACACAAACAGTAGCTCCCCTTGGTTCTTTTACCCAGGATCATGGGACAGATTCTGAAGACCCCAGCTCAGGAAAGAGCCCAAGCCTCCCCCTCATCCACTTACACCAACAAGAGCCTAGATGGTGAACTTGGCTGGGGAAGTTTTATATGCCTTGCTAAGGAGTTTGTACTTTATCCTCTAGCTTAGGCACTAGGGTTCCATTGTTATACTTTGTTCAGAAAGTGAAAAGATGAACATTTAATAGGCTATAACTAGAATGGCATTAAATCTAAATCATAACCTTTGATTCCTATTATGGTCTTCTGAGAATAAATAGAATGATTAACTTAAATCATTAATCCAGGTAAACATTTGATCCATTGTTGTTTAGATATTGGAACGAGCATGTGAATCAAGTCTTGGAAACCTGCCAATATTCTACTCTGCAGATTTTAGCAGTACTCAGAGAACCATTTTCCTGATATCCATATGTCATTACACATGGGTGATTTATTAATCATCAGATGTATTTTAAAATACTGCACATACACTGATTATAATGTGCCCAATAATCATGTACTACAGTGCATGATTTATGTTACAGATTTCTCTATTTAACATTGGGTTTTTTTTTTTTTCTGGAGGCAATCTCTTCAGAAAAGTTTGGCTTCATGATTCTGCTGTTTTGTAGTGGATAAAGGAGATTTACATTATAATCCTAAGAAAGGGAGATGTTTTTCTTATCCCAGCTAACAATCATTTCAGTCGTTGGTGAAGCACTGTCTCCTATTGAACTTCAAGTTCAGTTCCACTTTTCAGCAATTATAGTAAATCTATAAAGATGGTACTCCTTCAGGAAAGTATACAAGTATAATTAGGGCAACAATGTTTAGGTAAAGGTAAAGGCTCTTCATGTCTGCTGCATATGGTGGTACACGTTGTACGCCAGCCAGTTCCAGGGAGAACAATTCATAGTAATCATAGATTTCTTTACTGATTAGGACTCTTGTTCTGGAAGATAAGAAAATGTCTTGAGGAAAGATAGGCTTCCTTTAATGTACAAAAATATGCCAGATAGACTAGCAGCACCTAAGTGCAAGAGATGAAATTTTACTCAATTTATAAATTTGTACTATTTCTTCTTCATTTCCAAATCCATGAATAATATGTTATAGTAACTTTAAAAAGGACACAAAACCAAAAGTGCTTGGAAAGTTTAAAGGATGTTGAAGGAGCCTGAAATTGAAAATAAGTTAAACAGCAGTGATACTTAAGAATTAGAATGGATAGACAAAAATATGAAACTAAACACAAGTTCAAAAGAAAAAAAATCATTCTACAAATATGATTAAAGTGTTAAGAACCACAATTACCTTGAAGACAGAAAAGCTCAACCCTCTGATTATCACTAACTGTACCTTTACTAGTAAAACTGAACTGAGAATGGTCAGAAACCCAGATCATGCATTAGTGATTTAACTGAGTGTTCAGAGTGTCCAAGTCTATATATTGTCTTGAGATCCAGCCTCACTGGGAGAGATCATAAGTCTTTTAAACTTTGAGAAGCACCACTGTCCCTCCATGTATAGTAGGGAAAACACCAGCTTGGAGCAAAGCACCTTGGAAGTTGGGGATACAGTGCAGCTCTGTGGAAAGGAGTATTAAAGCAACAGTTGTCTTGATGGTCAGAGTTAAAAGACCTCTATAGAAAGACTTCACTTTTTTATTCTTTCTCTTCATGGTTTTATTTATTTTTTAGAGTAAGCAAATGGGGAAAAAAGGAAAATTATATTGGCAGAGGGCTGACCTCTATTTTGTATAATTTGCAGCTAAAAAGCTTACAGGCTAAAACATGTAAATATATGCAGATCTGAGATCAAGACCTCAGAAGGGAAGCAGCCAAGCAAGATTGAAGAGAATGTGGGCCATACATAGGAAAACCACTGAGGCTCTTAGCAACCTGGAAACCTGAAATGAATTATTATCTGGGTCCTATTGTGACCTACTTAATATCCTGGCAGCATGTTGGCATAAGGAGAAATTTGGGGCTGTAGGAATTGCTTATTTACTTGACCTTGAAGATACACGAACCAGTAGGATGTCTGCAGATTCAGCCCAGTGAGCAGATACTGCAGTAGTTACAGGGCAATCACATCACGGAAAGATGACTCACCGAGTGTCATGGACAAAAGTGGCGTGAGCCCGTGCCCTCTGCTGAGTTTCTGTTTCACTGAAATATTCTGTATCTAAATTGTAACCATTTCTGGTAAGAGCAGTAGAGGAAAAAAAATAAAGCGAAATGTATACCACCAATGTTCTTACTTGTTTTTTAAAAAATTATTTTACAATGAGAAGAGAAACAGAGCATGAATTTCAGATTAAAGTTAGAATGAGAAATCGGTTGCTTTGAATAAAAGAACAATACATTTCTTTAAACACTGCATTTCTTTAAACTGTAGGTGAATGGAAACAGGGGAGATATTTGTAGCAAGGTAGAGAAAAGCAACATGATACTCCCTCAAACCTCAAGAATTCTCATCAACAGATTCTGGCCACATTAAAGGGCTGGAATGATCCCAAGAGACCATCGATTTTAACTGTTGGGGTTTACAGATGAGAAACACAAGGAACAAAATCATGATACTTTTCAACGTCCCAGAAAAGAACTTGACTCTCCAAATGCTCAGAATTACCCCACGCTGCTCCCTGCAGCAAATGTCCTTTCAAAGCCTCCTTAAACGTAAATCTTTTCTCATGGCACTATGCATCAGTGGAGTTCTGAGCAAGGAGAGCTGAGGTAAAGGTCTGAGGTCTCTTAGCTTCCTTTTCCTCTTTTGAGGAAGAGTCTGTTGAAGGGCCAAGTTATGCCCAGCACTTCAGTCAAAGCAGACATGAGTCATAGTTGAAATTGGATCCTACACTTAGCATTGCTTGTGTACATCTGGCTTATAATGTATGTCTCACAAATGGACTCTTTCAGAAGAGTCAAAACCTGAGATGCCATGATTGATGGAAAATTCCAAGTACCCAATTAACACGAATGAGGAAGTTATCAAATGTGAAAACTTTAGGTGAATTAACTGCCATCCGTATGTTATGATGTGGTGAATACTGGGCACCTGGAGTTTTATTAATAAGCAGCTAATGGAACAGATGGAACTGGTAACAACAAGTTTAATCCCCACTAATGTGTAAAACAAGCCTAAGCCAAAACCAGGAGATCTGTAGGCGTCAGACCCTATGACCTACAATAGGAAGCATCCTTAACTCATAGATGTTTTACCAGAAAGACACACACCAACCAGCTCACAATGTTTTCATAAGACAGGAACCTCAGCCTTGAACCACTCCAAGCATTACTCTTTTATCTTGACTGTCACAAGTGCATCTCAGGACATGTACTGTCTAGAGAATTATCCAAGTCAGTGGTGGTTACCTGTACTTAGCAAAATAAGCAGGCAGTGGAAGGCAATGGTTGTGCTAAGTTTTGTAACAGTACAGCAAATTCTTGTATGTGGCACAGGTATTACATATAACTGGATATACATTTTTTCATCAGAAAAGCTTTCTATTACAAAGATTTCTTTTAAATACAAAACTAGACGTATTTGTGGCCAAAATAAATGGCTGCCTATAAGGAGTAATTTTAAAGATCCCAAAACATCTTCCGAACAAAGGATTGCCACTATTGCCTGAAATTCTTCCATGAAAGGTTTCTTGCATTAGGTATTGCCCTCTTTTGTGATATGGTTTTTTCCCCAGAATGATAGCATGTGCAATATCCTATAAGTCAATGGCAAATATTCACACAAAGATGTTAATGGCTTTCCAACAAATAGCTACAACGGAGAGAATTTTTGTGAAGAGGGAGAAGAAGACAGAAAGGTTCTGATCCTAGTCCAATGCATAATGGGAACCACATGGACTGGTGACTCTGAACAGCCATAGCGCAGAGTTAGTGGATTCAGAGAAGGGCATAAAAGAACTCCAACTGAACGCTTGCACTTCCTCAAAATTGCTATGTGCTTTTTTGCAGTCAGTCTTTGCACATGTTGTTCTCTCCTGTGGAAGGCTCTTTCACCCATACCACTTTTTCCTCATTTTTCCTGGCTAACTGAGTACGTTTCAAGATTAGAGAAATTATCTTATTCTTTTACTCTTATTGCAATGAATAGAATATTATATATGCTTAATAATTTTTCAAATGAGAAATTGGAGTTAGGAAGATAACTAGGATCAAACCCACTTAGTTCACAGTTTTGCCTTGGGCCACCCTAATTAAATGAAACTATTTTCCTAATGTGTTATGCCATTAAGTTGAAAATACATTTGGCTAGAAAAAAATATTACCAATCAATATGATTACATCAATGCTGCTGTGCCTATCTTGGAATATCATGATATTATTAAAACAAATTTCTTAAAGGTAAGAACTTATCAGTATGATAAGTTTTCTAGTTCATATTATGTAAACACTTTGTAGGGGAAATCTCTGAGAATTTCTAATTTTTTTATTAACCCAAAACTCCCCCAATTCTAACTTTGCCCTTGTGAAAATTATTTTTGTCCAAATTTTTTAGTTTCCTTTCAAATCTCTTAATTCAGGATTTAAAAAATATATGTACTTGTCAAGAAGAGGTAAAATACATACAAAAAGATTAGAGACCACAAGCTTCTATGAAGGCCAAGCAAGTGTCTGTTGAGATATGTGCTGCTCTGCTGATAATGAACCTCTACTTTAAAAGAGGGCTAAAAATCCTTAACAGAAACTCTCCAGTAATTAAGCAGCACCCAGCAACAAATGAGCACAGGCAGCTTGCGGGATCTTGGTTCACAAGCCCAGGGTCGGGCTGAAGCTCCTGCAGTGGGAGCTCCAAGTCCAAACCACTGGACTAACAGAGAACCTCAGACCCCAGGGAATATTCATGGGAGTGTGGTCTCACGGAGTTCCTCATCTCAGCACCAAGACCCAGCTCTACCCAATAGCCTACAAACTCCAGTGTTGGAAGCCTCAGGCCAAACAACCAGTAAGACAGGAACACAATCCCACACATTAAAAAAATTTTTTTTTAATTTAAAAAAATGAGACAGCAAAAAAACATGTCACAGATGAAGGAGAAAGGTACAACACCAAATAAATGAAGAGGAAATAGGCAATCTACCTGAAAAAGAATTCAAAGTAATGATATTAAAGATGATCCAGAATCTCAGAAATAGAATGGAGGCACAGATTGAGAAAATACAAGAAATGTTTAACAAAGATCTAGAAGAACTAAAGAACAAACAAACAGAGATGAACAACACAATAACTGAAATGAAAAATACACTAGAAGGAATCAATAACAGAATAACTGAGGCAGAAGAACGGATAAGTGAGCTGCAAGACAAAATGGTGGAAATAACTGCCAAGGAGCAGAATAAAGAAAAAAGAATGAAAAGAATTGAAGACCATCTCAGAGACCTCTGGGACAACACTAAACTCACCAACATTCGAATTATAGGGGTCCCAGAAGAAGAAGAGAAAAAGAAAGGGTTTGAGAAAGTATTTGAAGAGATTATAGTTGAAAACTTCCCTAACCTGGGAAAGGAAATAGTCACCCAAGTCCAGGAAGCACAGAGAGTCCCATACAGGATAAAACCTAGGAAAAACACACCAAGACACATACTAATCAAACTACCAAAAATTAAATACAAAGAAAAAATACTAAAAGCAGCAAGGGAAAAACAAAAAAAATAACATACAAAGAAATCCCCATAAGGTTATCAGCTGATTTTTCAGCAGAAACTCTGCAGGCCAGAAGGGAGTGGCAGGATATACTTGAAGTGATGAAAGAGAAAAACCTACAACCAAGATTACCCAGCAAGGATTTCATTCAGATTCGTGGAGAAATCAAAAGCTTTTCAGACAAGCAAAAGCTAAGAGAATTCAGCAGCACCAAACCAGCTTTACAACAAATGCTAAAGAAACTTCTCTAACCGCGAAACACAAGAGAAGAAAAAGACCCATAGAAACAAACCCAAAACAATTAAGAAAATGGCAATAGGAACATAAGTATCGATAATAACCTTGAATGTGAATGGATTAAATGCCCCAACCAAAAGACACAGACTAGCTGAATGCATACAAAAACAAGACCCATATATATGCTGTCTACAGGAGACCCACTTCAGACCTAGGGACACATACAGACTAAAAGTGAAGGGATGGAAAAAGATATTCCATGCAAATGGACATCAAAAGAAAGCTGGAGTAACAATACTCGTATCAGATAAAATAGACTTTAAAAAAAGACTGTTACAAGAGATAAGGAGGGACACTACATAATGATCAACCCAAGAAGACATAACAATTATAAATGGTTGTGCACCCAACATAGGAGCACCTCAATACATAAGGCAAATGCTAACAACCATAAAAGGAGAAATCGACAGTAACACAATAATAGTAGGGGACTTTAACACCACACTTACACCAATGGACAGATCATCCAAACAGAAAATAAATAAGGAAACATAAGCTTTAAATGACACAACAGACCAGATAGATCTAACTGATATTTATAGAACATTCCACCCAAAAGCGGCAGAATACACTTTCTTCTCAACTGCACATGGAACGTTCTCCAGGATAGATCACATCTTGGGACAAAATCAAGCCTCGGAAAATTTAAAAAATTGAAATCATATCAAGCATCTTTTCTGACCACAACACTATGAGATTGGAAATCAATTACAGGAAAAAAAACTGTAAAAAACACAAATACATGGAGGATAAACAGTGCACTACTAAATAACCAAGAGATCACTGAAGAAATCGAAGAAGAAATTAACAAATAAATAGAAACAAATGACAATGACAACACGATGACCCAAAACCTATGGGATGCAGTAAAAGCAGTTCTAAGAGGGAAGTTTATAGCAATACAGTCTCACCTCAAGAAACAAGAAAAATCTCAAATAAACAATCTAACCCTACATTTAAAACAACTAGGGAAAGAAGAACAAAGAAAACCCAAAATCAGTAGAAGGAAAGAAATCATAAAGATCAGAGCAGAAATAAATGAAATAGAAAAGAAGAAAACAATAGCAAAGATCAATAAAACTAAAAGCTGGTTCTTTGAGAAGATAAACAAAATTGATAAACCCTTAGCCAGACTCATCAAGAAAAAAAGGGAGGACTTCTCTGGTGGCACAGTGGTTGAGAATCTCCTTGCCAATGCAGGGGACATGGGTTCGAGCCCTGGTCTGGGAAGATCCCACATGCTGCGGAACGACTAGCCCTGTGAGCCACAATTGCTGAGCCTGCACGTCTGGAGCCTGTGCTCCGCAACAAGGGAGGCCGCGATAGTGAGAGTCCCGCACACTGCGATGAAGAGTGGCCCCCGCTTGCCGCAACTAGAGAAAGCCCTCGCACAGAAATGAAGACCCAACACAGCCATAAATAAATAAATAAAATTTAAAAAGAAAAAAGAAAAAAAGGGAGAGGATGCAAATCAATAAAATTTGAAGTGAAAAAGGAGAAATCAAAACACACTGCAGAAATACAAAAGATTACAAGAGACTACTAAAAAAACTATATGCCAATAAAATGGACAACCACAAAGAAATGGACAAATTCTTGGAAAGGTACAATTTTCCAAGACTGAACCAGGAAGAATTAGAAAATATAAACAGACCTATTGCAAGTAATGAAATTGAAACTGTAATTTAAAATCTTCCAATAAACAAAAGTCCAGATGGCTTCACAGGCGAACTCTATCAAACATTTAGAGAAGAGCTCACACCGATCCTTCTCAAACTCTTCCAAAAACTTGCAGAGGGAGGAACTCTCCCAAATTCATTCTACGAAGCCATGATCACCCTGATACCAAAACCAGACAAAGATGTCGCAAAAAAAGAAAATTATAGACCAATATCACTGATGAACATAGATGCAAAAATCCTCAACAAAATACTAGCAAACAGAATCCAACAGCACATTAAGAGTATCATACACCATGATCAAGTGGGATTTATCCCAGTGATGCAAGGATGCTTCAATATACGCAAATCAATCAATGTGGTACACCACAATAACAAATTAAGGACTAAAAACCATATGATCATCTCAATAGATGCAGAAAAAGCTTTTGACAAAATTCAACACCAATTTATGATAAAAACTCTCCAGAAAATGGGCATAGAGGGAACCTACCTCAACATAATAAAGGCCATATATGACAAACCGACAGCAAGCATCATACTCAATGGTGAAAAACTGAAACATTTCCACTAAGATCAGGAAAAACACAAGGATGTCCACTCTCACCACTCTTATTCAACATAGTTTTGGAAGTCCTAGCCATGGCAATCAGAGAAGAAAAAGAAATAAAAGGAATACAAATCAGAAAAGAAGAAGTAAAACTGTCACTGTTGGCAGATGACATGATACTATACATAGAAAATCCTAAAGATGCCACCACAAAACTACTAGAACTAATCAATGAATTTGGTAAGGTTGTGGGATGCAAAATTAATGCACAGAAATCTCTGACATTCCTATACATCAACAATGAAAAATCAGAAAGAGAAATTAAGGAAACACTTCCATTTACCATTGCAACAGAAAGAATAAAATACCTAGGAATAAAACCTGCCTAAGGGGGCGAAAGTCTTGTACTCAGAAAACTATAAAACAATGATGAAAGAAATCAAAGATGACATAAACAGATGGAGAAATATACCATGCTCTTGGATTGGAAGAATCAATACTGTGAAAATGACTATACTACCCAAAGCAATCTACAGATTCAATGCAATCCCTATCAAACTACCAATGGCATTCTTCACAGAATTAGAACAAAAAATTTTACAATTCGTATGGAAACACCAAAGACCCCGAATAGCCAAAGCAATCTTGAGAAAGAAAAATGGAGCTGGAGGAATCAGCCTCCCTGACTTCATACTATACCACAAAGCTACAGTAATCAAGATGGTATGGTACTGGCACAAAAACAGAAATATAGATCAATTTCTGGATAGAGTGCCCAGAGGAGGCAAGAACGTACAATGGAGAAAAGACAACCTCTTCATTAATTGGTGCTAGGAAAAGTGGACAGCTACATGTAAAAGAATGAAATTAGAACACTCCCTAACATCATACACAAAAATAAGCTCAAAATGGACTAAAGACTTAAATGTAAGACCAGACACTATAAAACTCCTAGAGGAAAACATAGGGAAAACTCTTTTTGACATAAACCACAGCAAGATCTTTTTTAACCTACCTCCTAGAGTAACGGAAATAAAAACAAAAATAAACAAATGGGACTTAATTAAACTTAAAAGCTTTTACACAGCAAAGGAAACCATAAAGAAGACAAAAAGACAACCCTCAGAATGGGAGAAAATATTTGCAAATGAAACAACAGACAAAGGATTAATCTCCAAAATATACAAACAGCTCATGGAGCTCAATGTCAAAAAACCAAACAATCCAGTTAAAAAATGGGCATTAGACCTAAACAGACATTTCACCAAGGAAGACATACAGATGGCCAAGAGACCCGTGAAAAGATGTTCAACATCACTAATTATTAGAGAAATGCAAATCAAAGCTACAATGAAGTATCACCTCATCCTGGTCAGAATGACCATTATCAAAAAATCTAGAAACAATAAATGCTGGAAAGGGTGCGGTGAAAAAGGAACCCTCCTGCACTGTTGGTGGGAATGTAAATTGATACAACCACTATGGAAAACAGTATGGAGGTTCCTTAAAAAACTAAAAATAGAACTACCATACGACCCAGCAATCCCACTACTGGGCATATACCCTGAGAAAACCATAATTCAAGAAGAGACATGTACCACAATGTTCATTGCAGCACTATTACAATAGCCAGCACATGGAACCAACATAAGTGTCCATCGACAGATGAATGGATAAAGAAGATGTGGCACATATATACAATGGAATATTACTCAGCCATAAAAAGAAACAAAATTGAGTTATTTGTAGTGAGGTGCCTGGACCTAGAATCTGTCATACAGAGTGAAGTAAGTCAGAAACAGAAAAACAAATACAGTATGCTAATGCATATGTATGGAATCTAAAAAAAAGAAAAAAATGGTACTGATGAACCTAGTTGCAGGGCAGAAATAAAGAGGTAGACATAGAAAATGGACTTAAGGACATGGGGTGGGAGGGCGAAGCTGGGACAAAGTGAGAGTAGTATCGACATGTGTACACTACTGAATGTAAAATAGTTGGCTGGTGGGAAGCAGCAGCATAGCACAGGGAGATCGGCTTGGTGCTTTGCGATGACCTGGAGGGGTGGGAGAGGGAGGATGGGAGGGAGGCTCAAGAGGGAGGGGATATGGGTACATGTGCATGCATATGGCTGATTCGCTTTGTTGTGCAACAGAAACTAACGCAGTATTGTGAAGCAATTATACTCCAATAACGATCTATTAAAAAAAAAATCATCTTTCAATTAAGTAAATCTCTGTTAAGTGAGTGAAGGTTGTGCACTTAAGAAAAATAAAGAGGTACTTTGCTCTTCATCTATCTAAAGGAATGCAGGAATAAAGGGAAAAAGTAGGGAGGACAAAAAAGGAAGAGAGGGGCCCAACCTACTACAGAAGGACATTTTCATTTGTAGTTAGGAGTCATGAGACTTAAGAAGATGGGGGAATAATCTCAGATACAAACTTACTGGAAGGTGATTTTACAATGTGAACGAAAGCCTTCAAAGTCTGCATACATTTTGATTCAATAATTCCACTTCTAGGAACTTATCCCAACAAAATTATCAAACAAGTGTGTTCAGATTTATGTATATGGATGTTCTTTGATATTTTGTTTATTATAGTTAAAAAAATGTGGTTAAATAAATAATGATATTCCATAATGATACAGATATATATTTATTGAATAGAAAAATTGGGGGTACTTTTTGTTATGTAAAAAAGCAGATTATAAAGTGATATATATAGTACAATCCCATTTTCTAATATGTTTTTGTATATTTTATATATTTTCCTGGGACTATTTCTCACATATATGTATGTCTATATATGTATAAAGGAAACTTTAAAAAATCTATTATAGATATTAAACTCAGAGAAACATATAATGATAATGATGATTATATTTGCCTTTAATGCTGACAACACTATTTTTACTACTTCAGTTTTTATTCAAAACTAGAACAAGGCAATAATGATTTTGCTGTGAAACTTTTCCTCCAAGTACTTCTCTCAGACTTTGCTATTATTTACCACATCTTCTGGGACATGACTACAAATCATTTTCCAACTCGGGAATACACAAACACCTCAAACTAATATGTAAAACAGATTGTTCCCTCATTCCATAGTTAACAATTGGGAAGAATTATTGGTATTATAAATAATATTCAATTGAAAGTTTAGAACAGATATGGCTCTGCCTGAGTAGTTTATTGGAAAATCATTTGTTTCATATCAGTTTTGGCATCGAGTATTCAATATGAATTATGTAGTTATAGCCCAGTTTATTGTATTTCTGTTTGTTCCACTGTGTATATATGTGTCTTAGGCTTTAAAAAGGTAATTTGTGCCCTCAAAATGTATTATATAACAAATTGTGATTCACGCAAATCACTTTGATTTGTTTTCCAAAAATGTGGTCTGCTTCAGTTAATCAGTTGCTATTCATTTCATATGTTTCAATTGCACTCACAACAAAAGCTCCAGTGGGTTATCACTTACATGGGGGGCTGGCCTCCAGAGGGCATAAAAGGCACAACAATCAGACATTAGACCAAGCATACAATTATAGTGTGTGTCCCCACCAATTCCAATAAATCACACATCACATTATCTTGGACTCCCCGCTCTCTGAAGTTCTCTGTTACCCGAGCCACGTACCTGCTGTAATCACAGCGTTCTGCTGTGCGTGGGTGCACAGCTCTCAACCTGCTGAGACCTATTCCATGACTCCCAATGTGCAGCAGGAGTCAGCCAAGCAGATTGCTATATCTGTGTTCTGCAGCCTGCCTCTCACGATAAATAGTAGCTCAAAATGCTGTACTCCTGTGCACGGACTTTGTTTAGGAAAGAAGGGAAGCAAAAGCCACATGGCAACTGCATTTGTGCTTAGACATAGATGGTGTGCAATATTTTCCTGTAACTTTTATTACTCGAAATGTAAAAATGGCATAGCAAGAGATGTTATAAATTAACTATAGAAAATGTTCTCTTTTATAAAGGTTTTACTTTAATTATGGGACATCTTCAAGTATAATTACCACCCATGCTTTTAGTTACGTGTCACATTGTCTCAATCCTGTACCACAGGATGAACTAATAATAATGGACTGGGATTAGCATTTTATAAGAGGTATATTATTATTTATTTTCCTAGCAATAACAGGGTACTTAGTGTCATCTAAAATAGAGGGCATTATTAAACCCAAACCACTTTTCTGTGCCAGCTGTTTATAAACCACATATGAATAGTTCTAAAATACAGGGTGCTGAAATGACTAATTGTACTGAGTAGGTACTCATTAGGAGAAAAACTGCCCACAAAGAGAAGATTTATATATGGAGTTCTAATGTTACTTCGTCAGCCATTGCCAACTTACTCTGATGACAATGATATAAAATCTTACTTGAGCATATTTCTTTTGGGGCCAATTACCATGGAAATAATTAAAGGTCAGAAGAATGTAGTATTAGACATAATTCCACCATGTAAGGATATTGAATCTGAATTGGGCTATGGGAGACCTCAGGAGAGTAGACAAAATAACAGGATGCCAATCATATGGCATATAACTCTGTGATCTTTTTACATGGTTGACTATCAGTAAGACACACCTCAATTCCACCAAGGTAAAGGTCACAAATAATAGCTGGTATTTCAAAGGGAAACTCTCAACTTTGACATTGTTGCCATTGCATGTTTGCAATTCTAATCTGCTGTCCTCATTCTTCTCATTTAATATGCTACAGAAAGAAAAAGAAAATGAAAGTGAATGAACATTTATTTATTGAGTTCCTACTATGTTATTAGTAATCAGAAATGTACCTATGGCATTGAACACCATAATCACAACAAATCTGTGAAAGATGACAATCTCCATTTGAGCCAATAGAGGGTCAAAGAAGATAAGTAACAATACAAGTTTGTAGTCAAGCCTTAGTGTTCCAGAGTCAGATTTCCCTCTTTGCTTTACTATGGAAAAGAAACACTTAGCTATAACCCACGATGAAACATTTCTTTTATTTCTTTTATTTTATCTATAAAATATCTTTCTTTGTGAAAGATAGAAATAAAACATATTATTTTAAATGTTGTCCTTATCTCCAGTTTCTGTTAGGAAAGGAAGTTGCAATAGAACACTGTGGTAGGCTGAATAATGGCCCCCCAAAGATGTTCATGTCCTAATCTCTGAAACCTGTGAATATGTTAACCATATATGGGGAAGAGACATTTCATATGTGATTAAGTTAAGGATGTTGAAATGAGAAGATTATCCTGAATTATCCTGGTGGGTCCAATGGTAATCATAAGGGTCCTTGTGACTAGAAGGATGGAAAAGCGTTAGAGCAATAGTAGGACTTGTGAAACAGAAACAGGAGTTGGAGTGGTGCTCTTTGAAGATCACTTCGGAAGAAGGAGCCGGGAGCCAAGGAAAGCAGGTAGCTTCTAAAAACTGGAAGAGACAAGGAAATAAATTTTCCCCTAGAGCCTCCAGAAGGCATGCAGCCTTATTGAGACCTTAATTTTATCTCTGTAAAACTCATTTCAGACTTCTGACCTTCAGAACTGTAAAATAATAAATTTAGTTCAAGATACTAAGTTTGTGGCAATTTTTGTAGTAATAATAAGAAACTAATACAGCCATCATCCCCACCTTAAATATAATCAAAACAAAACAGACAAAAGTACAAAAGAAGAGTTTTTCAGAGTATCAGAGAGCTAATGATTTAAAAAAAAAAAAAAAAACCCTGAGGGAATTAAATTTTAAAATGGACAAGTCTTGGGGAATTCCCTAGTGATCCAGTGGTTAGGACTCCACGCTTCCACTGCGGGGGGCCACGTTCAATCCCTGGTTGGGGAGCTAAGATCCCACAAACCACAAGGGGCAGTCAAATAAATAAATAAATAAAATAAAATGGACAAGTCTTTCCTAAGAGAGAATCATATGCCTGCCTCTGTCGATAGAAGAACAATAGTAGTGGTAGGAGAAACTAATCTTCCATGTGAAGGTAAAGAGAAACCAGCTCAACTTTTAACAAGCTATAAGTAGCTACTGTGGGTTAGTATGACAGATTACAGACCCAAGGAGCCCTGGTCACAGAGAGAATGTGCACCCACCCACAAACTCTCCTCTACGAAACCATCACTAAGTGCATCTGGACAGCATGCTAAAGGCTGGGAGCAAGAAGAGAGAACAGGACTCCTCTGGCACACAAAAACCTTCACCAAAGCACAAGGCAGAGGACACCAACAGCTGCAGGCTGGGGGACAGTGGGAGAGTTGCACAGGATTTTCACTGGGTCTTTCACTGATTTCAAGGCAGTAGCCCACTGAAGGCTGGGAGTAGAATGGGAAAACTGAAGAGATCCCCTGAGGTGTACCAAAGGGTTAAGGAAGCAGGATAAACAGAGCTGTCCTGAGATACAGAAAGCCAGGGCAGGTCTGGAGAGCAAAATCAACTTCCAGTAACTCAGAAAGTTGGGAATTGAGTTTTAAAGCATTGAAATATTGCTGGAGAATTATTGGTGCTCATATCTCAGGCCCTGCTGAAAAGAAGGTGCTGATCCTCAAAGTATTTGAAGCCAGTGGCAAACCGAATCTAACTAAATCTACCACAAAGCCTATGCTCAGCACAATGACAGATGAGACTGACTCAACACACGTTCTGGCAGTCTGACAGAGGAAGGGGAAGCCCTTTGCTGGCAGTTTCTACTGTTCTTGATACAAGATGACTGCCATACAATAAAAATTATGAAACATGTGAGGAAGTAGAAAAATGTGACCAATAAGGAAAAGACGGATACAGGCTGACAGATGACCCAGATATTTTATTTAGCTAATGAGAACTTTAACTCTGATAAATGCCTTACAGAATCTAGTGAAACTTGATGGAAAAAGAGGTTGAAATTTTCAAATATATAAAACTATACAAAAGAGCTAAGTAGAAACACTATAATAATATAAGGAGTGTGAAATTCACTTACTGAGCATAAGGGCATACTGGACACAGCAGAAGAAAAGATTGGTGAACTCGAAAACAACAATAGAAATCATCCAAACAGAAATACAAAGAGAAAAAAATATTTAAACTGAATGGGGAAGCCAAGACTTGTTGAATGACATCAAATTATCTAATATATGTATAACTGGAGTTCCAGAAAGAGAACAGAGAAAGAGAGAATGGGACAGACATTTATTTTGTAGAGATAATGGCTGAGAATTTTCCAAAATTAATGAAATATATAAATCCACATATTCTAGGCATAACATCAAACTACTAGAAACAAAAGATAAAGAGAAAATCTTAAGAACAGCCAGGAAAAAAAAAGGCACAACACGTGCAAGAAAAAGAATATAGGAATGATGGCTGACTTCTCAAAAAAAAAAAAAAAGGAGGCCAGTAGGCAATGGAATAACATTCTTTAAGTACTGAGAGCAATAATAGAATGCTGTATATAGCAAATATACCCCTCAGAAATAAAAACAAAATAGACATTTCAAATAGACGAAGTCAAGAGAATTTATCTCAATAAACCTGATCTACATGAAATGTTAATGGAAATTTTTTAGTATGAAAGAAAATAATACAACATAGAAGCCTGAACCTACAAGGAAAAAATAAAAGACCACCAGAAAGGGCAACTATGTGGCTAAATATAAAAGACTTTTTTACATATGTGTGAACATACATATGTATATGTATATATATTTAATTTTAAGACTATTGGCAATGTAAAGAAAAACTAATAACAATGTATTTAAAGTAATAAGTTATAAAGAAGTAAAGATATAACAAAAGCACAAAGAACAAGAGGGAAGTTAAATAGAATTATGCTGTTGTAAGTTTCTTACATTGTTTGCAAGGTAATATTTAAAATTCAACTGTGATAAAGATGAATATTGTACTTTCTAGAGGATGCACTAAAAAGTAATAAAAATACTTCATTAAGGAAATAAAATTGAATTTTATTTTATAAAATATTTGACTAATCCAGAAGAAGACAGAAAAAGAGAAACAGGAAGACTGGATGGTTTAAACAGAAAATAAATACCAAGATGATAGAATTAAACCCAACGATGTAAATAATTGCATTAGATACAAATGTACTCCATGAAAAGACACAGATTTTCAGACTGGATTTAAAAGCAAGACCCAACTATAAAGTGTCTTTAAAATATATACTTTAAGCACAATGAATAGATAAATAAAAACACAGATTTAGATTGATGTAAGAGTGGAAAAATCTGCTGTGACTATCAGACAAAATAGACATTGACAAGAAGAGATAAAGGGACATTTTCAAATGATAAAAGGGCCAATTCACAAAAACCTAAGAATTCTAAATATATATGCACTTAATGATAGGGCTTCAAAATACATGAACCAAAAACTTATAGAACTAAAGGGAGAAATAGACAAATCCATAATGATAATTGGAGATTTTAACACCCCTCTATCAATAATTGATAGACCAATAGAACAACTACAATAAAAAGTGAGGATATACAAACTCTGAACAACACTATCAACCACATTGAACAAATTAATTTTTATAGAACATTTCACCCAACAACTTCAGAATACAAATTCTTTTGAAATGCACATGAGATAACCAAGATAGATCATATGCTGTGTCATAAAGAAGTATAAAAAACTGTCAAGAGAATGAAATCATAGAGAGTATTTCTCTGACCACAATAGTATTAAATTAGAAATATGTAGAAAACTTCAAATTATTTGGAAAATAAGCTGCATACATCTAAATAACCCATGAGACAAAGAATAAACCACTAGGAAAATTTTTAAAGTATTTCAAACTTAGTAATGATGAAATACAATATATAAACGTTTGTGAGATGCAGCTAAAGCAGTGCTTGAGAGAAATTTACTAATCTGAACTCCTGATTAAAGAAGAAATGTTTAAAATAAGTGACCTCAGATTTTATATTAAGAAGTTAGAAAAAGCAGAGTAAATTAATCTAAAAAAAATAGAAGGAAGAAAATAAAGATAAAAGCAGAAACCAATGAAATATAAAACAAAAAACACAGCAACTAAACAACTTGTTATTTTTTTTAAAAAGATTAATATATTTTACAAAATCCTAGCAAGATTGGACAAGAAAAGAAGACAGAAAAAGCACAAATTGCTAGTGCCCAGAATGAAAGAGGTGATAGCCTAACAGGGCCTATAGCCAGGAAATGAAAATAAGGGAATATTTTAAACAATTGTATGGCAATAAATTCAACAACACAGATGAAATGGAATGTCCTTAAGAAATACAATTTACCAAAACTGACTCAGAAAGAAGTAGAAAAACTGAATAGCCCTGTATATAACAGGAGAAATAATTTTGAATTAAAATTTTACACATGTGCCCCCCAAAAAAACAAACAAAAAAAAAAACTTGAGGTCCAGATAATTTAACTGGTGAATTCTACTAAACATTTCAGAAGAAATAATACCAAGCTTACATAATTTCTTTGATAAAATAGATGAGAAGGAAAGAAACATTTCTTAACTCATTTTGTGAAGGCACAATAATGCTAAATACAAATAGAAAAAGATATTACCAAAACATTTTTCAAAGGAAATAAAATTACAGATAAAACTCATTCATGAATATATATAAAATTCTCAACAAAATATTAATAAATCCAACCCAGCAACATGTAAAATGGATGATATATTCCATAATCAATGGCATATATACCAGGAAATGCAAAATTGGTTTAATAATCAAAAATCGATCAATATAATTCATCACATTAATATAATAAAAATGGAAATCATATGATAATAAATGCCAAAAAAAGCATTTGACAAAATGTAATGCTTATTTATGATAAAATTCTAAGTGAACTAGAAATAAAAGAGACTTTTCTCAATCTAATAAAGTGCATCTATTAAAAATGTACAGTTAACATCAAACTTAATGGCAAATATTTATCACTTTCTCCCTAAAAGGTAGAAAAGTGTCTGTTATCACCCTTTCCATTTTAACATTGCACTCATTGAAAGTTCTAGTCATTAACTCTAATCAAGGCAAGAAAAATAAAAGGCATAAAATTAGAAATGTAGTAAAATGAAAATAGTTTTTTCCCCAGATGATATGATAGTACACAAAGAAAACCCTAAGAAATCCAAAGAGGAAAAAAAAAAAAAAAAAACTACTAGAGCTAATGAGTAAGTTGAACATATTTATAAGATAAAATTTTGAGATATAAAAATCAGTTTTATTTCCCTATACTAACCAAAAAGTGAAATTTTTAATAGCATTAATAAAAGCATCCAAAAAAAGCAAATACTTAGGAATAAATGGACCAGAAGATGTGTAATGTATTTGTCTTGAAAACTGTAAAACATTGCTAAGAAACTTGAAGAAGATGTAAACAAGTGGAGAGAGGTGCCATGTTCTTAATTGGAAGAGTTTATATCATTAAATATTCATTCTCCCTAAATTGATCTATAGATCCCACACAAGTAACAAAGTATCAGCAACATTTTTTGAAGAAATTGACACAGTGGTTCAAAAATCTATAAGGAAATGCAAACTATAGCCAAACAACCTTGAAAAGACAAAGTTGAAGAACTTTCACCTTCTGAATTCAAGACTTACTCTATAGCTAAACTAATCAGGACAGTTAATTATTGGAATAAGGAGAGGTAAATAGATCTACATGTTAACAAAGCAACTGATTTTCAACAAAGCAAAGTCTTTTTAACAAGCGATACCAGAAAGACTGTACAATTGTCTGGAAGAAAATAAGACTCTTGACCCCTACTTCACTCCATACCCAAAAATAAATTAAAAATGGATTATAGACCTAAACATAAAAGCTAGAACTATAAAGCTTCCAAGAAAAAAACATAAGAGAAGATCAAGAGGGATGAAAGTATATACCCACAAAAAGAATTGTGTACTGTATAATTGAAATTTGCTAAGAGGGTAGAACTTAAGTGTTCTCATCAAAAAAATAAATAAATAAATAAGTAAAATATGTGAGGTGGTGGGTCTGTTAATTAACTCAATGGTAGGAATCTTTCACAATATATATCAAATCATTATACACTTTATTTTTAAATTACTTTTTATTGGAGTATAGTTGCTTTACAATGTTGTGTTAGTTTTTACTGTACAGCAAAGTGAATCAGCTATACGTATACAAATATCCCCTCTTTTTTTGGATTTCCTTCCCGTTTAGGTTACCACAGAGCACTGAGTAGAGTTCCCTGAGCTATACAGTAGACTTGAAATATATTACAATTTTATTTGTTAATTATACTTCAATAAAGCTGAAAAAAAGAGTGCTTAGAGAAGTTATATTCATAATAGCCAAAAACTGGACAAAATCCAGATATTCCTCAACAGAACTGATAAACAAATTGAGGCATAGCCATAGACTGCTCCTCGGCAATAAAAAGCTAAGAACTAGTGATTCATGCAACAATATGGGTGAATCTCAAAAATGTTTCATTCAGAAAAAGAAGGCTTTTATATAAAATCCAAGAACGTAAAACTAATCTGTGGTGAGTGAAATCAGAAAATGGTTGCTTCTGGAAGGGAGGATTGATAGGCTAGGAACATAAAGGAACTTTCTGGGGTGATGAAAATGGGCTGTATCTTGTTTTGGGTGGTGGGGAAATGGGTATAGAATTGTCAAGACATATCAAATAGAAAACTTGAGATCTGTACTTTTATTATATGTAAAATATACCTTATTTTTATTGTATGTAAAAATTATGGATTCACTTATCTGAGACACTAAATAATCCTGTAACATAATTACAGTTGTTTTTGAAGCATTTCTAAGAAATTTTAAAATGAGTCATCCTGAATATAATCAAATATAATCAAATATTACTACCATTTATAGAAAGTAGAAGAAAAAGAAACAGATTATTTGATGTGATGAGGAAATAATCAGTCAGATCCATAATATGGACTATTCCACAGGACAAATGACCTTATTTCTTCCAAATAAATACCATTAAAAAGGGAGGAAGGGACTTCCCTGGTGATCTAGTGGTAAGGAATCCGCCTTACAATGCAGGGGACGCGGGTTGAATCCCTGGTCAGGGAACTAAGATCCCACATGCCACGGGTCAACTAAGCCCACGCGCCATAACTACTGAGCTTGTGCACCTAATCTAGAGTCCATGTGATGCAAACTACAGAGCCCACGTGCCCTGGAGCCTGTGCGCCACAACTAGAGAAGAGAAAAAACCCGCACGCCGCAACTAGAGAGAAGCCCACGCACCACGATGAAAGATCCCGAGTGCCTTAACGAAGATCCCGCGTGCCTTAACGAAGATCCCGCGTGCCGCAACTAAGACTCGACGCAGCCAGAAATAAATAAAATAAATAAATAAAAAATAAATCTTTAAAAAAAAGGGGGGAGGAAGGTCTGTTACAGATTAAAAGAGATTTAAGAGCCATATCAGCCAAATAAAGTGTATTTGCCTGGGTTTTGTTTGGATCTCTTTCTGAGCAAACCAACTGTTAAAAAAAATTTTTTCTTTTAAACAATTGAAGAAATTTGAGTATGGACTAGGAATTAGATTAAAAAAAATTATTAACTTGCTAGATGTGATAATGGTATTGTGGGCACCTTAAAAAATACTCTCATTTGTTAACAATATAGTAAAATATTTAGAGTGAAATAACATTGTCTGATTTATTTTAAAAGATTCTAGTAAAAATTAAAATGTAAGAGGGAAGATAAATGGAATAATATTGGCAACAAGGTTGACAATAATTGACTCTGGGTGATGGGAGCATGTGGATTTGTCACATTATTTGACTTATGTATGCTGGTAATATACAATAATGAAAGTTTTTAATGAATTATTATCTGTGAACTACTATGAGTTACCCTTATCTTCCAATGAAGGATATAGCTCTCACTCAAGCTTTTATTATTGATAAGCTTCCAAATTACACTTAAATCATTTGTTATTTTTAAACTTTTATGTTGCACTAATCTTTTTGTCATTAAAAAATTAATACTAATGAGTTAATTATAGAAAATATCATAATTTATAAAACTAACCTATATTATAATAGGTTATGTATATATAATAGGTTAATATAATAACTAGCCTATGTTATAATGACTAACTTATTCCTTTTTATAACACATAATTAAGTGAATTTTTATATTATAATTAACATTATATATTTTTTATATATATATATATATATATATATATATATATATATATATATCTTATACCCAGAGACCATCCCTTTTCTTCCCTTGAAACCAAAATTATAAACTCAATTTCTGTGAAGCCTTATGAGCTCATATAAACTGGGTCTTTTCCCAAAAAATTTAAAAAATTTTTCAAATGTATAAAGTGAATGAAATTGATTTTCTCAAACATCAAATTCTGAACTTCAGTGTGCATTTTAAAACTTATTATTGAATGTGTACAGAGCTAAAGGTAGGGGTAGACTGTCTTTTCCCATTACAATGATAATCTAAACTTGACGATCGACAATATCTTAACCTTTTATTCACCAAGGTAAATGCTCCCAACTCTTCAGATCTTTCATTATTACCTCAAACGATCTCTTTCCCAAGTCTTTTTTTTTTTCACTTTTCTAAAACATTTTGAATTGTTTTTCATATTGAAATATCTGACGACTAATACTTTCTTTGGCAATATTAGTCACCCATTGATTATGTGCTTCCATTTTTAAGGAAGGTTAATTATAGTCAAGTGATTTCCCCAATATGAGCTTATTTTAGGAACAGGAAATCAGTCACCAGTTGTGGCTCCAAATAATTGGGCACAAGGGTCTGGATCAACTTTCTGGACTACAGTGAGCTATGAATGAGTGAGTTGTGATACAACATAAAAGCCAATTAAAATTGTATAAGTATAAACATGACAGTAGTCCTGGTCCTGGCTCTGCTTCTGGTGAGCTGTGGGATCTTTGACAAACCATTTAACTCAATGGACTGCAGCTGTCTCAGAGCTCTGATAAGACTCAGATAAAGTTGCTGCAAATATACTCAAAAGGATGCCCAGCTTTCTCAAGGCTGAAAGCCTGGTTTGTTGGTGCCTTATACACACACGCACACACACGCACACATTTTCTCTCTCTCTCTCAACACCCTAATGTCATTCAACTCAGTTTAATTGCCACCTACTCCATCAACCCATCCCTGATCCCACATTCCCCACATGCCTATTACTGCATTTCGGGGGTATGACCTGCTTCACTTTTAGGATACCTGTTATCTTCCATCTACATTTCTGCCTTTGGGGATATTGTGAGTCACTGTGCAAAAATCCCTATGCTTTGGAGGCAGAAAACTTAGTTTCTTCAACCTAGACCAAAGATCCAAAGTCTCTGGACCTATTTCCTCATATGTTATAATGAAAGCAATATTAACCTACCCTGTACTGTCTATTCTGAGGGTTAAATGAGATTCTCTGTGATCTTAGTACAGTGTCCAGCTCATAGTAGCATTATCCGTAAATGTTAGCAGTTTGCATTGTGGTATAGTTACTTTCACATATCTCTGTTTCGCACACTCCCTTGTAAGTTCCTCAAGGATAAAGATTGTGTCTGCTTAGTTTTTTGCAGATAGTAAGGTCTTAAAAATAGTTCAGGAAAGGATGCTGGAAAAAATAAGAAAGGAAAAAGGCATTATAATTAGAAGTAGATAAGAAACGTCAAGTAGCATTTCAAGTAAAACGTGTTCACTTAACCCAGAAACGTATCATGTTGTATGATGAGCTTCTCTTCACAGAGAATCCCACCCAGCGTAAGATTCCAGAAGAAGGACATATGTTTAGAAGTAATTTTACATAAACGAGTTGTGTTTATTAGGAAAGGTAGGAGTAGTTTCTTCTGGTTTTGCTACCTTTTAGTTATCAAACCATATCCAGTAAATAATTTGGTATCGAACAGAATAAAATCCCAACTGTTAGCCTGAACGTGTCACTCTTCAGCAGTTGGTACCACGATTGTTGGGGCTCCTTGAGCCAAGAGAATCGAGAACAAAATGAAAGGGCAGGTAGGGGAGCACAAGTCCAGAGATTTGGAGGAGATGACAGGCGACAGGTCTGGGTGAATTTGCAGGATAAAAAGATTAAATCTACCTGGACGGCAATGAAATAATCCTTGTTTCAGTTTCACCTAAAAAACTGGTATCTAGTTCTGCATTCACAACAGCATTTGCCTGGCTGACCAACTACAGTTATGCCTACTAGGAGAGCAGGAAGAATGGAGTAAATGGGATTTCAATAGAAAAACACTAGCATTTGATTCCTTTCCAGAGTTGCTAGATACCACGATATGGATGAGAAATTTCCAAGTGCTCTGAGATAGAGAGTTATTTGAAATGGCAAAAGCTACAATCTCAAATGTATAAAGGTAGATATGGTCTGCTTGGCCCCCTCGCCCAAATAGATTCAATTTCCAAGTGTAGTTTACATCCAAGAACACAAAGAATCATTGCCACATAAAATAAACGTGGAGAAAGATCCAGACTGCTAAATAGTAATGTATACATTCAATAAGACAAGGGAAAACAGAAAACAAGTTAGAACATAGTCCTGTCAAAGTGGTCTAAATTGGCATATCGCAACTTTGTAGTTATCTGATTTATTCCCATTTTTAATTTGATCACAAAAATAAATGTTTTCTATTCTAAGTAATAGTCTTACAGTATTTAGTTTTCAGATTTCCCCTAAAAGAAACTGTTTTCCCTATTATTCAGTATTATAAATGGGCCTTTCTCAGTGTGTCTGAAAGAAACTCTGTAGCCTGCCCTTATCCAGTATTGCAGAACTTTATATTTATGACCTAAATCTTGACAGGTAGTTGCCAAATAGTGACGCCCTCTCTAAAAAGTTCAACCTTCTAAAACAATAGATTCCAATAGGTTATAGGATCTCAGGTGCCATTGATTGAAACTGCTGTTTATCACACAATCTAGCTTTACTCAGCTTATTTATGCACGCTGCACTGATTGTAGAACAAAATTGTAATGAAATATATTTGCATTTATAACCTAAGGCTACTGCAGGTAGCCTAGAATTTCTGGAGCATATCCAATTCAGTATAATTTTATTCTTTTTAACAAATTAAATGTCAATTTGTATACCTTTGCAAAACTTTTCATATAATAAATTTACAATTCAGAAAGAAAATTACCTGCAAGGATAAGAGTTCCTGTTTTTGATTTAGAAAAAAGCTATAACCATGCCTAAAACGTATTTTAAATCCAAATCTCTTTCTGCTTGAGCTGCAGTCCCAAGAGGAATGTCCAGAAGACAACAGCCCATTGAGACCACTACCAATCCCAGTCAGGCACAGTCAAGGGCTAGCATGCAATTGTTCATGTCAATGACCATTTACTAACTGTTCCCTGCATGTTATTACATGCTGTGCTTAATTCTAAGCACCTCAGAATGACTTAAAGCCTTCCTGATTAGTCCTTCAGGCTTCAAGAGGACGATTTTGTTTGTGTCAGATTCTCCATTTCCTGGACTTAGAGCTTCACTGGCTTCCCCTAAATATTCCTTAAATATTGGCAATATTCCTTGAATAAAAGTGCCCTAAGGAATCCAAAAAGATGCAACTCTTTGTCAGGCTCCCCTGGATAACACTAGAAGCAAACCAAGGAAAACTTTCAGTTTAGGGGACTTTTCTTTAATGACTTAATGGATGGTTTTCTCCTCCTCATTTTGTTTCACTTTCTGGAACTCCTGAAGAGGTTAAATTTCTTATCTTTTCAGTCATATTGTTTTTCTCTTTGTACTTTGTGTCTATTTTCTTGGAGATTTCCTCGTCTTCTAATTTTTTTTCTACTTCTGTTTTACTTTTTTTCTCCCTTTTCATTAACTTTTTTGTCTCTGATGTTCCTTTTTATAGCAACCTGTTCTTATTTACTTTAAGAATGAAGTGTTTTACTTTGTAAGGATACTAATGGTTGTATTTTGAAATTTTCTTAATCTAGCCTCATTTTTTTTCCCTGAGGTTGCATTTTATAGTTTGTTTGAGTTTCCAGCTTTTACATTGAAGGCTTTTCTCAAATGTTTGGTGATCCTTGATTTCCCACTCATAGCAAAGCATGGTTCTCTATAAATTGATTGAAAATCTGAGCTCCAGAACACGGTTTAGAAAAGGGAAACAAGAGTTTCACTGTATGGTAAGCTGGCTGAGATGCTTTACCAGGCAACCCTGAGGTCATTACCTTTAGTTCCTCTAAGCTATTGAGAGTCCCATAGAAGAATACTACAGGTCCCAGACTAGAGGGTACAATACAGGCTGCCAGGATTCTGGAAACCAAGTAGAATCAAGGGTAAGAAGTGGAAATGTTTCATTCAGGTGGAAATATTCATTTATGGTTTTTTCAGTCAGTGCCTCTAGACTCGACTTGAAACAGACTTCCATACCATCTTGCTTTTAACCTACTTTCACCTCTACTTTTGGAGATACATATGGTCACAAATTCATGAGCCTTTTTGAGTTTCTGTGGTGTAAATCAGGTTGTCAGTTTTCCTGGCTGCTGGCTTAGGATCAGCTTTCTAAGCTCTGCTCTTACCGCTAGCACATCTGCTTTCCAAGTTCAAAACTGTGAGGCTGTTGTCCCTCGCCAGTTCTTTGGCCTTGTGACCTTAAGCCTATGGATCTCAATGGAGCAGTAATGCTCCCAGGAGTATATTGGAAAGTGGAAGCAATGTTTTTGTTCGTTTGTTTGTTTTTGGTTATCACAATGATTGGGGGATACTTCTGGCATTTGATAAAAAGGACACAACTTCATTTCAGTCATTCTATAAATATTTTGCTTATGGAATTATATCACAGTTCACTCCCAGACTAAGAATTCTGAGATTAGATACATTACTAAGATATTGACTCTGATTTCTGCAAAAATGCCCTATATGAAAATTGTTTTATGTTTATAAAGGAAATTCTGCTTTCTTATTTTGCTTTGTTCTGAACACACAGAAAATTTTTCCTTTTCCACTGTCTATTTATCCACTCAGAAATGCAAATTAGTTATGTTGATTTTATTAACAGTACTTTGAAAAATTAAGCAAGCTGAGTCTGCAGAAGTACTAGCTGTTGTTTTTGTTTCATTTCACATTTTTAATTGCATCCTCCATGAGAATGCATAATTAGGCCTTGAATCTAATTTATGATAAATACAATTAATTCAAATATTTAAAAATAATTAATGACAGCCTCAAAAAGAGCAAGATTAATGAGACCAACAATACAGTTCAAAAAATTTCAATTTATTGTCTTATTTGGCTTGACCAACTCAAAAACATGAGTCTTTACTAACATAGTCAAGAACTGAGAAAGAGAAGAAAAGAGGGAGAAAGTAACATTTAAAAAAAAATAACAATATTACAGATGAACCTATTTGCAAAGCAGAAATAGAGACACAGAGGTAGAGAGCAAATGTATGGACACCAAGGGGGGAAAAGAGGGGTGAGATAAATTGGGAGATTGGGATTGACATATACACACTACTATGCCTAAAATAGATAACTAATGAGGACCTACTGTATAGCACACGGAAAGAAAAAGAAGGTACAATCTGTTTGTAGGATATATATTAAGTTAACCTTACAAATGCATTCCAATATACAGTAGATGCAGACAAATACTGTTTGATTCCACTTATATGAGGTACCTAGAATAGTCAAATTCAAAAAGTACATTGGTAGATACCAGGGACCAAGGGTGGGGGTGGGGGGAATGGGGAGTTAGTGTTTAAAGGGGACAGAGTTTCAGTTTAGGAAGGTGAAAAATTCAGGAGATGGATGATAGTGAGAGTTGCACAACAATGTGAATGTACTTAGTGCCACTGAACCATACAGTTAAATATGGTTGAAATAATATGTTTTATATTATGTGACTTTTACCACAATAAAAAACATTAAAAAAAATAACAATAAAATACTGAGAGTTCAATGGCTGTTCCTTGAAGGGACTCAATGTACTGTTAAAGAATCATTCCCTTACTATGCCTTCCTCACAAAGTTTAAAAGCCACAAAATGGAGAAATGAGGAGTTCTGATGCAAATAAAAATTCTCTCTCAATGCCTAGAAGTTAATATTTTCACCACACATATATTTATGTTAATGTACTTCTTATTTCCTCTGATTTGCATTGTCCTGCATTATTTTACATCAGTGGAAGGCTTCCAGAAAAGGATTAAAATAATGTCACATTTAATGCTTCATCTTCAAAACTTCACATGAGAATTAGAGACACTTTCAAAGCTAATTAGCCCATTATTTTTCTGCAAAGGAAGGATAAGTGTACACTGGTCATAGTACACTGATGGTCTGCCAGATAATCTTGTTTAATAATGTATACAATATTCTGTAGGCCTACTGTAGTTAAAAATAATATTAATATTTCTTATATAACTTAGAAGAAATTGCTAATATTTTAGAGAAAGTAGTTTTTCCAAGTACATCGCCATCAGTGGACTAACAAATTTAAACTGTTCAAAGCAATCCCACTTATTAAAGAGTTAACATATAGCATATCTACCATGGCCACTTTCTGAAAGTCAGTTATTTATTATAATAATTTTATTTCTTGAACTATTTGCCTAGGATCTACCTACCTTACTGGAGTTATTGGTAACTATCTTTATTTGTTTTTAAGGTTAAGATAATGTGTATATAAGTAACATTGCCATTTCATTCCCAATGACAAAATTTATATTATATTTTGAAATATAATTTCAATGCTCAGACTTTTGCCAGTAAAAAATACTAGTGTGCCCAAAGTTTATTTTTTCTATGCCTATAATTACCCTTTCGGTAATTTCCCAGATGCTTCCAGCTTGACACAGCTAGTTGAATACGAGGTAGTAAAAGTCTCCTCATTCCCACCATCCCAAACTATTCATACAATATATGTTATAGAATATCATGGACCTCTTTTCCCAAAAGGGGCTTCAGAGAAGCTCGGGGAATAGAACCAGGGGAATTTGCATACCAAATACTCTATCTCTGAATAAAAAGGAAAATATATCAGGTATGTCCCAAACACAAAACATTATATTAATACTTTAAAGACATCTATATATCTATGGGAGTGTATTAAAAATGAAGGTTTTGAAAGAGCATCACTCCTACCCTAACAATAATTTTAAAAAGCTATATAAAACTTAAAATAATCACTTTTCTTGCATCCATTCGAGAGCTAACACTACAAAGCAACCAAGCAGACTGAAATCTAAGGAAAGACAGGCCCGTCCAAACAGAAAGAAAGTGAGCCCAGGCTCAATTGTAGCAGAATATGTGGGGAAGAAGTGCTGAGCCCCATGTAAGTGAATAAGATCTCAGCTAAAATGTTTAACAAACTTCTAGGGCCCAGTGTGAGCTAGCATGAGAGCATAAAATCCCTGAGAGCTGCAGACTCAAGGGGGGTCTACCTGTAGGTTCTTTTCCACTGACATCCACTGGGCACTGAAGAGAAAGCATGTGGGCAGGGCAGGAGACCAGAGAAATCCTCTCTCAGTAGTACAGACCTGGGGAGGGGAGAAACCACTGCTATGGAAAAAATTCCAAAGCCCTACCAGATTCTTCTCCCATATGGAATAAGATTCTTAACCCAATGGGCAAAGGGCAGAAAATGTATAACTCCCAGGGACACGAACACCTGCCGAGTGTGAAGAAAGGGTAAAATAACAGTTCCTCCCTGTATTCTTAGGGAAGGGAAAAAAACTGTCTTGGGCCCAGACCGTTAGTGGTCTCCTGCTGCTGGAGGAGGGGCTGGAAACCCTCTCACATACAAGACCCACCAAGGCAAAATTCAGTTGCCACATGGAGCAGAGGCAAGATCACTGAGACCCAAGGACAGGTGGCGTACGTAAAACTGAGGCTGGGCTAGAGTGCAGAGAATTACCCATGCCCCCACCTCTAAGTTAGGAAGCACTGAGTAAAGAACAACCGCAGCTTTCCATTATCAGAGAGGCAAGAGCATGGAGACAAAACCCCCTCTTAAGCACAGGCACAAGAAGGGCAAAGGCAGAAGATGGAGAAAGAACATTGTAAAAACCCTCCAGCAAGTCAGTCCATACCATACACTTAAGGCCATACTAGAGGGATTTGCAGTTGGTTCTGCACAGAACATAATCACAACAACAACAACCAAAGGCAAACACAGCTTAACTAATGAGTATATGGATGAAAATTCCAACACTAATGACCTAGCAGAAGAGGCTTGCCCATTTTTAGGCATAAATACTATTTACCTTGATCTTTACTGTTCTACATATAATGTCAGCATTCAGAAGAAAAAAAAAAAAATCTCTTGTCAAGAAACTAAGGAATCAATATAACCAGACCCAGAGATGTGCATGATACTGAATGTATTAGATAAGGAATTAAAAATAAGTACCCTTAACATGCTAATGGCTCAAGTTAAAAGATAGACAAATGTATTAAGAGATGGGGAATATCAGCCAGTAGATGGAAAAGTCTAATGGAAATACTAGAAATAAAAATCACGGTAAAAGGATGAAGAATGTCTTTGACAGTCTCATTAAGCACAGTCAGCACAACTAAGGAACGAATCAGTGAACTTGAAGATAGGACAACAGAAATTTAATAAAGCAAAGCACAAAGACAAAAAGGAATAAAATCAATGACAGAACAGAAAAGACCATCCAAGAGCTACCAAACAGTCTAAAATGTGTATAACCATAATCCTAGAGGAGAAGAAAGAGAGAATTCAGAAAGTATTGAACACACAGTGGCCAAGAATTTTCCCCAAAATGATGAAATACATGAAATAAAAAATCTGAAAAACTCAGAAAACACCAAGAATAATCATATTAATAATAATAATAATAATAATAATTTTAAGATCTAATCACAGTATATTCAAACTGCTGAAAATGAGAGATAAAGAGAAAATCTTGAAGGGGCAACCAGAGAAAAAAGACACATTATATTTAAAGTGATATAGATGAGAATTACAGCAGACTTCTTGTTTAAAAGCCAGAAGAAAAATAATATAATACCATTAAAGCAGTGAAAGGACAAAAGTCAGGCAAGAATGCCACACACACTGAAAATAAAGACTTTTTTTCAGACAAACAAAAGCTGAGGGAATTAATTTCCCCAAAACTTGCATTATAAGAAATATTAAAGGAAATTCTTCAAACAAAAGAATGTGGTACCAGACAAACTGAGTTCTACACAAAGAAAGGAACATCTCTGGAAATTGTTAAAATGAAGTTAAAAGTCTTTTTTTCTAAGTTTTAGTCATCCTAAAATATAATTTACTGTCTAAAGTAAATAGTGACAATATGGTGTCATATAGCATATATAAAATTAATATTTTTGGAAAAATAGCACATAAAATGGGAGAGAGGAATTTGGTGTATCCAGTTGTAAGTTTCTTATACTACACAGGAAATACTATAATGTTATTTGAAGGTAGACTGTTATTAATTAAAGATGCATATTTTAAACACACTAAGAAATTAAAAGAGGTATAAATAAAATACAATTGACCTTTAAACAAAAATAATAACACTGTATTGTGAAGTTTATAACCTGTCATACATGTAAAATGTGTGGTAAGTCAAGGAAGGGAAGAAATGGAAGTACAGTGTTATAAAGCTCATCTACTCTATATAGTACAGTACCACTTGAAGGTAGACTGTGGTAAGTTAAAGCTGTATGTTATAAACTAAAGCAGCCACTAAAATAACAGAACAAAGATTTCTCTAGTTTTCTTTTTTTAATTTAATTAATTAATGTATTTATTTTTGGCTGAAATATGGGGTTTTTTAAATTTTTATTTTATATTGGACTATAGTTGATTTACAATGTTGTGTTAGTTTCAGGTGTTCAGCAAAGTGATTTGGTTATACATATACATATATCTATTCTTTTTCAAATTCTTTTCCCATTTAGGTTATTACAGAATATTGAGCAGAGTTCCCTGTGCTATACAATAGGTCCTTGTTGGCTATCTATTTTAAATATAGTAGTGTCTCTAGTTTTAAAAAGCAGATCAGTGGTTGCTTGGGGATGCCAGTGGGTAAGTAGGGGGGCCATGGAGTGCAAGTAATGAAGCATGAAGTAATAGAGTGATGGATATGTTCACTATTTTGATTGTGGTGGTAGTTTCATGTGCATACATATTTCAAAACTTACCAACTGTACCCTTAAATATGTGCAGTTACTTACATCAATTATACCTCAATAAAACTGTTTTTAAAAAACTCTAGCAAGCAGTCAATTTTTAAAAAGTGAACAAAAGATTTGAACAGACACTTCCCCAATGAAAATATATAAATGGTCAAATAAGAGATGCCCATGAAAAGATGCTCAACATCATTTGTCACTGGAGAAATGCAAGTTAAAACTATATGGAGATGCCACTTCACACTTTTAAGGTGTCTGACAATACCAAATGTTGATGAAGATGCAGAACACCTGGAACTCTGAGACATTTTGGCTGGAAATGCAAAATAATGCCACCATTTTGGAGAACAGTTTGGCAGTTTCTCATAAAGTTAAACGTGCTTATCGTAAGACCCAGAAATCCTGTTTCTAAGGTATTTACCCAAGAGAAATGGAAACTTGTGTTCATACAAAAACCTATACATGAATGTTTCCAGAAACAACCTAAATGTCCTTCAACTAGTGAATAGATAAACTGTGAAACACTCACACAATGGAATAATACTTCGGTTTAGAAGGGAATAAATTGATACACACAACAACACAAGTGAATCTCAAAAATATTTCACTGAGCAAAAGAAACACAATGGAACATTTATTATTATTCCATTTATAGAAAATTCTAGAACAGGCAAAGCTAGTGTAGTCAGAAAGTAGACTGAAGGTTGCCTGGCTCTGGGAAGAGAATGGCTGGGAAGCAACACAAGAGTCCTTTTTGGAGTGATAGAGTTGTTCTGTATCTTTTTTTTTTTTTTAATTTTTTTTTAAATTTATTTATTTATTTATGGCTGTGTTGGGTCTTCGTTTCTGTGCGAGGGCTTTCTCTAGTTGCGGCGAGCAGGGGCCACTCTTCATCGCGGTGTGCGGGCCTCTCACTATCGCGGCCTCTCTTGTTGCGGAGCACAGGCTCCAGACGCGCAGGCTCAGTAGTTGTGGCGCACGGGCCCAGCCACTCCGCGGCATGTGGGATCTTCCCAGACCACGGCTCGAACCCGTGTCCCCTGCATTAGCAGGCAGGCTCTCAACCACTGCGCCACCAGGGAAGCCCAGTTGTTCTGTATCTTGATTGTGGTTGTGATTATGTGAGTGTAGAATTTTGTCAAAATTTATCAGCCTGTATATATAAAGTGGGTGCATTTTATTTTATGTAAATGTCTGTATTTCAAATTAAAAAGAAAACTTAAGGCCTTGGAGAAATTCAATATGGGGGGAAAAATCATCCCAGTTTCTATTTTCTACAAAAAAAAAAAACCCTGAATTTACTTTATTAACTGGAATTTTAAAGATGGATTCTCACACAAATTCAAATATTCAGCAAGAAAAAAAATCTTACCTCTTCACAGTGCAATCTCCTTTTTAAGGTCTGATAGAAGTACAGATGCATGCTATAAACGTTTTAAATTGCATTTACAAAGACTTACCACTAAAGCAAAAGCTGTTTTCCTGGGCTCTGCATTCCACTTAATGGAAGTATCTGTTTATTTTAATCCTCTTAACCTTCCAAGGGTGAAATGCTTCGTAACTTCAAAATAAAAAATGCCCCCAGAAGGCTTCATCTGTTAAGAATTGGTATAATGTTAGCTTTCAAAAGCAGGATTCAAATTAATCTGGACATTGACAACTATGTCAAATAGCAAATAAAACATGCATAGAAAAGAGACTGGAAAAACACACAGCAAAATGTTAACTAAGCTGTGGAAATATGGGCTACTACATTCTCTTCTACTTATTGCTATTTTACAGTTTCTATAGTGATAATGTATTACTTTGTGATAAAAGTGAGTAAAAATTATTTCTAATTATTTAAGCACAAATGAAAAGATAAATACAATTCTCATTGTCCTGCACACCTCTTTATCTGAAAGTTTTATGCATCTGACCCTGACAATTTTTTAAGATGAGCAGAACATATATGCTTTAGCTAACTTTAAAATTTTGTTTTCATAAAGCAGACTAATGTGATCTGAATATCTTTTTTTCCCCTTCATTTTGAAAGAGGAGTTTTTCTGCCTAGAGTTTCTATTTTCGGGCAAAAAAATACTTGTGACTTGAGCAGCTGAAAAAACACATACTGAAAATTCATGTATTAGCAATAGAAAGTTAAGCACATGCAGGGAGCATATCGTACGTGCATCTGGCCTTAGATCCTCTTCCCCAAGGACACTGACCTATGAATAGTGTTGACAGGGCAGGTCATTCATCTGTCCCAGGATGGCCCTACTACCAGCATTTCCCTTCACTTCATAAAAGAGTAGGGTGGCCAGCTCCACCCCATTAACCTTGTAAGATGCTTCCAAGTTACTCATCATCACAACTGAACTTAGGAGAGGTTCTCCTTAATTTTGTATTCAAATGTCTACACATTTCTTATACTATCTACAAACCCCAAAGTATTCTGCTTTGTAAGGCGAGGGCCTGGTATTCCAGTGCTCAATTAACAGGTGACTAACATACATCTTGTGATACTATTTAAAACCTCCAGTCCCTAATGTGCACTCAGACTATTACACTGGAAAATTACAAACCAGTAGCAAACTTACTGGGGATGGTGGGAGGGTGAATAACACAAACAAACAACCAAAAGAGAAGAGCATAGTTTCAGCACTTTTCTTTATGAAGCCAACTTATGGCCTGGATTTTTATGAATATAAAAGAAGACATTGCAAGCTCAGGTAGAGGTCCATTTGATTGCTTCAAAGCAATTCCAGGCCTTCAAGGGAACCCCATGTCCTTGACACATTAATATATTTTTTTAATATTTATTTATTTTTGGCTGTGTCAGGTCTTAGTTGCGGCATGCAGTATCTTTCATTGCGGTGCGCGGGCTTCTCTCTAGTTGTGGCATGCAGTATCTTTCATTGCGGTGCGCGGGCTTCTCTCTAGTTGTGGCACACGAGCTCCAGAGCACATGGGTTCTGTAGTTGCAGCACGCGGGCTCTCTAGTTGTGGTGCAAGGGCTTAGTTGCCCTGCAGCATGTGGGGTACTAGTTCCCCCACAGCATGTGGGGTACTAGTTCCCCGACCAGGGATCGAACCCGCATCACCTGCATTGGAAGATGGATTTTTAACCCCTGGACCACCAGGGAAGTCCCGGAACGTTAATATTGCTATGGGATTCCAAAGCAAACCCTGGAGCATGCCACTGTTCATTGTGTCTTCATTATTTTCTTGGTCCTCTCTGACTTTTTTTGTCTTTATAAAGTTCTTATCTCCCTCTTCATCCCCGTTTTTTACAGGGATATTCTTGGCTCCTTGGTGGTTGCTTCTGTAACTGACCAAAATAAGAATTGGAGATAATTTATGTAAAAATTCAGTGAAAGGTTATTATTGTTGTTGTTTTCATTAGTAGCATAATCTACCTGTATTCTTCCCTCTCCAGTCCTGCAAAACTATTTTCCATCATATCAAATTTGAAATCTTCTTTTTATGTATTCTAGACCTTTGCTATTCTGAGTGCATCTACAGACCAGTAGCATTAGTGTCACTTGGGAGCTTATCAGAAATGTAGTATCTCAGGCCCAAATCAAGCCTGCTGAATCACAGTCTACCTTTTAACAAGATGATTCATAGGCACACTCTGCTAGAAAGGCCCTGTGCTAGAGCACTCATAGTTGGCACCATTTTGCTTGTTCCAGATCTCTTCTCATCCTCACATATGCCTTCTGATACCAGCAAGCTAATCTTGGTAGTCTCTACCATTTTGTACTTTTCCCATGAGCTGTATGACATTGTTTAATAAAATAAGTATTCTTGATCCTTTTCTATGACTGTCCAGATTCTACTAGTTATTCAAGGCCCATCTTTAAGTCAACTTTTTCTTTGAATGAAGACTTCAAAAGATGGGAAGACTGGACAGCTACATGTAAAAGAATGAAATTAGACCATTCTCTAACACCATACACAAAAACAAATTCAAAATGGATTAAGGACCTAAATGTAAGACTGGATACTATAAAACTCCTAGAAGAAAACAGGCAGAACACTCTTTGACATAAATCATCTCAATATTTTTTGGATCAGTCTCCTAAAGCAAAGGAAGTAAAAGCAAAAATAAACAAATGGGAACTAATTAAACATAAAAGCTTTTCACAGCAAAGGAAACCATTGACAAAATGAAAAGACAACCTACTGAATGGGAGAAAATATTTGCAAATGATTTGACCAACGATGGATTAATATACAACTCAACATCCAAAAACAAACAATCCAATTAAAAAATGGGCAGAAGACCTGAATAGACATTTCTCCAAAGAGGACACGTAGATGGCCAACAGGCACATGAAAAGATGCTCAACATTGCTAATCTTCAGGGAAATGCAAATCAAAACCACAAAGAGCTATCACCTCACACTTGTAAGAATGGCTATCATCAAAAAGAACAAAAATAACGAGTGTTGGCAAGGATGTGGAGAAAAAGGGACCCTTGTACATTGTTGGTGGGATTGTAAATTGGTGCAGCCACTGTGGAAAACACTATGGAGGTTTCTCAAAAAACTAAAAATAGAACTACCATCTGTCCCAGCAATCCCACTCCTAGGTATATATGCAAAAAAGGACAAAAGCACTAATTTGAAAAGATGCATGCACCCCAATAGCGGCATTATGTACAGTTGCCGAGATATGGAAGCAACCTAAGTGTCCATCAACAGATGAATGGATAAAGAAGATGTGGTGTATATATACTATGGAATACTACTCAACAGTAAAAAAGAATGAAATATTGCCATTTGCAGCAACATGGATGGACTTAGAGGGTATTATGCTAAATGAAGTAAGTCAGACAGAAGGACAAATACTGTATGATATCACTTATATGTGGAATCTAAAAAATACAACAAACAAGGTAATATAACAAAAAAGAAACAGACTCACAGATACAGATAAACTAGTCCAAATGTGCATGAGCCCTTTAAGAGCTATTTCTTAGATCCTTATAGCCTTCTAGGTTTCAAACCTCTTTGAAAACATGAAGTTTTCAAAGCTAGATGTTTTAGGGTTCATCTCTCAGGTGCAGGTTTCAAAAGTTGGGAGTGCCCTTTGTGGGATTCAAACCCTTCACTAATCAGGGAGAAGCTCCGGGTTTTGAATTTCATCCTGACTATGGGTCACCGTGCCCAGGGGGTGGGGTTTGTGGTGAGATTCTGTGCCAGCCTCTCCTACTTGCTTTGATGTGGGCTTTCTCTCCTTTGCCTCGTGCCAGGTTTTAGTTTTTTTTTCAGATGAAGTTGTTCTGTATGTAGCTGGAGATTCAGTGTGTTCTTGGAAGGAGGTGAATTCAGGATCCTCTTATGTTGCTATCCTGAACTGGAAACTTGACCATAGGGATGTACAGACACAGTGGAACTACAGTATTTAAATTATTTATGTTGAACAAAGTATCTAATTTTATGTTAATTCAATAAGCATTTATTGAGTATTACCACAAATGAGGCAAATTTCTAGAAACGTGGTATAGAGCAGTGTACAAACATAATGAAATACCTGCCCCTGTGGATCTTATATTCTAACTCCACATTTAATAGAAATACAGTTCTAGAACAGTTGTTCACACTCAATTGTTAGTATCACCAGGGACCTATTACTATTGAATATTTTTCTTAGACTGTAAGATTTAAAAGTAAAATAGAAAGCATTATAATTTATTTATATATTATCTTAGTTTTATGCCTAGTATAATTTTTATGTGAAAAAAAAATCATCTTCAATTTTTAGTTGGTACAGAATGAAATAAAATTCCTTAAGCAGAAGACATGTAAACTGACTTTATCCCTCAAAATATGTTTGTTTGTTTTGTTTCATTTGAATTCCTTCAAGCTATGTGTAAGTGTGAGTACTAGTGTGCACACTCACCTCCCAGACACTCCCAATTAATAGACCCCACTATTCCTCTTTTGTAGATATTTTTTCAAAGTATAACATGTATTAGAGTGCACAAATCTTAAGTCTACAGCTCAAAGAATTTTTACAAAGTAAACCTGTCCATGTAATCATCATCTAGATCAAGATGTAGAATATATGGAGTTAGAGTCTGTCATACAGAGTGAAGTAAGTCAGAAAGAGAAAAACAAATACAGTATGCTAACACATATATATGGAATCTAAGGGGGAAAAAAAAGGCCATGAAGAACGTAGTGGCAAGACGGGAATAAAGACACAGACCTACTAGAGAATGGACTTGAGGATATGGGGAGGGGGAGGGATGAGATGTGACAGGGTGAGAGAGTGTCATGGACATATATACACTACCAAATGTAAAATAGGTAGCTAGTGGGAAGCAGCCGCATAGCACAGGGAGATCAGCTCGGTGCTTTGTGACCACCTAGAGGGGTGGGATGGGGAGGGTGGGAGGGAGGGAGATGCAAGAGGGAAGAGATATGGGAACATATGTATATGTATAACTGATTCACTTTGTTATAAAGCAGAAACTAACACACCATTGTAAAACAATTATACTTCAATAAAGATGTTTAAAAAAAAAAAAAAAAGATGTAGAATATTACAAGCACCCTGAACATTTTTATGCTCCCTCTCAGTGCTTACTGCACCTAAAGGTAACCAGTAATCTTTCTTTCCCCAAAATCAATTTGCCTATTGTTGCAATTTATAGAACATAAAATGCAGTATATATTCTTTTGCATCTGGCTTCTCTTGCTCAGAATTACACCTGTGAGATCCATCTATGTTGATATGCTTGACAGTGGTTTCTTCTTTTTCAATGCTTTATAGTATTTTTGAAGAAATATATGACAATTTATATATCCAGTCTGCTCTTGATGAATATTTTCATTGTTTCCAATTTGGAGATATTACAAATAATGCTTTTAATAATTCTTATTAATGTCTTTGGTTACACATTTATATTTATTTCTATTGGGTATATTTCCAGGAGTAGAATTGCTGTGTAATAGAATTATACATATATTCATGTAGATACTACCAAGTTGTTTTTGAAAGGATTATTCCAATTTAGTCTACATACTCTGGTTTCTCTTCAGAACGCATAAATCTTTTGCCTTTTACCAATTTAGTCTACAATCACTATCACATGTTAGAGTTGTCCCACATCCTTGTCAACCCTTAATATTGTCAAGGCTTTTTTCTTTCATTTTAGCCATTCTGGTGGCCGTGTAGTGATGTATTTTTTTAGTTTTAATTTGCATTTAAGTTGCATTTTGAGCAACTTGTTACATGCTTATTGGCTGCTTTGGATATCCTCCATACACATTTCTAATTGGGTTGTTTTTCTTTTTCTCATTGATTCACAGAATTTTTTTTCTATATGTGTATCCTTTGTCTATGTGTTAGCTTTCATGAGGTTATGTCAATAAACAATCTCAGATCTCATTGGCTTAGAATAACAAATATATATTTTATGCTTACTTCACATGTTGGTTGCAGATCTGTTGCAACTCTTCTGGACTCTACTAGACTAAGTAGAACTCAGCTTTTCTTGGCTGGACTTGGCCTCACATGTCTTCTCATTCTAGAACATAAGCTATAGATGGATCCACTATCTGACATATCCTGTTCTTATGGTTGAAAGTCAGAGCAAGAGATGGGGCAAGCAGAACCTAGCAATGCCTCTAAAAGCATCTATTCAGTCAGGATAAATGCCAGGTCCATTTACATACCCTTAGCTAAAACAAGTCACAAAATCAAGCCCAAACTCACTGGGTCAGGGAAGTACACTCTCCCTAGAGATTATGGAGGGGAGGATTAAGTAGAGGAGGATTAAGCAGGCAGAGGGAAGGAGGGGAGGACTGAGGAGGCAGAGGAGGCAGAGGAGAGCAGGGGTAAAATAACAGTAAATAAATAATACAATGTACCACAGTTAGAAACATAGTACAAAAACCTTCTCCCACTCTGTGTTAATAATGTCTTATAATTAATAGAAATTCTTAATAATAATGAAGTATAAGTTAACAATCTTTTTATTTATGATTTGTACTTTTTGCATTCAGTTAAGAAATCATTACCTCTTACAAGGACATGACAATATTCTTCTATGTCAAGAACTGGCACTTTTTCTGTAAAGAACCAAATAGTAAATATTATTGCTTTGTAAGCCCTACACTTTGTGTCATAACCATTCAGCTCTGTTATTGTAGCACAAAAACAGTCAGAGGCAATACATAAATGAATGGGTGTGACTGTATTCCAATAAAAGTTTATTTACAAAAATATGTGGCAGGATGAATTTGTCCTCTAGACCATATTTTGCTGACCTGTGTTCTGTGTCATCCTCTACAAGCTTTATTTTTTAACCTTTCACAATTACATCCACAAGCAATCTGTCTGGAATTGATTTTCTGTGTTTGGTAGGAAATAAGGGAACTGTCATTTTTTTAGATATGTATATCCAATAGATCTATGATTGTTAATTAAAAAGACTGTCTTTCTCTACTGCATTACAGTAGTACCTTGGTCACAAATCAAGTGACCATATGTGTAGGTAAGTCCAACAATTTTTATATTCTTTTTCAAATTTTATTTGTTGACCTTGGCCCTTTGCATTTCTATACAAATTTTAGCATCAGCCTTTTCATTTTCAAACACACACACACACACACACACACACACACCTGCTAGGATTTTTATTGAGATTGCATTTTTTAAAATATACACACACATTGGAGAGGATTGATATCTTTTCATTACTAATTTTCCAACCCATAAGCATGATATATATCTCTATTTATATAGTTTTTTATTTCTCTCAGTAATGAATTTATACTTTTCTCTGTGGAAGGCATGCATATTTACTAGAAAAGAGGAACATTTTCTAACTGTAAAATGATCAATTCAACTAGAATATCCCTAAATTTATATGCAACTAAGAATATAGCTTTAAAATATATAAAGCAAAATGTGCTAGAACCAAAAAGAGAAATAGAAGATCCATAATTACAGCTGGAGATTTTAACAGATTTCTCTATAAAGAAAAAGAAGAATTGAACAACAAGATTATCAAACATACACATACACATATTAAACATGTACTGGATCATAAAGCAAGTATCAAGAAATTTCAAAGGATTGAAATCATATACACTGTATCTTCGTACCAGAGTGCAATAAATCTAGAAATTAATAACACAAATTTAACTGTGTCCACTTTGATATTAATAGAACTACACCAACTTTGTTTTGGTTAGTATTAATATGGTAAATCCCTTTTCACACTTTCACTTAACTTTTATGTTATGTTTCAGATATGCCTTTTGTAGTAAGCTATAGTTAATTTTTATTTGTTTGCTTAATCCAGTCTGGCAATTATAGTTTTTTTAAGCTTATGTAGCCTAATTGAAAGTATATAGTCCTGGGAATTCCCTAGCAGTCCAGTGATTAGGACTCCACACTTCCACTGCTAGGGGCCTGGGTTCGATACCTGGTCAGGGAACTAGGATCCCGCAAGCCGCGCAGTCAAAAAAAATTAATTAACTTAATTTAATTTAAAAAATAGTTTTAAAAAAAGTATATATTCCATTTCTTTTTAAAGTAATTACTGATATATTTGGATTTAAATCACCAACCTATTTGTTTTCTGTTTATCTCATCCTTCTTTTCTTCCTTTCTTACTCTGTTTTGGATTATTTGAGTATTTTTATTATTCTGAATTAACACTATTCATCCCCTGACCTTTTATTCTATTGTGGTTATATATTCTAATTCTACCTAAATTTTAAAGACTATTTTAAAGACATCATTATTGCTTTCAAAAGTCAATAAACATAGTTACTTGTTTATCTTTTCTGGCACTCTTCATTTCTTCTTGCATTTCCATTCATCTATCTATTATCCTTTTCCCTCTTCCCAGAAAGTTTCCTTTAGCATGTCTTTTTTTTTTTTTTAAATAAATTTATTTATTTATTTATTTATTTATTTTTGGTTGTGTTGAGTCTTCGTTTCTGTGCGAGGGCTTTCTCTAGTTGCAGCGAGCGGGGGCCACTCCTCATCACGGTGCGCGGGCCTCTCACTATCACAGCCTCTCTTGTTGCGGAGCACAGGCTCCAGACGCACAGGCTCAGTAGTTGTGGCTCACGGGTCCAGTTGCTCCACAGCATGTGGGATCTTCCCAGACCAGGGCTCGAGCCCGTGTCCCCTGCATTGGCAGGCGGATTCTCAACCACTGCGCCACCAGGGAAGCCCAGCATGTCTTTTAAGTATGGACTTTCTGATGATGAATTCTTTCCATTCTTGTTAGCCTGAATATATCTTTATTTTGCCTTAATTTTTGAAGAATATCTTCTCCTGATACAGAATTTGAGGCTGGTAGTTATTTTCTTTCAGTACTTTGACTATATCACCTTTCCTTATGGTCAGCTGCTGCTCTTTTGAAGGTTATAAGTCTTTGTGGAGAGGGGCCCACTTTTAAAACTATATTTTTGTCTCTAGTTCTCAGCATTTTTACTATCATATACCTAGGTATCACTTTAAAAAAAGTTTGCGATTTGTAGAACTTCTTGAATCTACAGCTAAATAGATCTAGCATTACTGGAAAATTTGAGCCAATATATTTTCAAATATCTTTCTCCATATTTTATCTTATCTCATTTTGAGACTCCAATTACATACACATTAGGGCTTTCTTCACTATCTCAAATGTCTCATTTTTTTCTATTATTTTATCCTTGTTGCATTTCATGCTTCAACCTGGGTATTTTCTACTCTTTGATTTTTGCTTTTCCTCCCTCTGATTCACTGTTAAACCCACCAATTGAGTTTCTAATTTCAGTTATTATATATTTTTTTAACAACAGCTCCTGTTTATTTTTTAATTTGTATTTTTATTTTTTTGAATTTTTATTTATTTATTTTATTTATGGCTGTGTTGGGTCTTCGTTTCTGTGTGAGGGTTTTCTCTAGCTGCGGCAAGTGGGGGCCACTCTTCATCGTGGTGCGCGGGCCTCTCACTATCGCGGCCTCTCTTGTTGCGGAGCACAGGCTCCAGGCGTGCAGGCTCAGCAATTGTGGCTCACGGGCCTAGTCGCTCCGCGGCATGTGGGATCCTCCCAGACCAGGGCTCGAACCCGTGTCCCCTGCATTGGCAGGCAGATTCTCAACCACTGCGCCACCAGGGAAGCCCAGTTATTATATGTTTTCATTCTAGAATTTTCTGTTGATTCTTCTTTTTAAAAAAATCCTGTTTTCTGGTAAATTATTCATCTTTTCATTTATTTTCTTGAATATTTTAATCATAGTTACTTTAATGCCAATCTCATAATTACAATTTCTTGATATTCTATTGTTCTGGTTCTATTGTATGTTTTTATTTTTTATTTTTGCTCATTTGGCTCTATTTTCTAGGATACCTGCTGATTTTGATTGACTGCCAAACATTATATAGGAAAAGCTGTAAAGGATCTGGATGAGATTATCTTCTATGAAAAATTTAATTTTCATCTGGCAGATATATGTGACGATAACTTTGACCCACTCAAGGCTGTATATTTCTGTTTGCTCTTACTCCTAGGGCATAGACCTTCAGGAGGTCTCAAGTGAAGCTCTTGGAGTTTCATAGCCCCTCCTTCATAGCTGGCCCAGAACTCCAGATTATGTCTCTCCAGAATCCTGAGGCTACCAGATCTTTGCTTGGCTCTTTGGCTCTTAACAATCATTCTTTACTTAGTTCCCTAGGTTTTTTTGTTTGTTTGTATTTGATTTGGCTTCATTCAAGTACAGTTCAGGGTTACACATGTGTCGGGGAAATTCCCCCGACAGTTTGTTGAGTTTACTTCTTTGCAGTTCCCTTTTCTCCAGGATCTTGGCCCCTTAAGTCCTGGCTATCCTGGTAACCTTAAACTCTAACTTTTGTCTTCCCAGCCCACTGAAACCTCTGCAAGTTTAAAACTAATGCTTTCAGTTCAGCCTCTATGCACCATGCTTGGAATTAGCAGACTCTCTAATCGTAAACATAACTATAACTCTAATACTAACCCTAAGGAATAGAATAAGAGCAGGTGAGGTCTGGCTCATCTAAAGATGTTGCCCTATTTTCTGGATTCTTTGGTCGCTCTAATGCCTTCAAATGGTTGTTTTCTGGTTTTGTTTGTGTGTGTGTGTGTGTGTGTTTTTAATTTACCTTTTATATTTGTTCTGTAGGAGGACTAGTTTATATGGATAAAAGCAAAATCCCTGCCATTCCCTTTTATTTCATGCCTGGCCAAATGTATGCATTTATGCACTATCCCTGTACCCTAAAGGCATGTAGATCAGTGAGCCCTGGTCTTTTTGAGCCTTACAATGAATGAATGGCCTAGTTGAAACTACGTATGTCTCCATAAGAAAGTGCCAAGCACTTTGCCCTTTGGACTCTTCAACATTCCTCAATATAACTTTCACACCCAACAAAAAGTGTATCCTACAATCTGTCAAATTACCTTTTCTAACACTCTTCATTTTATTTTGTTTCTATTAATTCAAATGCCCTGGCTATTGTAATGAACCTTTGAATCCAATTAAGAGATTTTTTTTTTTAATATCACAGTGTGAAACTCAGAGGAAAAACAAAACAAAACAAAACAAAAAAGGACATTGATTATTGCTTACACACAGAACTAAAAACTAAAATATCTGGGGTTTGTGTCACTTATCTATCTTACTCCTTATATGTCTAGTCAAGATTTATCTTTATGCCTTAATCAGTCTGACCCAATTCCTCATCACTCTCCTGTTTTTCCTATGCTGCAATGGCAGGCTTTCTCCGTCCCTTGTCGAGTTAATGTGTGTGAGGGCTGTAAAAAGAAGCTAAGTCGTTCTGGCACAGTAGAGAAGTGTGGAGGCTGTGCTGGACAGCCAGAGGACACAAGAGCTCTGCCATGTTATACTGTTTGTCACTCTGATGTGAACAATGGCTATGAGGTTATTAAACAGATTGTCCCGGGTTTTTCCTCTCATTATTTTAGCATTCTCTCCCCATGCCATTGTCCCAGGTTTATTTCCATTGTAACCTCTTAATTATAACGCAGGCTTGGGGAGAAGGATGCACCCACTGGAAACCATGCAGTGGTTCAGTTGTGCAAAGCCACTTGGGTATTCGTTTGTTTATTTGGTCCTAGGTTTACAATTCAGCTGTGTTAACTCATGGAAACTGCTCTAAAACAAATTTAAATCAAAACAGACAGTTTCCATTTTTGCTCTGAAAATCAAATGGGAAGATTTGTTTTAAATGGGCACTTAGTGGCTCGCCCCAACACGCTCGGAATGTGTGTTTACTTTTTAGAGATAGGATAATGTATTTTTCTACAAGTCCAAATGCTTCTGACAAAATAGGCAAAAAATACCTACTGTGTTGAATGGACTCTAGTAGACATCCACAGAGCAATGCCTTTTTGCTGACAAATATAAGTTTCTAGCTGGATGAATAAAGTTTCCTTGAACATTTATGATAAATAAAACTTATATGGGAACTTCTGTCAAAAAAAAAAACTTCCTTGTTCTTTAAGCAGGTCACTCTACTCACTGGTATCAATATTTCAATATGTAAAAATAATTTCAATTTAAAATTCTATTGGGGCTTTAGTTTTAACTCTATAAACTGAGTGTGTTTCTAAATGATGCTCAAACTCCTGGCATTTGTTCATTAAAGATTTACTGAGTAGCCATAATATGTCAGGCACTATCTGCCAGCCATAATATGCCAGGCACTGATGAAAAAGAAATGAATAATAACACAAGGTCCTTGAGGTTTATCGGGGAAAATCCCTCTTTAAAAAAATACCTAACATCCCTTTAGTTTTTATTTCATTTTTGTAAAGAGTATCATAATTGAAGTCAATATATCTCACTATTCAAAAGGGTTGGAATAGGCAGTCATAATAATTACAGTACAAGGTTTAACTTTTTTTTTTTAATTTTTATTTATTATTTATTTATTATGTTTATTTTTGGCTGTGTTGGGTCTTCGTTTCTGTGTGAGGGCTTTCTCCAGTTGCGGCGAGTGGGGGCCACTCTTCATCGCGGTGCGCAGGCCTCTCACTATCGTGGCCTCTCCTGTTGCGGAGCACAGGCTCCAGACGCTCAGGCTCAGTAGTTGTGGCTCACGGGCCCAGTTGCTCTGCGGCATGTGGGATCTTCCCAGACCAGGGCTCGAACCCGTGTCCCCTGCATTGGCAGGCAGATTCTCAACCACTGCACCACCAGGGAAGCCCACAAGGTTTAACTTTATCCTTTGATTGTGAACTATTTCCTCCTTATTGACAAACATATAAAAATACTTATACATGTACATCACTTTTTAAAGTTTTCTCACCTGTATAATTTAATTTAGTCTTTACAATACTTTGTGAAGTAGGCAGAACGGATATTATTACCTGCATGTTATAGATGAAAAAAACCTGAGGCTCCCAGGGGCGAGTGATTTGCCCAAATCACACAGTTAGATTGGATCCCAAATCCAATTCTCCACCCATTCTCCCAGGATGTTCCTCAAAATGCTCTACCCCCATTTATTCAAGCTTTCCAGATACTTTTAAGGAGAACACTTGAATGCTTTAGGAGTCAAAAAAAAATTTTAAGCGTTAGACTATTTTTGAGCAAAGTGATTATTTCTGATTATATTCCCAAATGAGAGAACTGGTAGCCTACGACTTTGCAAGGCACCGGATGTTTTATCTGAACCTGCTTGGAAATTCCTGCGAATTATTGGTTGAATCTTACCTTAAAAAAGCATACCAGAAAGAAAAAGACTTTTGCAAGAGTATGTTTTACAAACAGATCTTTATTATTGAGATTAAAGCAATTTAAAACTGTGCAAAGTATTTTATAGAAGTTAAACAAAATGTATGGCACAGTTTCCAACCTCAACAGCTTAGAAATCGACACAGGCTTTGTCTGCATCTGGTCACAGTCATCCATGGATTTCTCTCCTTGCTTTTGTCTGTGCAATCCCACCTGCTCCAGGGAGCTCTTCTGATCGAGTCTGAATGATGCAGCATATAGAATTTGCACCAGTCAGGTCTCAGATTCAATCCCCAGATGGCCCTGGAAACCTAGGGCCATCAAAGCAGATATCACTTTGTTTCCACAGTTTCTTTTTGGTATCAGACCTTTCCATAAAGTTGTTGAAGTCTGTAGGCCATAGATACAAAGGTGGTTGGTGCAACTTAATTAAACATAGCAGTTTAAACATAGGTACCAAAATTATATTTGAACTATAAGCGTGTGTCTGGTTATTAACAGTATACTTTTAAAAGTCTGAATGTTTATTTTTTGCCCTGCTCTTGAACCCTGGCTAAACTTCGATATACTCCAGTGGGCTGTTGGAATTAGGCTGCAGACCTTTGCCCACGTGGCCACTCCATAGAAGGAGGCGCCGTGGAAACAGGACTCACACCCAACCTGTGTGACTGCTGTTAATTTGTTTTGACCCTCTGAAGGGTGTGTTCTCCTTCCTCTGGACTGACAAAATACGATCCATCTTTCTGAGGGCCTGTGGGATGACAGCCCTCTTCCCCTTCTCCAAAATCTGCCTGTAGTGATAGAAAAATGGTCATCCTCCTTCGCTCACGATCCCTTTTTTTCTTTTTGGAAGATACTTAAGTCCTCTCTATACCCTGTGCCTCTGTGTCTACCCATCTAGAAAAAGAGAGAGAGATATTGAGAAAGAGAAAGAAAATCAACTATAACTCTACTCTGGAACTAAAAAATTAGATTTTAATCAGACTCATAGAAAGGGTAAACAAGAAAAAGACATTCCCTTTCCTCAAGGAGTATATTAATTTGGCAGTGCCTGAAACTCAGCTTCTTTAGAACACGATTCTAAGGAAACTAGTTTTACTGGAGGATTCCAGACTTTGACCAACAGGTGGAAAATTGAAGTTTTGAATGGTAATGAGCCTTTCCAGTATCATGGCTATCCAACTGCGGAGAGTAGTAATCTATATACCTCTGAATAAAGCCTCTTTTTTCATCACATAGCACTGTAAAAAATCATCTAGTATGAAAATCAGTATTAATCTAAGAGGTATGACCCACGTTCATTAGTAAGAATCCATAATGGATGCCGTAATTTTGTTTTCCCTCAGTGATGCTCTTTGGCCTTCATGTTTGTTTGTTTGTTTTAAAGCTAGTTTTATAGGTTCCTTTCAGGAATCCTTCTTTAGTTCATGGGCCACATTTGGAGCCGCTCTTATAAACAGGGTTTCAGCTCCTAGGTGATTTCTCCTAATTTCTGTGGCCAGCCAAGCTCTTCACAGTTAAGCAGGAGCACCTGATGGCCACTTGTCACTCAGCTACTTCATCAAAATGCCAGGGGTATGGCTACCTCTTGATAAACACTAGGTTTGTTTCATTCCTTTTCCCTATCTCTTTCTCTCTGCATTAATTGTGCTTTCTATGCACTTTACAGATGTTTGTGTAACATTCTTTACTGTATTTTTTCCTAGTAAGTATTTAGATCAAATGCTTATATTTCCTAAACTGACACCCTTCGCCTATAAATAGAGGACTCTCCTAAATGATTAGAAGAAAACATCACATCAACAACGTTAACACTAGCTAGTTCTGAGCAAAAAAATGAAAACTTCTTCAGTTCCTTAAATGTGAAATTCCTGGAATTTCATTCTTTTTTAGCCCTCCACTCTAAGGCTCGTGTCAGAAATGATAAGATTGCCGACAAAGAACTCAAGAACACTCGATTTTAATTTATACACCATGGACTTTAAATTAGCAAAATGATAATAAATTTGTTTAAAATTTTGAAAAACTTAAAAATGAGACAAAAATATGTGTTGACATTTACTTGGTGTGGAGAGAAAAGTTCTGGAACCCACGTATTTTAACAGTGGTGATAATCAGAGCCAGCTTCATGGGCACGTGACTTGTGCATCACACAGAACCCCACACTCAGAAAGACTCCCTGCTTGGTTTAATGCTCTACAATCACCATTTGAAATTCTTAATACTTTTCTAACAAAGGGGCTCGTGCTTTCATTTTGCAATTGGCCCTACAAACTATGTAGCCGGCCATGGTGAAAATTCCCCTTATACCCTACAAATAGGGTGGAAATGTGTCCCACATTTGCTCTGCATAATCATGGCTTGTGTCTGTTTTCTGTGGTAGTTATTCCATGGCATCCTCCCTCCACTCCCAGAAATGTTCTAGTTTGGATAATAATGATAATAATATTAATAATAATAATAAATACATATATATTTGCTGAACAAAACCTGAAAGCAGGTTGTGATTAGATGTTTGTGAGTATATGTGGCTGCCCAAAAAAGCTGACCAATTGTTCAGTTTACATAGAACCTTACCAATTTAATTCCTTATTAAAAATGGTTGCAGAGTATCTATGCCATATGAGACAGTGTACGCTGCACCAGGATAATACCTGTAGAATTTGAAAGTCCTATATTCACTGCATTCCAAGATTTTATTATTTAAATGTTAGAGTTATCAAATCAATATGAAATGTGAATCAAATACACATTAAACACAGCAATCTGTGGAAAACACACCCAAGATAGAGTAAACCATTGAATTGTTTGGGGGTTGGTAGTTCAAATGGAGTTTATAACTGAGGAAGACCTTGTAAATACCTTTCTGTAGATGTAAAAATATGTGTTCTTATTTGCAAGGTTGTGTTGGTCCCTTGGTATAGACTCCATAAAAGACAAAGTCTTCAGATCTAGAAATTAGCAGGATATTTTGCAAGGGTAATGAAAAGGGAAAGGAATTAACGTTTGTGTAATGCAAACCAAAGAGATACAGCAAATTATATCTTCTTGCTCACAACAGAAGAAAGTTTATTTTTCCGTTCCTCTGCCTCCCTTCATTTCTTCCCATTGTATTGAAAAACCAACTCAAAAGCACACCTTTCTATTGTCACCTATTGTCTTCTTTCCCCTACTCCTTTACATTAACTTCATTGAAATAAAGTACTTTTTGATTGATTAGAGGAAGGAGAAGTAGTTGGTAGACATCACTAAGAATTTTGTAACCAAATTGTGTTTTTTGAGAACCTATTTTTTTAATTCATTTTATTCTTTTTAACCGATTATATTTCACAGTTTGCAGTACAAAGCATTGTCTTCTCAAACTGGTATAAAATATATGTGGCATAAAGTATAAAATTAAGATATACTTCTGCTGATAAAAGAAAGGTAAAAAAGGAAATGAAAACAGGATATTGAAGTGATATCTGTGCTCCCACATTTATTGCAGCATTATTCACAATAGCCAAGATATGGAAGCGTCCATTAACCAATGAATAGATGTGGTATGTATACACAAAGGAATATTACTCAGCTGTAAGAAAGAAGGAAATCCTGCTATTTGCAATAAGATGGATGGACTTTGAGGCCTTAATGCTCAGTGAGATATGTCAGAAAGAGAAAGACAAATAGAGTATAATATCATATGTGGAATCTAAAAACCCAAACATAAAAACTGAGAGTGGAATGGTGGTTACCAGGGGCTAAGGGAGTGGGGGAATTGAGGAGATGCTGCTTGTTTAAGTATACAAATTGCAACAGGTAGATAAGTCCTGGAGATATAATGCACAGCATAATACAAAAAAGAAATGTTAAGTGTGTGTGTGACATGATAGAGGTTCTAGCTAAAACTACGGTGCTAATCATATTGCAATATATAAATGTATCAAATCAACATACTGTATACCTTAAACTTATACAGTGTTATATGTCAATGATACCTCAATTTTAAAAAGAAAGATTAAAAAAGGTAAAGTTTTGGGATGTATTCTCTTGAGTATGTTTGCTATTTATTTCAGAAAACATTTGGATCAATAACAAACAATAAAGCAAGATTCCTATGTATTTTATCCTTCAAACTTTCTCTTCCACCATATAAAATGAAATGAATACTCTCATACATTGCTAGGAACGATGTATGAAACAACACTTGTCAAAATGCTAAAACACTAAAGTGCCCACACCTTTTTTTTTTTTTTAATTTATTTATTTATTTATTTATTTTTGGCTGTGTTGGGTCTTCGTTTCTGTGCGAGGGCTTTCTCTAGTTGCGGCAAGTGGGGGCCACTCTTCATCGCGGTGCATGGGCCTCTCACTATCGTGGCCTCTATTGTTGCGGAGCACAGGCTCCAGACGCGCAGGCTCAGTAGTTGTGGCTCATGGGCCCAGTTGTTCTGCGGCATGTGGGATCTTCCCAGACCAGGGCTCGAACCCGTGTGGCCTGCATTGGCAGGCAGATTCTCAACCACTGCGCCACCAGGGAAGCCCGTGCCCACACCTTTAACCCAGTTGTTTACTACAATCTTCAAACATAATCCAAAATATGAGGAAATGTTATGCACAAAAGTGTTCATCAGAGTAGTATTTTATTAGTAAATAATTAGAAAGCACACATAGATTTCACAGTAGGGAAATGGTCAGGTAAATTACAGTATATAGTGTATGTATAATACATACAAGTTTCTGTCCTCCTTTTTTTCAGTTAATATTATAACACAAGTTGTGGTGTTCCCTGGTGGCCTAGTGGTTAGGATTCCAGGCTTTCACTGCCGTGCCCTGCGTTTAATCCCTGGTTGGGGAACTGAGATCCCGCAAGCACGCAGCACAGCCAAAAATATATTCATGTATGTATATATATAAATATATATATAATATATAACACAAGCATTCTTCAACATAAATCAAAGATCATACAATGCACTTAGTAGCTGCATTGTATTTTCCTAATTATCTACAGCTTGGACATATACAATTTTTAGAGTTGGAAATAAAATCTTTAAAAAAAGGATGAAATATCCTGTAAATAACTTTCTATTCAAATAAAAAGCTGGCCTTGCTCTAAGATGTAAGAATGATGAACACTTACTTTTAATAGTTACCCAAGGATATTTTTGTTCCAACCATAGGGATCATTCAAATATTTTTAGAAATATTAGGAGTAAATCACTTCATTTTGTTCTTTGCTAAGAAACCAGAATGTTACAGAGCCAATTCTCTGAGTAAAGTCATTTCTAGGTTGACTGAATCTGAGTGATAATTTTCTGTATATAAAAGGAATTTGGTACACTCTATATGATACTGAGAACCACGTCAAAAACGTGCAAATGCAGCCCAGTTGGTTCCCAGCAGAGAATGATGTCCTTCTGATGCTTTTTATCAACTTGGTTTCTTCCAGGCTCTGACTACATCTAGATTTTCATATGAAAATATACTCAAATGTAAACAGAGCCCAAGGAATAAAGTCTGACTTATATTTCCACTGGAGAAAAGCCGTGAACTCCATCATATGGTCCTTGCTCTAGCAAAGCATATATGAACTTCAGTGGGAATTCTGCCAAGAGCAAGATGGTGAAGCAGGGCCAGTGGTGTCAAATCAGATTAGTTCTCTCTGCCTTTGCCTAGCTGAGGGTTACACAGGATGGCACTCTTGTGTTGCATTTAACAACTTGTAGTGCAATATATTTTTATCTTTGAAGACAGCTAGATATACAAGATGTGGAGCAATTGCCTTTTATGAAGGTGGTAAATTTAATTTACAGCATATACATAATATACATGTTTGTAGAAAACATATCGATCAAACCAGCTTCCTTTACTTACACTTAATAGGCAGAGAGAATGCAACATTTCTTAACATTAACCTATGTTGTCTCACTAAAACAAAATGAAAGAAAAACATTTAATAATATTCTGAGTTTTAAAATGGTTCTAAAATATCTTCAATAACTTATGACTGTATTCCCATAGAGGAGTTTAGGCCCAGGATGTATCCTGCCAGATCAGTAGCCAGTCAAATCAATGAAGAGAGGCCAATGGGTGGGCAATTTTGTTTTAGTAAACAATCCAGTTCATTCTATCAGGAATCTTCACTCTAGGAGTCCCATGTTTTTGGAGGTCACACACCCCAAAAGCAGATTGGAGACAGAGATTTGCAGGCAGTTGGTTTATCTGGGAATTGCTTTCCAGTGAAAGACCTGTAAGGGCAGTGAAGGAAGCAGAGGGAGATTTGAAGTGCGATTAGATTGCAACAGAGGCCTCAGCAGTCTCACGAGTGCTGTGAATCTGGGATGGGCCTTCATAGATGTCCCAAATTGAGTCAAAAGGGCCAGACCGTTGGACCTCCTACATTGACCAGTCATTGGTGGGAGCTGTTACCCCAGGCAAGGTGGTTGCCTTTGGCCAAACACAAACCCTAGATTAAACTCAGCTGAGAGTCATCAGGTGGCAACACTCCTGGCAGCTGGGGAATGACTGTCTTTGTCCTGAAGGGGGAATCTGAGCAGCAACCCCCAGTATCCACTACAGTCAACTTCTGTAACCACTCACATTCACTTGCTTCAGATGATAAGTTCACCACATCCGGAAGCAGCTCCTCCAGGATTCTCAGTAACCTTTTTTTCCTGAAGAAACTAACAAGAGGAAGCTTAGCGAGAAAAACTAGAGCCTACTGTCTCAGCGAGTCTCATGGCTACAATTAATACTCATAATCTCCCTCCTCTGTTACCCATTCTAGACTTCCCTCACCCACAATTATTATCCCTACTGGTGCTGGCGGACCAGTGGGGATGGTGGAGAGAGTGACCTAGATCAAATCCCCATCTTTTTTGGGGGGGGGGGCAGGAAAAATTCCAAGTAGAATTGCTATTCTCTCTATAAATCCATTCCTTCTCATCATGGTCATTTGTGAAAATATTTATTAGCATATGGATGTGGATGTAATTTTTTTCAGTTTTATTGAGATATAATGAATATACATGACTGTATGAGTTTCAGCTTTACAGCATAAAAGTTTGACTTACATATATTATAAAATGATTTCCACAATAACTTTAGTTAACATCCAGCATCTCATGTAGATACAATACTTTAAAAAAAATTATTTTTAAGAAATAAAAATTTTTCTCCTTGTAATGAGAACTCTTAGGATTTGTTCTCAACAACTTTCCTATATACCATACAGCAGTGGTAACTATAGTCATCATGTGCATTACACCCCTAGTAAAGTTTGTACTTTTCAACCACCTTCCTCCAATTCTTCCATCCCTCATCCCCCACTTCTGGTAACTACAAAGCTGATCTGTTTTTCTATGAGTTTTTTTTTAAGATTCTACATATAAGTGATATCATACATATTTGTCTTTCTCTGCCTGACTTATTTTACTTAGCATAACACCCTCAAGTTTCATGTTGCCACAAATGGCAGGATTTTCTCATTTTTATGGCTGAACAATATTCCCTTGTATGTATATACCACGACTTCTTTATCCATTTATCTGTCAATGACAGGTTATTTCCATGTCTTGGCTTTTGTAAAAAATGCTGCTATGAACATGAGGGTGGAGATATCTTTTCAAGTTGGTGTTCTTGTTTCGTCTGGCAGGTCCCCATCTTTGATTACCATCACCATTGGAGAGGAGAGTACAAAAGGAGCGCTAAAGGTATTTTTCCTGTCCCCATTGTGTAATAGCAGCCCTACCTCCTCCTAATGATCAGAGTCAATTAACCCTGCCAGAATAGTGATTCTTTTCTTGCCTGTTGTTCTCCTGGCACAGGGGGTATGAGGTGACCAGGTGGCAGTCAAGTTTAATGGGACTCTTACTATATACCCTGGTGAAAGTGTTCCCTTTTGTAAACCAGCACCTCAAGACTTGCAGAGTTGTGGGGACAAAGTCCCATGGGTCACTGGGACTGATGTTTTAAAAAGTCCACTCCTGCATCTACCCTTGGTTTCCAGGCCTATGTATTCTACATTTTGGGGTACATAGCATCATAAAATTGTCATTGATTAGGTTATATACTGCATCATGGAGGATGGAGATCTATCCTCTCAAGGTATCATCTCCAAGTTGATGCCTTAGACATATCTTCAAAAAGCTGTTTCATTGCTTTATGGACCAGCAGATTCTAAGTGGTATAGTATTTGATAGAACCAGTGAACCCCATGGCTGTGTGTCCACTGCACACAAGCACAATCTGATGCAGTGTGGTGTGAAATCCTGTGTCAGAATATTAAATACCTTGTAGGCCTTCAGATAGTGGCACTGATTGTAAATAATCCTTCGCCAGTCAAGCCACTGATGAGATCAGGGCCCTGGTCAACATTTGTAGTGCAACCTAGTGACACATTGAAGCAGAAAGCCCAGCTAATCCATGCCCAGACTTCTGACCTACAGAAACTGTGAGATAATAAATGTGTTATAAATGTGATAATAAATGTGTTATTTTAAGCCACTAAATCTGTGGTAAGTTGTAATGCAGCTTAGAAAACTGATACAGGCCCTGTGGACTGAAAAGAAGGCATATCCAAATCTGGAACATTATTTATTCTAATCAAGATGTATTGTTGCCCTTCTATGGTCGAAAGGATCCATTGTAATCAACTTGCTGACAAGTGGCTTGTTGATCTCCTCAAGAATTGGTGCTATATTGAGGGCTTAGTATTGGTCTCTTTTGCTTGCGGATTTCACATTCGGCAGTAGTAGTTGCTATATCAGCCTTGGTGAATGAGATTTCATGCTGCTGGGCTCACACATAGTTCCCATCCCTGCCATCGTGGCTGTTCTGTTCATGTGTACATTGTGCCAGCACTCAGGCAGCCAATGACAGAGGCTGGCTGATGTCCACTCGCTCATTATTCCATCTATTTGGTCATTTGGTACATCTTCCCTAGTGATTCTCTCTGGTGAATATCAACATGTGATATAAAGGTCTTCGCACTCTGTGACCATACTCATATGTCCGTATAAGTGCCTCTTCCCCAAAACTTCTTGAGTCTACCTTTCCAATCTTTCTCTTTCCAGGACCTTGACCAAACATGGAAGCACTTTGCCACCATCAATGAGTCCATATATATTCTTCCTCTAGCAGTTTTCACTAGTCCAGTGTCATCCCCCTCCAGAATCAGTCTGGTATTTGTAAAAGCCAGAATGCTGAATTAAATAAGGGTACCAATGGGACCACCATCCCTTGTCCTTTAGGTCTTTAATGGTGGCACTAATTCTTGCCACTCACCCTAGTATATATTTTTTCATTTGCTTTATTTTCTAGGATGAAAGGCAGTTTCAGAGGCTTCTACTTGGCTTTCCCTGCTATGATGGGTCTAATCCCACAGACCAAGGAAAAACTGTGGGAGTTCTACCAAATACCAAGAAATGTCTGTTCCAAGTATATATTCTGAGACTCCAAAAGTGACCTTTGAGTTGGTCCATGGACCCAGTGGACCCATTCTGAGCTTATATCTGAGCCAGAACTTTATTTATTTCCTGGCCCTAGATACCCTCATGCTAAGTGGGTCATAAACAAGGCTTTGGGTTTAGGCCAACAGCCCTAAAAATATCTGGGTATTCCCCTTCCCCAGTGAATAGCTACCCAAGTAAATGAGTCAAATGTCCCCTTGGGAAAAGATGAAGAGAATCATGTACTCTTTATGGTGTGGTAGAGTCCTCCCTAAGGAATTTTGGGTCTGTAAACTGGATCAGGTACAGAAACTGGGCAAGTGATCATGACTTATTATTGGGGGAGTTGTTTTCAGCATTATGATCATCCATCCCTGATTCCTTTGTTTTTATAGATTTAGCAATTCCCTTGTCAACTACCCATCTGTCTTGCCCTTAGTGGTCCAGGTTCTGTTAACCATCTCCATAGCTCTCTGCAGGTAAGGTCTCCTTGGCTGCTCTTCCAGCCTTGTCACTCATTGTGAAAATTGCACATACCTTGCTGATGATGATAATATGCCACCACTTGGCCTCTAGTATTTCTGTATCTTATCATCCCTATTATTTCAAGGAAACTATTTTTATAATAGCATCTCCCACCATGAGCCCTGATTTACAGTGGACAGACACTGAGCATTTCAGTGATTCTCCTGTCCCTCTCACCAATTCATTCCTTATTTTGGTAAACAGAGTTTCATCCAGGTCCTCCCACAGAACACATTCAGGTGGTGGGTTTGAGCCTTATGTACATCCACTATAGGATTCCCACTTCTCTGGGTCTTTTGATCCCTTCTTCTGCCACCACCCATGGTACTTTCTACTTCACTTGGTGTGGACTGTCAGTTTCTTTAAACTTAAAAGTAGTATATTTGCTCCTTCTCTTAGAGCCTTTGACAGAGTATTATACCCTTCTCACAGAATAGTGGTCCTATATCAATGAATTCTCTCCTTTCAAACTTTATGTTCTGCCCCCTTAATTCAGCACCTCCAGGATCCAGTTTCCATACATACTCTCCTGGGCCAAACAGGTACACATTGCCTAAATCTTGCAAGCCCAACACTTCCCCAGCTGGAATATGCTGTGACTTAATCCTTGTTATTGTTTTGGTAACCAGGAGGGGAGTTGGGAATAGATTCTGAGGGAAGGGGCACATGTTATCTTCTTCAAATAAGGGAGAAACATTCACTTTTAGCAGGGAGGTATAGGCTACTTCTGCAGGCTCAGAGGGCCAGGATAATCGGGAGATTCAAGACTTTGAAGCTTATTTGACCAAGTGTCCCACTCCTGGCCCAAATCTTGTCAGAGACAACTTGGAATTAAAATTTCAACCTTCTCTGGAGGTAATCTACTTTCATTATTAAGTCCTAAGTCAGATCCTCAGGTTTTTTACTTTCCAGCTACAGGAAATGGGAGTCTCTTTATATGCTGCTAAGGGAGCCTTAATAATTTACCTTAATTTGGTGATTAATCACCCTCAGCCTTTCATGTCTTCTCCAATGCATGGATAGCTTGCAGCAACAGCTCTGTAATTTTGTAGTCTTTTAATTACTATTTACTCCTAAACTCTCAAACACCTGTGATATTACACCTTGCAATGCATTTTCTTCTGCTAATAATATCCCATCACAATTCAAGATCAGTGAAATTTTAACAATTGCACCACTGTGGCATCTCAAGACTATTGATACCCTACCTACCACCAGCAATGGTGTCCTAGTCACCAGCCAGTGAGTAGATAATTCAACTCCAAAATTTCATTTTAGAACCTACCTCCTAGGACCATCCCTAGTGTCAACTGTCATAGGTTAAGTTTCCTGTAAAACAGACTCTGAGCTTGAGATTTGTATATGAGTTGTTTACTGGAGAATGCTCTTGGATATCATATGTGTAAGGAAGTGAAAGAATCAGGACTTGTCAGAGAGAAATGTTGAATTGCAGTGCAGTCACAGCAGAGACCACAGCCAATCCCATGAGGAGTTCTGAACTTGGGATGGTCCATCAGAAATATCGCCAGTTGAGGCATGGTTTATTTGAGATTTTTCTTGTTTCTTGAGGTAGGATTGTATTGCTATAAACTTCCCTCTTAGAACTGCTTTTGCTGCATCCCATAGGTTTTGGATTGTCCTGTTTTCATTGGCATTTGTCTCTGGGTATTTTTTGATTTCCTCTTTGATTTCTTCAGTGATCTCTTGGTTATTTAGTAACGAATTGTTTAGCCTCCATGTGTTTGTGTTTTTACGTTTTTTTCCCTGTAATTGATTTCTAATCTCATAGCATTGTGGTCAGAAAAGATATTTGATATGATTTCAATTTTCTTAAACTTACTAAGGCTTGATTTGTGACCCAAGATGTGATCTATCCTGGAGAATGTTCTGTGTGCACTTGAGAAGAAAGTGTAATCTGCTGTTTTTGGATGGAATGTCCTATAAATATCAATTAAATCTATCTGGTCTATTGTGTCATTTAAAGCTTGTGTTTCCTTATTAATTTTCTGTCCAGATGATCTGTCCATTGGTGTAAGTGAGGTGTTAAAGTCCCCCACTATTATTGTGTTACTATTGATTTCCTCTTTTCTAGCTGTTAGCATTTGCCTTATGTAATGAGTTGCTCCTATGTTGGGTGCATATATATTTATAATTGTTATATCTTCTTCTTGACTGATCCCTTGATCATTATGTAGTGTCCTTCCTTGTCTCTTGTAACATTCTTTATTTTAAAGTCTATTTTATCTGATATGAGTATAGCTACTCCAGCTTTCTTTTGATTTCCATGTGTATGGAATATCTTTTTCCAACCCCTCACTTTCAGTCTGTATGTGTCCCTAGGTCTGAAGAGGGTCTCTTGTAGACAGCATATATATGGGTCTTGTTTTTATATCCATTCAGTGAGCCTGTGTCTTTGGGTTGGAACATTTAATCCATTCACATTTAAGGTAATTATTGATATGTATGTTCCTATGACCATTTTCTTAATTGTTTTGAGTTTGTTTTTGTAGGTCCTTTTCTTCTCTTGTGTTTCCCACTTAGAGAAGTTCCTTTAGCATTTGTTGTAGAGATTGTTTGGTGGTGCTGAATTCTCTTAGCTTTTGCTTGTCTGTAAGGCTTTTGATTTCTCCGTTGAATCTGAATGAGATCCTTGCCAGGTAGAGTAATCTTGGTTGTAGGTTCTTCCCTTTCAGCACTTTAAATATATCATGCCACTCCCTTCTGGCTTGTAGAGCTTCTGCTGAGAAATCAGCTGTGAACCTTATGGGAGTTCCCTTGTATATTATTTGTCATTTTTCCCTTGTTGCTTTTAATAATTTTTCTTTGTCTTTAATTTTTGTCAACTTGCTTACTATGTGTCTTAGCATGTTTTTCCTTGGGTTTATCCTGCCTGGGACTCTCTGCACTTCCTGGACTTGGGCGGCTAGCTCCTTTCCCATGTTAGGGAAGTTTTCAACTATAATCTCTTCAAATATTTTCTCTGGTCCTTTCTCTCTCTCTTCTCCTTCTGGGACCCCTATAAAATGTTGTGCGTTTAATGTTGTCCCAGAGGTCTCTTAGGCTGTTTTCATTTCTTTTCATTCTTTTTTCTTTATTCTGTTCCGCAGCAGTGAATTCCACCATTCTGTCCTCCAGGTCACTTGTCTGTTCTTCTACCTCGGTTATGCTGCTATTGATTCCTTCTAGTGTATTTTTCATTTCAGTTATTGTATCATTTATCTCTGTTTGTTCTTTAATTCTTCTAGGTATTTGTTCTTTAATTCTTCTAGGTCTTTGTTAAACAGTTCTTGCATCTTCTCAATCTTTGCCTCCATTCTTTTTCTGAGGTCTTGGATCATCTTCACTATCATTATTCTGAATTCTTTTTCCGGAAGGTTGCCTATCTCCACTTCATTTAGTTGTTTTACTGGGATTTTATCTTGTTCCTTCATCTGATACATAGTCCTCTGCCTTTTCATTTTGTCTGTCTTTCTGTGAATGTGGTTTTCGTTCCACAGGCTGCAGAATTGTAGTTCTTCTTGCTTCTTCTGTCTGCCCTCTGGTGGATGAGGCTATCTAGAGGCATGGTTTAGTCATGGGATTCAGGCTGGGCCTGGGGAAGGGTTGTAACTTTGGGAAAGGTAACTCCCTTCAGCCATGGGCAGTTCTTAGAAGATCACTCAACAGTAAGCCAGTGGCAAGGAACACTCTGGCCCCTGGGGAATGAGTGCCTCCATCCCAGTGGGAATCTCGTTGTGCACCACCATATCCACTATACACGTAAACACAAGGTAAAGGAGGCAAAGGAATATTAGGCAATCAACTCTTTATTAACCATTCTGGTTTTGGGGAATGTAAGCTCAGATAAGACAGAGAACATTCATCCAAACTCATTCTCGCCCATCCTTGGTGCAGCATCCTGTCCTTTTTAGTCATCCCTGCTGGGCAAAAGATCAGGAGGACTGAGATCCAGATCCCAGGCAAGTGGCCTCAAAAAATGGCTTTCACCTACAAATAATCAGGTCAGCTATTTTGCATACATCCATATGCCCATTTTAACACCTTTATTCATCCTATAAAACTTCACACAGCACTGCAAGCAGAATTTTTAAAACAAAACATTTACATAAACGATGAAGCTCCAAAAATGTAAGGGAAAACATACAAAAATACCTAGCACAACGCATGCTCTGTGTGAAATACATAGTCGTATTCCTCTGTAATAAACTCTTACTAATCAGTTCTGAGCTTTATAAAACAATAGGAGTGGAATGACAATGCTGTCATTTGTATATTCTCCCTCAGTTCAATAATGGAAAGCTTTTTCTCTCTGCCAAGTCATTCCTGACAATGTTAATGATTCACTATAAAGCAGTTTCTGGGCTATGATTTGTGACATTCAGACTGGTTAGATGGAAGGGCTCGGCAGGTTTCTGGGGAGTGTTTTGGATGCAGAAATGCCTTGAAGATAGCACTTTATTATATTTAGGACAAGTATGACATCCCACTTCAAGGAAGAGGCCTCTATACATATTGAGAAGGGATTTCTATGGTTTAAGTGGGGAGGAGAAGGTTGGTTTAAAAGAATGCCTCTGTGTGTTTTTTGAGGCGACATAAAGATAGGAAGCTGAGAAACGGAGGCAGGAGGCAGAAGGATTATGGATAATGGAAGAATTTTGCCTGAGGGTATATGCCTGCTTTGCCTATTCCTGTATAACTAGAATATTTATAATTCAAATACTTATCTTTAATAATTAAAAACCAAGGAATATTAAAGACAAAATGTAGAGAATATTATGTACACATGTGTAGGCATCATGCATTAAATCCCCACCCTTGCAAAATACAGCAAGAAGTAGCTTTAAAAGGAGGTTAAAAAGTGAATATTTTAAAATGTCTTGAAAACGGAATTTCTAATTCACTCCAGTTCTGCCAGGAGTGATACCCTTACTTCTTATTTCTACACACAACATCAGTCATGGGGATAGGTACTAAAAATATCCAGCATGGTGGTTTGACATCGTCACATCAACAATTAAAAAGTGGATACAAATATTTCAGGTTTTCAAAACCATAACATTTCCTTGAGTTTATGAAAATGTTGGATTTTCACAGGAAAAGGAAAAGTCATTTTGAATTGTTTTCACAGACTATATAGTTACACAGTCTATGTAAACCACTAGTTACAATGGAATGTAATATTCTACCACCGCCAGGAACTCTCTCTGATCTTCTGCCTCTTCTCAGACAGCAAAGAAACAAAGAAAAACAGCCCTTGCTGTGGATTGAGAAGAGTGTTTGAAAAGAAAAAGAGACCTCAACTGTGCCCCCCGGTATTATAAAGCTGTCAATTAGAACCATGATTACAATGAAAATACTGAAATATAAAAAATTATTTATTTAGGGGAGGAAAAAAGCCAACTGCATTTAAAAAGGGGAAAAAAAGAGAGAAAGAATAACCAAAAAAATACATTGTTCAATTTCAACCTAACAGTTCTAAAGTTAATGAAAAATAATACAAACTAATGGAGCTCAATTGTTTATATTACAATAGCAGAAAAGCAGAATGCTTAGCAGCCAAAATATGAACAAATTCAGATGCTGGATGAAGTGGTCAGGTGTCATTATTTTTGAAGAATGTGGCCTCCATGGCAACAAGTTTATGAATGATAGTTTCAACTCATGTCTAGATCAGAGGTGTTAATATTTACACCTTTGCTAATTATGGCAAGGAAGAGAATAATGAAAAATTAAATGTCCCTATCTTTTTACCTCCCCATCACACTAAGTAATTCCTAGTTGAACATTAACTCAACCTGACAATAATATGCTAGAGGTGGAGAGGTAAGGAGGGGTACCCACGGCTCCTTCTATGCATAAAAAGGTTGATGATAATCAATGGCCAGGCATTGATTATGGTTAGCAATAAAACTAAAAGTCACATTTAAGACTGTTGTAAAATGACTCATTTTTAGAACTGGGACAAGGGCTTGGCTGCTACAATGCTTGAAGTACTAATGATCTTAGGTGGAACGTTTGTATCCACACGAGGTGCTGCTGCTCCTGAGATGTGAAAAACAATGGACCCTGGACCAATAAGAGCAACACCTTCAAACTCAATATTTGCCAAGAGATATTGTTTGTGGGATGCCAGCTGGGGTTAACAGATCAGGAGAAGACAATAGTTTACTAAATATTGCATTTGGGGGGAGTGGGATGATGAAAAAAATTTCCTTCTTCAAGTAGATTTTATAAATTGAAAGGAATTCTAATTTCCCAAGAATTAGTTTATGTTGGCCTTCCTGAAGATGGGAAGTTTGAATGAAACCTTCTCAAGATTCAGACTACCCATATATCTGCAAGATCTTGAAACTCAGCAGCTGTTGATATCATCTAATACTTGTCTTATGTTCAATATGTTTGTAGGCCCACAGAGAGGGGCCCTTACCTACGTTCACTCTTGCTGTTTGTCTTACATCCTATTAGCTTTTCACAAAGTGCAATCATAATTAAATTCTAAAGCAAAGGATGAAGTCACCCAAATCATCGTCCAAATGACAGCGGTAAGAGTGACAATGTTACTCTGCTCTTCTTTAATTCTGGTTCGGCAGCATTTAACTCCCTGACCTCCTGCAGTTGTCAGTGCCACAGGCTGCTTAAATGCTGTGCAAAAACATTTCTGTTTTATTTGTTCTAAATTTACTGGTTATTAATTTCACAGTGTGACCTCCTATTCTCCTTTTAGTTGGTAGATTTCACTAGAGCCTTCAAAAAGCTAAAGATTTCCACTTAAAGCTACTTTCTATTTCTCTGTCTTTTCTGGACACTTTTATAGTATGTAAAACTTCCTGTTTCTTTAACCATCCTTGTTACCCTTTCCTGAGATTTGTGCTATATAAGTATCCACAGTACTCAGAATTTATTTCATTCTTTTATTTTAATAAAAATTTGCATTCTCCTCAACCCCTTTCTCATTGTCTCAAGAATCTCACGAGAAGCTGCTTTTTTGTTGCAAAGGCTGTATAGTGAATTGTTTTTTCATGTTGTTGAGTAATGTAAAGCTTTTACTTGGTATTTCTCTCATTCACACAAAGTGGGGAATAGGGAATGACCTCTATTACACTAAAAACAGGAAGACAGTGGCAGTGTAAATTCATGTAGCCTAGGGTCACTGTAATTTCCTCCCTCTTTCTCTTGGAGTCATGAACCTCCTACTCCTGGACTAGATCTTAGAACTTAGAGGGAAAATAGTTCATTTATTTCTGCTCCAATTGATATCAGAACTTTATAGAATTGTTAGCTATGGAATCAGTAAATTTATATCTCAGCTCAGGGTCTTACTAGTTTTCTGTACATGAGTGTAAGAATCTATAAACTGGACTTGCTTTGAGGAATTCCAGGCTCTGGAGGTTTTATGGCATCTGGGTTCTTTTCAAGCAGCTGCACCTAACTGTCTTCCAAAAAGACCACCTCTGCTCCAACCAGAAGCACTGAGGCATCAACTTTCAGTACTGCCAGACCACCTCTGCTCCAACCAGAAGCACTGAGGCATCAACTTTCAATACTGCCAGCCCAGTCTTAATGAGCATACCATTCCTGGTGGCTTTTCAAAAGCTCAGCTTCATCGTATTTACCACCCCACTCTCCATCCACAAGGCTATGGGGATTTGTACGAGAGCTATTTCTTAAGAATGGTGAATACTAGGAACCAGATAAAAGATTGCAGAAAAGAATGAGTACCAGTGGTTTCAGATTACATATTCAAAATTTTAAAGGTTGCAAATAGGAGAGTCAAGCCAACACTTTTTCAACACAGAAAAAACCCTTATTTGTTGCAAGCTCATGGCAATTGAGACAGAGCAGGAGGGAAAATTGAAGGCACTAAAGGACCAGACAGTCACTAAGGGAGCAAGTTCCTACAGAGCATAAGTGGATGCCTGAGACTTCTTTCTGGAAGAGACTACCTTTGCTATAATAACTCCCTCTAAGACTTCTTGGAATTCTGCACTCTGAATCTTAAAATATAATGTTGAGGGACTTCCCAGGTGGTCCAGTGGTTAAGAATCTGCCTTCCAGGGACTTCCCTGGTGGCGCAGTGGTTAAGAATCCACCTGCCAATGCAGGGGACACGGGTTCGAGCCCTGGTCCGGGAGGATCCCACATGCTGCAGAGCAACTAAGCCCGTGCACCACAACTACTGAGCCTGTGCTCTAGAGCCCGCGAGCCACAACTACTGAGCCCACGTGCCACAACTACTGAAGCCCACGTGCCTAGAGCCTGTACTTCACAACAAGATAAGCCACTGCAATGAGAAGCCTGCACACTGCAGTGAAGACCCAACGCAGCCAAAAAATAAATACATAAATAAATAAATAAGAAAAACTAGAAAGAAAAGAATCCGCCTTCCAGTGCAGGGGACTTGGGTTCAATCCCTGGTCAGGGAACTAAGATCCCACATGCCGCAGAGCAACTGAGCCTGTGTGCCACAACTACTGAGCCTGCACGCTCTAGAGCCTGCACACCGCAACTAGAGAGAAGCCCGCACGCCACAGCAAAGAGCCCGTGCGCCGCAACTAGGACCCAATGCAGCCAAATAAATAAATCAATAAAATATAAAAAACATATATATATATATATATATATATATATATATAATGTTGACAGCAATAAATTTTATAATAAAATATTTCCTTAGGATATTCTTATTTTGCAAATGAAACGTGCACATGCCACATACTCCACGTACATACATGCCATTAGTATTGCAAGGAGCAGGCAGAATACTATAAAGTGCTCCCTAAAATGTATGTCCTTCAAAGAGTGGGTTGTCAAAGTCATCTTCCTGTAAAAGAATTGCATGTAAGTGGTTTTGATTGTCCAGACTTATTTATATCTATTCTTTCTTGTTATTCTCACTGTGTCATACCATTTTACCTCCAGCTTCCACAAACATGGATGGGAAGGAAGGTAGTCTGGAGATGACTAAGGCAAGAAAAGTTTAAGTGACGCCCTTAAGGTAATAAAGGTGGACCAGGTTCTCCAAAATAGGATGTTCCAATTCTTCCCTCTTCTTTGCACTAGATGAGGACTTATCTTTAGGACTTCATTCCAAGTAGCATAAATTTACACAAAGCAAATAAAAACGGCACAAATATGCCATTTTCTTTCCAAAAAACATCATGAAGACTATTTAATAGAGATTGCTATAAGCAGCTTCTTCAAGTTTCCAGGATTTCTGTTGGAAACAAATAAAAATGAATAGAGACATTGGTAAGATTCTGTCACATTAGGATTATTCTCAATTTGACTGATGGACTATAAATAATAAGCAGCTATTAGTAACGCATCATTAAATTGGGGGCAGTAGGGTTCTGTAGGAATAGGGTTGGGACCAGTGCTAAATGAAATGTCCAGATTAACTCCGTGATAGAAAAAGTAAATAGCTGTGAGCACCAAAATAGAAAGAAGTGCAAGCACAATGGAAGATCTTAGGTGGAAAAAATTTAAATGGAATAAGATTTAATTTAGATAAATCTATAATAACTTGCTCATGGGAAAGTAATTCCTATCTGAGTCATAACAAGCAAAATTATTCCAAAAGAAGAGTAAAGTAGAAAAAGGATTGACTGTAATGGTTAATATTTTCTGAGCATTAACAATGAACAGATCTTTGAAGAAATGTTTTAAGTTAAAACCAAGTCTTCAGAATTTTACCATTTTTAAATAAGCTATAAATTTTGGTCCCAAACTATGGTTTTATGCTCACCAGTTTGATAAAATAAATTACTGCTTGGGTGTCCCCATCCATGACTTCAAATCATCTGATCCGCCTTTATTTGATGCCTGGAGTTCAGAAACAAATGACCCCCAAGGTGGATAAGATCAACTCTTTCGGAAGCCCAAACAAACGCATTGCACGTAAATCCCTCCACTTCAAAACAGAAAACAAAGAGCAGTGAACTAGTTCCAGGGGTGAGGAGTCTGGTTTCAGGTCTGGTAGCATCATTCACAAATAAATGGCAAATACAAGACTGTAAACTTGGAAGCAGTTGATATTGCTTTTTTTGTTTGTTTGTTTTTAATATTCCAATGCACACAGTTCACAAAAGATGCTCATAATGGTTACATAGTCAAGTAAAAATTAAGAAAATTCCATCTGATTGTTTGGCAATTTTGACAAAAAATGAAAATGAAAGTTTTAGCAGCATGCCATTAAGTCATGTGCCAACGAATCCACTTCTTTCTTCCTTGTACATAGAACGATTTACTGGTTATTATGCCAGCATAGCCTCGGTTTCTACTCAGGGTGGAGACGCAAACATGAAAACTGAACAGGGGCTAAAACTGGCAGGAAACTTATAAATCAAGTTAGCATATTCTTAAGAATGGTTTATGTAGTAAATATGACCAAGTATACCAATGGGGTTTTTTTTAAGACTCTCGCTTCTTTCTATGCATTAAATAAATATCTATTAAGTACGACAATTGTATGACTACATGTAAAACTCCCCGGAATGGGGAAGAGCCACATCTCTAAGCCAGGGTTGCAGTGAGCAGTTCTGATGCATGCAGAGCAGAAGGGGATTGGGCACTACAGGGCAGAGAGCTTTAATCAGTGAATAATCCATAGAGTAAGCTGTCGTGTAACAAGGTGTAATAATTTCTAGCTGAACTTGTTTAAAGTTTTCATTCTTGGTATAAAATAGATAATGAAAATTTTTAAATATTTACATTTCTACATAATGCACTTATGTAAATTAATAATACGTGATAATTTTTATCTAGTGTTCAAACCTCCAAAAAGCATTGGGGTTGAAAAATTATCATTTGGAATCTTTATGAAAAACTAGGTACTGATATTTAATTTTATAGCTGTCTATAGCACTCTCCAGTGCCAGCCCTTTCTGATGTCAGTGAACAAAATTTACTGAAGTATAATTTCTCAGAATTTTCCTTGGCAACAAATGACTTTAAGAAGTTAACAATAGTACCGTAGTGATGTTGTTTTGGATGACTTCAGCTCACTGCACTGAAACTGAACTCTTGGACAATTTTCACTGACTCAGTTCAGCCCAAATTCTTGTACCTCAGGTGTCATCAATAACTATTGCAGGATAATGCTCCTGGATATCAAGGCATCAATAATTATTGCAGGATAATGCTCCTGGATATCAAGGCATTTGAATGTCTGGATTAAACTTTTCCATCCAGAGAGTTCAAAATTGATTAAGCCCATTGTAATTTTGTGGAGGTGCCCCTAAGTTAGCAAAAAGGACTTACAGAAAATGTGCTTATACAATAGGTTTAAAAAAATTTTTTTCCTCTCTAAATTTCACTGCAATGTCAGAAATATACTCTGTGGATATATATAACGTTGACTTCAAGGTGAATATTTTGGCATGGCCGCTTGCTTGCTTTTTGAGGACCTTGTGTACACCTTAAGGTAATAATCGTCAGGTGTCCATTCTCTCAGGCACTGTCTGAGAGGATGCTTTGAGCGTGACACCACAAGCTGAAACAGGCACTTCACCGTCCTGCCTGCGTTGTCTCTTCACTCCACGTATAATAGACTCCTCACGGTGAAGGCAACAGAAGCAAAGAAGCAGAAAGGACTAGATCTGTTACTGAACTCATACTGCTCGCCACACAACAGGCCAATAAATCGAGAGATGAGCTGCTGGGGCAAGGAATAGAGGCTTTATCCAGAAAGCCAGCAGACTGAGAGGATGGTGAACTAGTGTCCCAAAGAAACATCTTCCCTGTATTAGATTTCAGGCTTCTTTTATACTGAAAGGGGAGGGGTAAGGTCCTGGTTCTGGTCAGACTCCAGAGGGGATGTGTTCATTTCTTCCTTCCTGCAGCCATTCACAGGTGGGCTTGGCCAGGATGTTTCCTGTGAGCTAAACAAAGGTATTATAGCTTAAAGCTCATTACCTGGAAGGCAGAGTTCCCAGAGATGGGCCAGTAGGTATAATTTAAGCTTGTAGGCAACATCCCTTTAGTGGCTAACTTCTAATAGAATACAAAGGTTCTTCCCTGTTACAGATCCAGGCATCCATGGATTGCAGACTTCTCATATTTAAACTCTTCTTACCTGTTTGTAAGTCCAGTCGTTCAAAATGGTTTGTATTGTGGGGCTCGCCTCTGGTTCTATTTACTTAAATATTAGTTACGTTAAGTTCCCTCTACTATTTCAAAGAATAGCATGATATGAGAGCCTTTGATGATACTTGATGTAATGAGGTCATCAAACAATATTTGAAAGCAACTTGCCCACAATATGGAAAATGCAATTTCAGGATATGTTCCAAAGAAAGCCACATTAAGAAGTAGTGGCGTAGAGTATAGGCAGAGGGTGATATATTTTATATCTACTGTGTATAGATGCAAAATAAAAACACATGGGAGATACTCTTATAGGATTAGGAATATCCCCTCGCAGTGTTTGTTGTGAGGTCCTTCATACTCAAGATGACACTGAGCAGATAGATAGGCCCAATCGGTCTCTGGATATAAAAGTCACCAGAAATAGTATGATCCAGTGTATAAATATGATTATGGACAGTCCCTGAAAGACATGTATCCCTGGATCCTAAAACAATCTGGTTGGCAGTTTTAAAAAATCATTTTGTAGCTCCCAGGTGTCAAATTCAGGAACGCATACGAAAAAAATTCAACAAACATGAATCAAAACTATTGTTTCACATCACAATGATTAGCAAAATGGACATTTCTAAATCTAAGTTAAGTTGCTTTCTTAAATGAGTAAAAAAAGAATTGCTTCTTGTAAGCCTGGATCATGTATCTTACACCATAGTGACTGACTACAGATCTTGCACTTGGTAAGTGCTGTTTCCCCAGCGTAGAAAGTATTTGTACTTTCAAGGAAGATATCTAGTGTCATTCAATATGATGGGTGAATTTTTGTTTTCCTGATCTATCTATCTGGACTTTCTGAGTGTGACTCCAGAGCCCTCTTTTTTGCCCACCTTCCTTATTGGATTATGAGCAGCCCAGACAGGTTTCATGAAGTCATAAAATCAGGCAGTAAGCATGTAATGCATCATAGATACTTCTTTATATATTACAGACATTTGAGGATTCATTAACTAAGATAATCACGTGACAGTGACTAACACAGGGCCTGACACAGAGTCAGACCCTCAATAAAAGTTCATTTATTTCCTTCTCCTCTTCCCACCCTCCTTCACTCAGTCTGGCTGTCTGTCTGTCTCTCTCTCTCTTGCCTCTGCATTGCTACATTGTTGGAGACAGTCTAATCTCTTCATGATGGAATGAACGTGATCATCAGCCTCAGTTGTGGAATTTGGGATACGTAATGTAGTATCTGTCTGGGCTCTACTTTTTCTCGTTGCATAATGGAGAGTTCACTGTCTGACCCACTGTTTTGCAAGGGGAAGTTGCAAGAATCAATAACATAATAGACAGGCTTTCCCTCTGCATATTCTTTAGGGGTTTGTGACCTTTAAATATTTCATATATGCTTCCCCAGAGTCCACAATAACGCTTGTGAGGTTATACAGTACAGTTCAAGGATGAGTTCACATCTTACAACATCTGATACATATACAATTTAAGAAGCTGTATGCAAGAAAAAAATGCCAATGCTAACTTAGGTCCAAAAGTGAATCTTTCTATAGGATAAGAAAGAAATTATGACAAATTACAAAGACTAAAGGCCAACAAGTACCACAGATGTCACAAAACCCAGAAAAATAATATAATGGTTCCATTCATTAACTGTCTAACATCTCCTCTAAAATACTACTTTTTGGCTGCATACCTCTTTATATGCCAATTTTATAATAGAAGAAAAAGAAAGTGCATTCTTTTATATAGCATGGTTATCAGAAATTGTTTTTTACTATCAATAGTTGAGAAAAGCTTCAGTCCATTTTGCTCTGTCAATGACAATTTTGACGTGTTGCATCATCTGGAACCACCGGACTCCATCAAGACAAGGCATATCAGATGAGCTAAAACAAAATCCTGTACATTAGGATGTAAAAATAAGTGACACCACATGGTCATACTGTTCAGAGCCCTATTACAGGCTTGCAGCTAAAAACACAGGAGTTCTTAAATGCTATTTTGCATGATTCACATCAAAAAAGGAAATTAATGGTGCCTTATTTTATAATTGCAGAAGCTGTTTAATCAAGTAGGATATTTCATTTTGACTAGATTTCAATGAGAATGGAATTCTCCACTTATAATTCTACACATCTAGGGATTGGAAGGATATCCCACAAACTAGTTCTGGCTCTTTACATTTAAAGTTTTTCTCTTTTTCTTCCATGACCTACATCCTCTGGTACCATAGGACAAGTCAATATTACAATTTGACTTCTGACTCTACACCCTTGGTCAAGACCCCAGGTGAGCTGGTAAAGTGGACAGTAAGAGAACTCACGGTTATCTATTCCGACCCTGGGAGGGCGAGAAAAAACCTAACTACACATAAAAGCAACTGTGAAACACATAAATAACCCCCTAGACCCAAACCAGGTGTATAGTATAGCCAAGTGAACTCTCCCTTTAGCCAGATTCTCCAAAATGTTGATCCAACACTACCTTCATATCAGGGGAAGTCAGAAGGCAAACAGAGCAGACATAACTGATTATGGTGAAAATGGTTTAATTTGGCAAATTTTCCAAAAGCACATGACCATGTGAACACATTCCTTGAGCGTCTCCCATGGAAGGGATACATACACATGTGGGACCCAGAAGTGTAAAGCTTCATGAACTTCATGGTGAATCTGCCTCTAGTACAGATTTGAGGTCAGACACACTAAGATCAATCCTTTCCTAGTTTTATGACATTCACTAAGTCCCTGAGCCGATCCAAACCTCAGTCTCTTCATCTGGAAAATAGATATGATAAAACTTGTCTTATATGATTGGTGTGATGTTTAAATGAAAATTTATGTATATAAATTTCATATTCTAAGCACTCAATAATTGGCAGCTATGTTTATTAGTAGACTAAGTGCTCGGAATTTGTCACCCCTTATAAGATAACAAAACACTGTACACTATTCCCTAAAATAGGACTTTGGTTTCCAACACCTACCATCCTACATCTGTTCATTTACTTTATTCTCGTATCCCAGAACACACTTACCCTTCTCTCATCTTCTAATTCAAAGCCTATGTGTGTATCCTTACAGACCCAGCTGAGATCTTGCCTGTTCTTTCTAGTTTTTCAGATTTTTAAGCACTTGCTGCTGAGTCTATTCTTTGATGTTTATAGCAGCACTGTCCAATAGAAATATAAGGTGGGTTATAAGGTGCATCTGTAATCTTAAATTTTATATGGTCAGGTTAAAAACCTATAAAGAATTAAAGCCAGGTGAAATTAATTTTAATAGTATTTTAATTTAACCCGATGTATCTAAAATATTATTTTAACATGTAATCAATATTTTTAGATTATTAATGAGATAGCTTGCATTCGCTTTATCATACTATGTCTTCTAAATTCAGTGTATATTTTACAATTATAGCACATTTTTTAAAAAACATTTATTTATTTATTTATTTTTGGCTGCGTTGGGTCTTCATTGCTGCACACAGGCTTTCTTTAGTTGCGGTGAGCAGGGGCTACTCTTCGTTGCGGTGCGCGGGCTTCTCATTGCAGTGGCTTCTCTTGTTGCAGAGCACCGGCTCTAGGCACGCGGGCTTCAGTAGTTGTGACTCGCGGGCCCTAGAGTGCAGGCTCAGTAGTTGTGGTGCACGGGCTTAGCTGCTCCACGGCATGTGGGATCTTCTCAGACAAGGGCTCAAACCCGTGTCCCCTGCATTGGCAGGCGGATTCTTAACCACTGCGGCCACCAGGGAAGTCCCATTTATAACACTTTCAACTCACAATAACCAGATTTCTTTTCTTTTAATTTATTTATTATTGAGGTAACATGGGTTTATAATATATGTTTCATGTGTACCTTATATTTCTATTCTTCATACACTACAGCATGCTTATCACCAAAAATTTAGTTTCTATTCATTACCGTACCGTACAGATGATCTCCTTTACCCATTTCACCCTCCTCACCCTCCCACTCCTTCCCCTCTGGTAATCACTACCCTGTTCTCTGTATCTATGTGTTTGTTTTTGTTTGGCTTGGTTCATTTATTTTGTTTTTTTGTTTGTTTGCTTGCTTGTTTGTTTTTTATATTCTACATATGAGTGAAATCATATGATGTTTGTCTTTCTCCATCTGACTTATTTCACTTAGCCTAATACCCTCAAGGTTCATTTATGTTGTCACAAATGTCAAGAGTTCATTATTTTTTATGGCTGAGTAATATTCCTCTATATATATATGTATATATCACATCTTCTTTATCTATTCACCTATTGATGGATACTTAGGTTGTTTCCATATCTTAGCCCACAATAACCTCATTTCAGATGCTTGATAGCCATATGTAACAAGTGGCTGCCATATTGGACAGTGCATGTCTAGACCATGAATAGTTTGCACCATACTATTTAATATGTGCTTATAGAGTACTATTATGTTTGCTGGTCTTTCCTGTGTGTCAGTCATTTTCCAGCTAGTCTTTACATTCTTTGAAGCAAAGAATTCCTCTTAGAGTTCTGTATCTTGGGATGCAGTGCCCAGACACAGTGGTCATTCAGTAAGTTTTGCTGGTCAGCAATTTGAATGCATTTAAAATCCCAGAAGGGCTTCCCTGGTGGCGCAGTGGTTGGGAATCTGCCTGCCAATGCAGGGGACACGGGTTCGAGCCCGGGTCTGGGAAGATCCCACATGCCGCGGAGCGACTAGGCCCGTGAGCCACAACTGCTGAGCTTGCGCGTCTGGAGCTTGTGCTCCGCAACGGGAGAGGCCACGACAGTGAGAGGCCCGCGCACCGCGATGAAGAGAGGCCCCCGCTCTCCGCAACTGGAGAGAGCCGTCGCACAGAGGCGAAGACCCAACACGGCCAAAGATAAATAAATAAATAAATTTATAAAAAATAAAATAAAATAAAATCCCAGAAGGAAAAAAATGCCGCAGACAATGTGATTTTTTTCCACCTGTGCTACATTTATTGCTCCATAAGTGTTGTTTATCCCAGGATGTAAATTCTCAGAGTATGAGGAATAATGCCATTTGCAGGCCAGTATTAATAAATCTGCTTTGGCGTTAGTGTGAATAATGCAAAATGCAAAAATAAGGGGGAATAATGTACGTGGTAATGCTTTGCTTATGGAATAAATGATCAGATTAAGGTGCTTCTAGGTATGAATGGAGAGTGATATAATCTCACCACCACATCTAAAAGTGGGGCTCCAGTTTTTCAAATGTTTACTTACCACAAAAAATAGTAGTTCACTTTTGATTTGCAACTCTGCTGTGGAAGGAGAAGTAGCTTTCAAGACACAACAAGGGAAGTCATACCCAATGGCGTACCACATCTAGTGTGCTACATGACCCTCAGGTCTTTCCACAAAACTTTGAAGCTATAACATGGTAAAGAATTTGTCTCACCTCTGGGCAAATTTTTTAAAATTTGGATAAGAATCAAGTTATTTAGAATAAATATAAAAGACTTTCAGACCATATAAACCCATGTTGCAATAATAGTGTAGACTCATGTGGAAGCTAGGTTTACAAACATAGTCTTTGTTTCGTATGGGCACATAAGAAAACACAGTTTATAATATGGAAAATTTCCAAGTTACGATGAAAGGAGCAGAGATTTTTTAAAAGGTATGACTCACCCAGTGAGTCACTAAATATCCTGGAAAAGGGTATTTTGTCATTTTATAGTTATATTGGCTAAAAAAAAAAAAAAAAACCTTGAAAGTATATCCTGATTATCAGGTTGACAACAGTCAGTGCTTTCCATATTGTATTACATTATTTGACTGAAAATGTGTTTTGTCTTATTTCTTTTTCTGTATGTAATAAAGATAAGGCAAAGTAGAACATTCTAAAAAATGTACTGACGTCTGCTCTCATGTTGAAAAGCTGCCTCCCAAACTTATCCTATGAAATATGTTCACAGACATAACAACTAAAGGTAACCTTAATTACTTCTCAATATTGGAGCATTTCATTTTATTTTTTGAAGGGCTGATACAGAGTGTACTGAATCGATTTTTCTATTTTAAATTGAGATCACATCTACATACTATTTTGCTAGTCTCCATGGGTACATTACTTCTAATGAGTGTAGACTTACAATAATTGGGCTCAATCATACAAAAACACACGCACACACTCACACTAATTGTTTTAAAACAGTAGTGCATAAATTATACTCCTCCTATAAAGCCAGCTTTGATTAAAACCCGTTAGTTTCAAAGATCAGTCTGATTTTGAAGATGAACCAAGATACATACTGTATGATTCTAAAATCTTTTCTAGCCATTTCCTATGATAGTTTTCCTATCAAAATCTTAACAAAAGCCTTGAGCAAATTCCACATTCTCCATCAAGCCTTGCTGAACAGAGACTCCTCTTCATTCTCTGAATTCTCTTAGAAACTTCCATGTGCACTCAATCTTGGTATGTATCGTAATCTTCTACTCATTATCGTTCTTTTTCCACATGCCTCCATCCGAGCTCTGCAATACAATCATAAGCTTCTTAAAGCATAGGCCATGTCTTATTCATCTCCTGTAGCTCTCAGCAGAGCCTTGGATAGAATAAATATTCAATAAATGTGCTAGAAATCATGATGATTTTGATCATGATTTACAGGAATATCATTCAGCAGACCAGTGATGTGTTCAAGCCATGTCAGCCATTTTGAACATACAGTAAGAATTTTATATTTCTATCTATTCCAATTCCATCCCTTGACTATCTTTTTAAATAAAAATGCTTAATGTTTCATCAGCATTTTCCTCCCCAAAACTCAGGTTGAATTTATTTTTAAAAATTAAAAATAAAATCCGACGAGTCTAATTACATTCTAGCATCAAGCAAAGCTTTTTCTCCCTTACAGTTACATTTTAATGTTTTTTAGTGTCTAACCTTGTTAAGATTCCAGTGTACAAATACATATCTACTGTGGGTTTTTTCCAAATTTAATAATATCCTAAAACCTAATTTTGTGTATTGGATTCATTTAAAATGTGGTTGCTACCCAACAATTTTGGAGGAAACTATATTACATCAGACGTAACATTTAAACTAAACCCAGAAGTTAGGACTCTATAAATAAGAAAAACAGAAAGACTCCAAATAAGAAGCATGAAAGCCAAAGGAAGTTAACGTGCAGCACAAACTCATTTGGCCTCATGAACACTCCACTCAATGGATGCAGCTGTAAGAAAATGAAGCGTGTGAAATGCACTGACCAAATGCAAGTGTGTGGCCTTACTGATGCCAGACTATAGAAGTGGCTCAAGACTAAGAGGCCATCGATGAGAAGAAGGCTTGGATTAACTGTGGCCTTGAAGGTACCCCTGGAAAGTGAGTAGCACTCAGTCGTGGGAGGTGCATTAACCTCTTCAGACCACTAGGGTTCAAAGTGTTCTATAAGGGGTAATTTATTAAATGGGTCCTAATTGCTTGGTAATGTACCTTCCAAAAGTCATTTCTCTATGCTATGATTAGGCCTGGGATTTGCCAAGTGCTGTCATTCTCTTTGTAACTCCATAATGGAACTCTAGGAAGTGGGGAGCTGACCCATCAGACAGCTACATATCTAATCGAGGTCCAGAGTTCTACCAGCAAAGCCAGGCAACATTTCATTTAACCCTCCAGCATGTAAACACAGAGACTCAAAACTGATACACCTTGTAGTAAAACATGCCTTTTACTAAATGTGTATACATTTAAATAGAATATAGATAACTGGTTTTATTGTTTTGAAAAGAGAGACACATTTTTAAGATTTGTGAATTTGTCCATTTCACTAAATTCTTTCTTGAAAATATAAAAGTAATCATGCTTTTTCTTTTCACCATCCACAAACAAATTTTCTTTTGGCCTGTTGTTTCCTATGAAGGCCAAACAGTGTGACTTTCTAACTGGGTTCCAACACAAAATTGCATCTGTTTTCACCAGTCATCCATTCGGTATCACTGATACACATCAGGACCACTTGGACACTGGCTTTGTTAATTAGCAAGGCCAGCAGAGGGAGTGCAAGAGCATTGTTACAAAAACAAAATCAAAAAAATTTTAAATGATAATAACAACTAGAAGTAGAAAATCTGAAATTAAACTACAGAGGATAAGACAGCAGAATCTAAATATGGAAGCACCTCGGTAATATCACAGAGGGAATAAGGTAGAACTGAAGAGACAGGGCTTAGTCACTGCCATATTCTTATGATATTCATGAACTGACCAAATATAGCTGTGCCTCGCTTTTTCAGTCTTGAAAATGGCTAGCACAGGAACTTCCATTAAGAAAGGCTTTTGTCCTCCTTATGAAAGAGTGATTACTTAAATATTGAGAATTATTGTCACAGGAAAGAAGCTGATGCCATTTCTGTCTTTCAGGGCTCCGGGTCGTTTCTTAGTTTTGACCAAGATGAAAAACACCTGGGTAGAATCCCCTAATGCCCTAAGAACAGAGGTTTGATTTGATCATGGAGTTAGACATACGTCTTTTTAACCTGAATAAATAAAAATGATTAGGTTTCAAAGAAGCATGGGGATGCCTTTTCACAAGAGAGAAATTATATATTCTAATCCCATACTTTGTTTTACAACTCCTATTTCCAGACTATTTAAAGAAGGTACACATTTTCCAAACATGTTTTCAGACTATGTGTTAAAATGGAATTGTTTCAATCCACCACTCAATGGCTTATGGTTATTTAGAACTTCAATTTTACCCTTAAGGTAATATGCTAGAATTGTGTTTTCCAGAAGTCTCCAGTTGCATTTCTTATGAGATATTTTGTGTAGCCTTCATAACCACTTTTTTCGAAAGCGCATCTTTGAAAAAATGATAACCAAAACAAGTCAGGCTTTATACCATACTGAGCTAAATAAAATCTTTCTTTGTTTTAGAAGTTTGGGATAATCTTGAGGATAGTGCAACTTGTCTGGAAGTTTGGCAGGGAAATAGTTTGGAAAGTAAATATTCAGTTCTGCTTTCTCCAGTAGATGTCACTTTCTGTACATAGGATATCAAGATATATAAGATGCACAGTATTCCTTACAATGATGGCAAAAAATAACTTTGAGCTCCAGTCATATATAACAATTTTAAAGCTTTCATTGGTATTCTCTAGTGTTAGGAAACTTAAGGAATAGTAAAAGCAAAGTGAATGCTATTATTTAACCCTCTTACATATTTCTGTTTAGCCTTAACAATGGCCATTAAGCATAACATATGATATAATATTGCTAGTGCCTTTTCAACAGTTAAAGAAAGCTAAGTATTATCCCACATCACAGCATAAAATTAATTTGCCAAAAACAAACATGGTTCCTGAGTAAATAAGCAGTCATTAATAATACACTGCATACTTACCAAGAACCTAATTAAATCTGAGTTCACCTAACCTATTATGATTTCAAATGTTATTCTTCCTGTTCCTCTATATCATTTTGATATTCACATCAGCTCCATGTGTCTGAGGAAAAAAATATGATTCTCCAAAGTGTTTCACTATACAGCAAGAAATATCAGTACTAGAATGAGAAAGAAGGAAGGAAGGAAGGAAAGAAAGAAAGAAAGAAAGACCTTAAATAGCATTTTTATGGCATCCACATGTACAAAAATGAAAATCAAATTATGGAAGAATATTAATAGTTAGAATAGTTAGAATTAGGAATTAATTCTTCCTAAAATACTTTCCAAAATGCTCTTTGCATTTCTAAACGTAAGCTTCATTATGCTGTTCTATTTGTATTCCAACGCAGTTGAATTTTATATTTGAGTTGCTTTAATAGATGACTTTGAAATGACAGAGGAGAGTACATTTTTGTTTCTTACTGATCCAGTCAAGATTTTGCTTGTACCTACTGTAACTTGAAATAATAGAAAAGGCTGCAGAGGCTTTTTTTAAATGTTGACGTCTGGGTCACATCTGATTCAGTTGTTGTATTGACAAACGTGATTTGATAATTGCCAAATTAAGCTCAAGAGAAAATTAGTTAAACAATTACTTTTATTTGTAGATGCTTCAAACAAAAGATATGAAGTTTAGTAGCAAATAATGATAGGGTGCTAGAAACAAAAATTTCCTAAGAAGGCAAAATGGGCATGTGGCTTTTACAAAACAAAGGAATCTATCTGGTCATCAAAATAAACAACATCCAAAATGGTCTCTTTAGGTTTTAAATATTTTTGTGCAGAGAGTAAACCCAAAAAGCTCGATTCTTATCTGAGGTAGAGATTTCTTGACTTGTTAACTGGGAAGTCCTGCTACCTTTCTTGTGTATACTTGGTTAAAACAAAGAGATTATAGGGTTTTGGGTAATAAAAGGATTTAGAGGCTTTCACCTTCAGGCTACTGATTCAACTCCAGTTCAGGTTAAAGAAACCAAAAGTCATGAATGTTCCCAGGCCATAGAGTTTACTTTCAATTCCGCCTAAATTAAGATCTCGCTTCATAATAAAGCCTAGGGCATTTTTCAACTACTCAGAGAAAATATTGTTTGAACAGGAAGAATAGAAACAAACACATAGTAATGACTGAGGTGAATTCCTGAGGAAACAGACCACTGGTAACTCAGCTGAGCATTTTCAAGAAGAATGATGTCAGCTCTGCATTTCCAGTCTTATATTAGTATTGATCAAAAAATAAATACTAATCTAGAATTTTGAAAGGAAATAATGCCACAGTGATTATCTTGAAAACGAAGATAACTGGTTGATATCATGGCTGAATTACTACACTTTGATCTGAACTCAGGGAAGAGCCATGCAAAACATACACCCTAGAGCCAGTTGTGGGTAGTCTTTTCCTGTGTTTTACACAGGCTGTTCGTACCACCAGTCCTATTCAAACAAGACATCTCTGGAAGAGTAGAAATTCCTTAGCACCATGCCTATGTCTTTTTCTGTTTTTATACTTCCCTTTTCCCCATAGTACTTAATGCCCTATTTATTAAATAGATTGGAACAGAAAACTCAGGACACTGAGAAATAGTCAGTTGCTTAATTCCACAGCCCTAATATTTTTAGAATTATGATATCATTACTATTATTTGTACCATGTTATATAATTCTTTCCTGTAAGTGATTTATCAAAGATTAAATGAATTAAAAATAAGATTTATAGCAGACATGTAAGATACATAAGTAAGTAAATAAATAAGGTAGACGTGTATTCTTCTTCCCTCTTTCTCCATAGATAACACTATCCTGAATTTTGTGTTAATCAGCCCCTTCCTCTTCTCTTTTTTGGAATAATATAAATGCTTCATAAGGATTTTGAGTATTGACTATTTGTTTAGAAAAATACAATAAAACATTTGAGAAAATTGATGCATATAAGCAGTTTTGATCAGTTAAATACGTTTATTCGATCAAGATGGTCTGTATTATTAGACCACTCAATTACAAAAAAATCAAAATTTTGTGGAGTGTAAGAATGCTTCTATCTGCATATATCACTAAAATCTATACAGTGCTCTGTACATAAATTGCACTTTTAGTAAATGATGCTTTCAAATCATATAGTAAAAAAAACTTTGGATTCCAGAAAGGCTTTCTAGGGAAATGTGTTATATATCCTTTTCTGTAGGCTTAAAAAAATTTTTTTAACCTGTAAGTTTTACAAGATCCCTCATCCAAAGATGGGATCAGGGTCTAGATGACTGATGATTACACTTTTGAGTAAATTATTAAGGAGGAGATTCCTCAAATTACCTAGCCACCCCACCAGCCCTGGCTCAAGATGTGAAGATGAGCAAGTCCTAAAGGGGTTTGGAGGGTATGTCCTCGGGGTCCCCTGTGAGGAGGGGCTGGAGGATAATAGCATGAGACCAGAGGATCCCTGAGGCATCCTGCCCTTTCATCTTCCATCTCCTTTCCTCCTGCATTCCTAAGTGGACTCCAGACCCAGTCCACCACCAATCATAGCAGAACCCAATTCTGTCATTACTCAGCAGCACCGTAACTCCAAGTTATGTCCCTGCTTCTTTTTTCTTTTCCAGAACATCTCCCCTGGGCACACGGGCACATCCCATCTTTGGATCTTGTATCAATACCACCGACCTTGGAGGTACCTTTTTACAGTTTAAGATGGGACATTTATTTAGCGTTAAAGAGATTTTAAGTCAAAATTTACCAATAAGGGATAGCTTATTTTTATTTTAAATGAAACATTAGGTGATAACTTAGATTTGTACTAAAGTTAGAGCATCCTAAATTCACATATATTATTGGCATGGGTGTTTTTGAATTTTGTTTAAAGTTATTAAGAAGTATTCCAAGCCAGAACCCTAAAACAGGAAAATGAGACATTTAAGGCATTGGTTGTTAAAATTGTGAACAAACCCTTGAGAGATTGATTACCTAATGGTAGGTATGACAAGTGTGACAACAGATTTAGGAATAGCATTACCACCTCAGTAAAAAATAAACATGAATGTTACTAATTATTAATTTCATGGGATTTAATATTAGTGGATTAAAGTCTTGTGTAATAATCTATTCAATACATTTCAGAAGTGCTTTGAATTTCTTATCCTTTAGTTTATCTCACTGCCACACTTATTCCCTACTTTTTTTCTTCCTGCCACCACCTTACAAACTAAGTCCTCAGGCTCTCTTTTGCTTGAACTGTTTTCCGTGTCTTCAAAGTTTACCCTTCAAATCATTTTATATTGTACTATGAGACAAAGCTTTGTAAACTAGAGTTCTTCTTTTGCTTCTCTTTTGATGAGTCCTAATTTTCCATGGAAATAATTCAAACTCTTTAGTATGGTATGTAGTAAGTCTTCTACTTAATTTTCCGGCCTTCTCCCCAACGACTGCAAAATCTATACAATTTCTGTATCTAATGTAATCTTTTTCACGTGCCATGAAATCCCCTTCACCTATGGTTTTCTATCTTGCCCTTGTCTCATTCTGAATTTTTGCCTGAAATCCTACTGCTTCTCCAAATCAAAGTACAGATTCTATGCGCAATCCTTCCATTAATCCCAAATCCTTAGAGCTTCCAAAGCACTTTGGTCATGTTCATATTACAGCATTAATCATGTGCTGTCTCACATTTTAATTAAGAAGGTTATAGGTCTTATTAACTTCCCTGCTCCTTGGATGAGGTTCATGCATGACACCCCCTTAAATGTAAAATACCACACAATCAGCACAATATTTGTTGCATTAAATTGAAGGTTGAATATAGATGTCAAAAAGAGAGGACCACTATCATTGTTTATGAAGGTCTTAAAAGAAAATTACTTTAGTGTAATCATAAGGAAATTTGTTGTAAATTTACTACTCTTCACTTTTTCAAAGAACATTCATTTTGAGTATTTCAAATCCCAGGACTAGTTCTGGATTGAGAATTCAAACATAGTTAATACCCAGTCCCTGCCTTCTAAAAGCTCAAGACCAGGGCACTTCCCTGGTGGTCCAGTGGTTATGACTCCATGCTTCCAATGCAGGGGGTGTGGGTTCGATCCCTGGTCGGGGAACTAAGATCCCACATGCCGCGCAGCATGGCCAAAATAAATAAATAAATTTAAATAAATAAATAAATAAAAGCTCAAGACCTAACAAGGAAGCCAGTCACACAAGTACAATTAACTATTGATATAATACAATGCTATAAGTATCCCAGAAATGTTTGAAACAAGATGCTCTAAAAGCACAAAGCAATTAATTCTTGAAGAAAGGAGGTGGTAACAGGTTGTGGACCACCTAAGGATCTCTGAAGTAGACCTTGAAAGAGAAACAGCTATTGGACAAATGATGGAGAATCCACACTGGGAAGAGGCATGTAGGTGGTACATTCCTACATTCCTTCCATTTTGTCTTTTCTAGGCCTCACTTCTTTAAAGTTTTAGGGATTTTTAAAAATAACCTCTATTTAAAGGGAGACATCACAAGCATGAAAATTCTTGCCACCTCAATATTGACTGGAATAGTTATGGAACAAATTGGTTGCAAATCAAATTAGCAAATCATAAAAAAATCTTGGCAATCATTATTTTTTTAATTCAGTGTTTTCAAATTTTCTAAGTCATTTCCCTTTCCTCAAATTAATTTTTGCTAAGGTCTATATGCAAAAAAGTCTATATGGAAAAAAGTGCTGGTCTTTGTCCTGAGTTCCACCAGCTAGTCTTCCCTCCCCCATCAAGACTTGCTGATTTCTCACAGACCTAGGAATTTAGAGGCACAGTTTGAAAATTGCTGCTTCTAGACCAACCTCTTCCCTTAAAATTGAGGAAACAGAGATCTAAAGAATATGAAGTACCTTGTACAAGTTCATAGCAGCAGTTAGTGGCAGAATAGGATACAGAAGTCCCTTAACTGCCACTCCGCTGCTCTTTCAAGATAAAATTAGCTCTATTTACATAGCAAAATGAGCATGAGGTCCAGCAGTCTCCCAAAGTGACATTTAGGACAGAGAGAGACTCTTTTTCATGATAAGACAAGACTTCATTGGAATTCAGTAAGTCAGTGTTAAGTAATTCAGAATCAATGCTAAGTCTTTTATTTTATTCTATCTTTCCTCCATTTTGATATTGAATTACAAGAAATGACAGCTCCCAGGCCCTCTAACTTCTTGATCCTAGACAAGGGAGATGGTTAAAGAAATTCATCTTAGTGATGGCACTGACTAGTCAGGCACTTTCCTGCTGTAGAAATCAAAGTTTGATGTATTATCTCCCCTAGTTTAAAAAGGCAAGAAAATAAAAAGACCAAATGATTTTCTTTTCATCACATAGATTGTGAGGAAGGAGAACAAAATGTCTAGATTCCTTGGCTAGTCCAGCATGTTATGTTTTACTTTAGAGATTAAATGATTTTTATGCATATATATGTATTATGTTACATATATTTTGTGTGTATATATATAAACATACACATATATGAAGAAGGACTTAATCAAAATAATAAAATATATAGATGTTGTAAATTATCCTCCTTGTCCAGAAAGGTTAGTAAAACTTTGACCTAATGGAACTAAAATAATGTTGGAATTATATAAAGGAACTAAATAGATGGAACTACAATAGAAGAAAAGTGTGTTTTTCTGTATAGACCCCTGCTGCTGGGAATCATTAAATAAAATATTGTAGCTAAACAATTTGAAAGAAATGTGGTTAATTTAAATAGCCTCATAATAAAACATGACAAAAACATTTGCTGAAAGGAGTAATAGAGATACTTGTTTGTTAAGACAAATGAGTTAATAACTTTTGAGGGAAATTTTTAGCTATAGAACCAAAATAACAAGGTATTGTTTACAAGTACAATGCTAAGCTTGAGCTGAATCAAAACTGACAAATGATGATTTGCAGACTTCACATAAAGTCCTTAAAAATTACCAAGGCCATTGCTTTTGGAAGTTATGGATACTGTTGATTATTAATAGCACAGAAGTCATCTTACCTTCTTCCTAACAGAACAGGGAATTGGAGACAATGCAAAATTCTCTCTTTCTAATTATACCACATCTGGATTTCACCTCTACAGTCTAGATGTCTGCCTGAAAGCATGGCCAGCAAGAAGATATAGATTAATTTTCTAAACAGACCACAATCCCCCAGCCTCTTCCAAAATTAGTGCTATTGTGTGCCACAATTTTCACATGATGTCACTAACGTCATCAATCATCCTGGAAAGCAGACAGAACACAATAAAGAGGCCAGCAGAGGAGGGTATCTTGAAGAAATACTTCATAACTTACAGATAGTAACCCCAATAGAAACTTCAGAGAAAAATTAATTGGAAACATTTCTGCTTTAAGACAGGCCCTAAACAATTCTTTAATTTGTAAGTCCTACCATTTTAAATATTTCTCCATATACATGCACATGCGTGCATGCACACACACACATACACACACCCCAAAAAGCCACTGGTATAAAAGAACCAATAATAAATTAGTAACTAGTTATTTGCTGAACAAAATAAAAACACCTTTATTTAAATTACAGGGTTGCCTATATTTTACATCTCAAATTATTTCAAAATATTCTTCCAAATTGTTCTCATAGGTTGAATTCATCTGCTTCCTTTTAAGTAGAAAAACATTCGTTAAAACTATATGGTCGGGCTTCCCTGGTGGCGCAGTGGTTGAGAATCTGCCTGCCGATGCAGGGGACACGGGTTCGAGCCCTGGTCTGGGAAGATCCCACATGCCGCGGAGCAACTAGGCCCGTGAGCCACAACTACTGAGCCTGCGCGTCTGGAGCCTGTGCTCCGCAACAAGAGAGGCCGCGATAGTGAGAGGCCCGCGCACTGCGATGAAGAGTGGCCCCCGCTTGCCGCAACTAGAGAAAGCCCTCGCACAGAAACGAAGACCCAACACAGCCATAAATAAATTAAAAAAAAAAAAAAAAAAAAAAAAAAAAAAACTATATGGTCTCCAATGGAAATGATTTTGTCATGAAAGGTTTAAAGTTAAGCCATTCTCTAGTCATGTATGCTGCTAGATGATAATCTTTATTTTAGAGACCAACTCTATAGGAATTGTTGTGTATTGAATTCTGTTTATTAGAGCAAGGGGACTTCAGGCATAGTCTGAAACTCTGTCTCGGAAAAGGAAACTCTGTCTTGGTGGGGTGGGGGGCGGGGAGTAAGATGGCCAACCACTTTCTGCGTGGCTGGTCTCCAAGTGCATGATGAAGTGGAAAAATATAACATACAAAAGGGATATTTATGTATCTTCCTTCTTCATCAGATACACAGTATTTTTTCTCACATGTCACAAAAATTGTAACTGCAATTTACCAGTATATGCACAAATTGCTATTGATTTAGCGATGCATTTCTTTGATGTCCCTTGCCTTAACCTCATTTATAAAGCTGTTTTGCATTATTTCAAACTGTCAATGATTTGTGACTCATGAATATTCAAATCTAATTTGCACTTACCTTTTTGGTATGCATGCTTACTTGCAATATGTCTCTACATTTGCCCTTTTGTGTTTATCTGTGGATTGTTTTATTAAAATAATACTCCTTTAAAAGTATAGTAAGTCTACTTAAAAACAACAGGAGTGGTTGATGATTGACTCTTCTTGATCTCAATACACTATCTCTATATTTTGCTACTTAGCAAGTTTAGTCATTCTGCAAAGGTGTCTCTAGTATTAAAACAGCCATACTTTTGCTGGTTGATGTCAATTTCAGTGAGTTGGCTTTAGCTTTGCTTGGCTGTGTGTCTCTAGGAAAGAATCAACAATTTTTAGATGAACTTGAGCCTTACAAAGAAAGAAAGAAAAAGAAAGAAGGAAGGAAGGAAGGGAGGAAAAAAGAAAGGATTATTTCTGGTAGAAAAGCAAAAAGTTCATGCAGAATTGAGCCCTTCATGTCAGTGTGGATCAACTTTTCCACTTACCTTGTGGAATGCAAGAAATGAAACCTAATGCTCTCAAGCACTAAAAAAAAAACCCTTTTAGAAGTCTTTCAGATGATGATAGCTAAAAGAGACACCTAGGACTTTGTGGATTGCTGGCATGTCACTAGTGATTGAAGGTCCAAAACAGCAGAGCAGGGAGCCACCTGCCTATGGAATGGGCAGAGTTTCTTCTTGAAAAACCTGTTCAGGGACAAATGGAAAGTGTCATATGAAAAAAAAAAAGGAGTAAAGAACATTTCTTTTGTAATTGATTTCTGGACTCAATTGTGATTTCTGAGAACATCCAAACAATGAAATGCCCTACTTTGCCAAAAAAGAAAAACATTTTCAAATATTTATGTTTTCATGCCAGTAGCTAAAATAGAAAGATAGTTAATAATATTGACAATGCAATAGTTGGTGTTTCCTTAATTTGCGTCATGTTCAATTTCTAAACCACCTACAAAGCTATAAAGAAATCGTTGATCACCTATTGCCTTCCATCATGCAATAACGTTGTCCCCACGTTCATGAAATGATGCTGCATAAAGTATGGCTGTGGGTCTTGGCCCAGCCTATCTGGCAAACAACATATTTTTCTTTTTACAGATTTCTCTTTGTCCCTCAATTGTACATAGTCCCTCAAGCAATAGGATCTCCCTCCAAAAGCCACTAAATTTCTAACTAATCTCTTTTGTAGTCTTTTTTTCACTTAGAAAACCAATTTTTTCATTACTGGGGAAATGTTTTGCTGCCATGATATTTTATTGTTTGTGTGTGTTTAAACAAATGTCCTTTATTTTTTAAAAGTTTGTAATTTTCCCAACTTTATAATTTTCTTTATGATAGTGATATCATGATTTCCTTCATTTTGAAAACCAAACATCACAGATTCGCTGGAACCCGCAACAGGCTACCCAAAGTGACCACTCAACAGTATGCTATTGTTGTTGATACAACTAAAAGGTTTATTACATCCTGATCTCTGACTCATGATCAGAGAACTCTGCTCTGCAAGATAGAAAACTGTTAGGAACAAGGGTTCTCGCATTATGTTCCTCGATTCTACTACTAACTAACCGTGTAAATTAGAGTTGCCTAATCTCTGAGAGGCTTTATATTCTCGTCTAGGATGGGGACAATAATAGTGTCTACCTTAGATTGTTGTGAGAATTAAATGAGAGTATTCAGATACAGTGCTCACCACACTGGCTAGCCAAGCCACTGGTCAGTGCTAAATATGGAATAGCTCTTCCGAAAGCCCAGTGTTTGCCAGAAGTTGTACCTAGTTTCTGGTCAACTCTATTTTAAACTGAGAAAAAGTTGTCTTCCCAGAATCTAACCCTTCTCCCTCCCACCCCACCCCCATTTTGTACCAGTAACACAGTTAAAGTGTTTGCTCCTACCTTCAGGACTGGGTCCTCCTCTAACCAGTAGTTGTTTCAAGACACCTGGTTAAGCCTGGTTAAGTCTTCTGCAAAGATGTACGGATGAGACGTGAGGGGAAGTTTGCTGGGGCCTTCTCAAATTTTTTGCACCCATCTTCCCACAACAATATCCAAAGCAAGAGAAACAGGCTCTCTTCCTCTGGGTTGTTGGGGGAAGATAGGAGGCTCAGAACTGCTGAGGTCATCTGGCTATCAGCCTGAGGATAAATTTGATGCCCATAAGAGGGCAGAGCCAAGAGAAGTGAAAGGAAAGAGAGACGGAGCCTGCTTCACTTCTTGCCAGTGACATAGCTTTATTCCCTTATTGCTCAAGCCAGTCTGAATTGGGTTTTCTGTTACTTGCAGCCAAAAACGTTCTGATTCAGAGAGGTAGCCAAAAAACAATGTATTTTACATATTAGCTCATAGCCCGACACTCATTCACAGAGCAGAGCAATCCAGTGCTTGGAGTTTACATGAGCGTATAAACATCTTATAATCCCTCCTACCTTTTCTAAGTCAATGTCCCAGCCACATCTCCACAACTTTTTTTTCTGTTTTGTGAAACCAGAAAAAAGATTAAAAGTGAATCCTCCAAGATTTCTCCAGTCTCCTGAATATCCAGCAGAACCCACAAAGTGCTCTTTTTGCTTGTGTAAGAATAGAATTCAAGGCAAGTGTGCCACCTCTGGCTTGCTGCTGTAACCTCATCTCAGAGCCACAGCTTGCAGAACTTTAGTGCTTAAAAATGTTCTCAGTCTTACATTCTTTGCCTTCTAGGAAACCACAACCCAAAGTAGAATGGCACCACATGCATCTAATTCAGTGGCATGAAACCTAAGTGAAAGCTATTTTATGATTTGTTACATGGTTTTATATTCCTAATTCTAGCTGACCAATTTAACCTGCCATATACAACCTCAAAATAAGATAACCTTTAAGCCTTATTTGGCATCTATATCAGAAGGGTAAATCTAGTTTGCTTGAGTTCCAAGGAACCAAGATAGTGATTTATATGATCAAAATGGATGATTCCCAACTAAAATTTAAACAATAAACTTGTTATGGTACCAAATCAGTTCAGTCTTTCTCTACCCTCCTTCCCACCCCATCTGCCCCAAGCTATCCATGATTTAATCTTATCAGGAGCTCTCAGGATTATACTTCCAGTACCCCTTTGAATAGGCAGTGAGAGGAGAGACCAGGTAATTCTCTATTGCCCTAGATTACGTAGAACACAGATCTGGAGACATCCTTAGATATTATCTAAAGGGCCAGCCACAGATAATGCCAGAGACGTGCTGAGGGTCACAGTGCTGGAAGCAAATCCTTTAACTCTCGGGCCAGCATCACTTCCACCATATACCACTATGCCTTTCATATAAAATGGCCCTTAAAAGATGTACGAATGAATATATTACTCATTTTAATCTGTGGGGTGGCTCTCTGTTGCTTAATATATCTCCATGAGACTCTAAGTACATCATATCTCAGCTTTATGGTTATTTAAAAACACTATGTTTTGTATTTTAAGATACAGAAAGTCAAGTCACTGGCTTTTCTTGCTCTAGATTTCTTTATAGCATGTAAGAAAATGTCCTTTCTTGTGCTTCCGAAAAATAGAATAGAAGAATTAAAGATACTTTTTTAAATGTGGTTTTCTTATTGGTCTTCCTATGCTGGAACTTGATCAGCAGGCATTCGTGGCCATTGTGACTGTGTTCTGGCCACTAGTCACATAGAGGGAGTATCCAGCCCCTGAATGAGAAGCTCCTTTTGTCCATCTGACAAATATCAATCCAAGAAACCAACAATGGAGATAACTTGGCTAATCACAAACATGAAGTTTTAATAGAAGATTTTCAAAAATCTAGATTAAGAATTCACCAGTAAATTAATTCAGGTTCTTACCTTAATTTGTCGTGGTACCTTAAAAATTATTTTTCAATGTCTCCATTTTCCTAACTCTAAAGTGATAATAATTATATTGGTCATATATTTCCAAATACTGCTTTGAGAACTAACAAGACCATAAAACACATACTTTCATAGGTTCATATTTTGTGGCTCTTACATGAATATGTGAAGTTCATAAATCATTGTGACAAAATAATTACCCACACAGAGGAAGAAAACTGGTATTTAGAAATCAAGTGATTCAGAAAGAAATCAAAGATGACACAAACAGATGGAGAGATGTACCATGTTCTTGGATTGGAAGAATCAATATTGTGAAAATGACTACCCAAAGCCATCTACAGATTCAATGCAATCCCTATCAAATTACCAATGGCATTTTTTACAGAACTAGAACAAAAAAATCTTAAAATTTGTATGGAGACACAAAAGACCCCAAATAGCCAAAGCAATCTTGAGGGGAAAAAACGGAGCTGGAGGAATCAGACTCCCTGACTTCAGACTATACCACAAAGCTACAGTAATCAAGACAATATGGCACTGGCACAAAAACAGAAATATAGATCAATGCAACAGGATAGAAAGCCCAGAGATAAACCCACACACCTATGGTGAACTTATCTATGACAAAGGAGGCAAGGATATGCAATGGAGAAAAGACAGTCTCTTCAATAAGTGATGCTGGGAAAACTGGACAGCTACATGTAAAAGAATGAAATTAGAACACTCCCTAACACCATACACAAAAATAAACTCAAAATGGATTCAAGACCTAAATGTAAGACTGGACACTATAAAACTCTTAGAGGAAAACATAGGAAGAACACTCTTTGACATAAATCACAACAAGGTCTTTTTTGACCCACCTCCTAGAGTAATGGAAATAAAAACAAAAATAAACAAATGGGACCTAATGAAACTTAAAAGCTTTTGCACGGGAAAGGAAACCATAAACAAGACGAAAAGACAGCCCTCAGAATGGGAGAAAATATTTGCAAATGAATCAACAGACAAAGGATTAATCTCCAAAATATATAAACAGCTCATGCAGCTCAATATCAAAAAAAACCAAACAACCCAATCAAAAAATGGGCAGAAGACCTAAACAGACATTTCTCCAAAGAAGACATACAGATGGACAAGAGGCACATGAAAAGCTGTTCAACATCACTAATCATTAGAGAAATGCAAATCAAAGCTACATTGAGGTATCACCTCACACCAGTTAGAATGGGCATCATCAGAAAATCTACAAACAACAAATGCTGGAGAGGGTGTGGAGAAAAGGGAACCCTCTTGCACTGTTGGTGGGAATGTAAATTGATACAGCCACTATGGAGAACAGTACGGAGGTTCCTTAAAAAACTAAAAATAGAATTACCATATGACCCAGCAATCCCACTACTGGGCATATACCCAGAGAAAACCATAATTCAAAAAGACACATGCATCCCAATGTTCATTGCAGCACTATTTACAGTAGCCAGGTCATGGAAGCAACCTAAATGCCCATCAACAGACGAATGGATAAAGAAGATGTCGTACATATATACAATGGACTATTACTCAGCCATAAAAATGAACGAAATTGGGTCATTTGTAGAGACATGGATGGACCTAGAGACTGACATACAGAGTGAAGTAAGTCAGAAAGAGGAAAACAAATATCGTATATTAATGCATATATGTGGAACCTAGAAAAATGGTACAGATGAACCAGTCTCATCTGAGACCAGTCTGTCTCTCAGAAATAGAGACACAGATGTAGAGAACAAACGTATGGACACCAAGGGGGGAAAGCGGGGAGGGGGGATGGTAGGATGAATTGGGAGATTGGGATTGACATATATACACTAATATGTATAAAATAGATAACTAATAAGAACCTGCTGTATAAAAAATAAATTAAAAAAAAAAAGAAATCAAGTGACTTAAAGTAAAAATTCTGATCTTCTCATACTGGGTAGGTATATCTAGTTTAAAAGTTTTTGTTTAATTCAAAGTTGAAATAGGATCCTTAAACAGAGTCACTAATTTCTTTTTAAAGAAATATTTCCAAACCAGCTGAAATCAGTCATAAGTGAAACAACACCTAGAATCCCTGAGATTAGTGATCAACAGGAAAACAACATGAAATTACACCCAAGTAACCTTTCCATGACTCCTTCTCTCCTCTTCTGATAGTCATTAAGGTCTTCTAAGCATCCAACTTAAGAAACATGAAAAAGCACAATAGAATCCTATTAGTCATAAAGTATTAGGAATAAAAAAGGTGAACATGTATACAGATATAACAGACATTAAAAACATAGTATGAAAAGACTGATATACATCATTATGCAAGAAGTTTGAAAACTTAGTTGATGTTGATAAATTCATATAAAATTATAACTTACCAAACCTGACTCAAAAAGATGAGTAGATCTGAATTTTCATGCAATTATTGTTAAAGAAATTTAATCAATAATTAAGAATCATTTTTTAAAAGAAAACCAAAATTATTTTAGAGTAAACCCTTCCAAATTTTTAAGAAACAGATAATTTCAATCATATATTAATTTATCTAGAGAACAAAATTGGGGTACCTTCCTAATTTAATTAATTATATAAAGCCAATATAACCTTATTACTAAGAATAGGCAAAGATGATAACAAATTTAAGGGGAAAAAAAAGACAAGAGAAAAGAAAAATTGCTGGCCATTTTCTTGCACCAATAGAAATTCAAAAATCATAAGCAAAATTTTATTAATCTAAAACTGGCTGTGTACAATAAAGGTAGTATCCTGATCAGCTTCGATGTAGTCCAGAGATGCAAGAGTACTTTAATATTAGAAAAACTATAAATTAAGTCCCCATAATAACAGAGTAAAGGGAAAAAATTATCATGTTATTACATATAGAAACACCATTTAACAAAATTTAACTCTCATTTATTTAAAAAAAAAAAAAGCTCCTAGAAAACTAGGCATCGGGGGAAATTTTCTTCCTTAATCTGATGAAGATTATTATCAATTAACTACAGTAAACAGCATTCTTAATGGAGAAATGCTAGAAGTACTCATTTAAATTAGAAAAGATATAATGATGCCCACTATTTAAGAATGCTTCTTTTCAACATTGTCCTGGAGAGCTGGTGCTAGAAAAGGCAATAAGACTGAAAAAAGAAGAAAGAGAAAAAGGAGGAGGAGGGAGAGGAGGAGGAGGAGAGGAAGGAGAGAAGAGAAGGAAGGGAGAGAGGAAGTGAAAAGAAAGAAAGTCATAGGATTGGAAAGGGAGAAAAATAAAACTGCATTTTCTAGAGACTGTATTATTACCTACATTGAAGGCCCAAAGAGTTAACAAACAAATTGCTATACAAGAGAAATGGACTGAAGATCACTGGGCAAGCATTGGGGTTGGGATGTGGGTTATCCACACAGAGAAAATGAAAATGGATTCTTGGGAGAGGAACCAAGATGGTGGAGTAGAAGGATGTGCTCTCACTCCCTCTTGTGAGAACACCAGAATCACAACTAGCTGCTGGACAATCATCGACAGGAAGACACTGGAACTCACCAAAAAAGATACCCCACATCCAAAGACAAAGGAGAAGCCACAATGAGACAGTAGGAGGGGTGCAATCACGGTAAAATCAAATCCCATAACTGCTGGGTGGGTGACTTACAGACTGGAGAACACTTATACCACAGAAGTCCACCCACTGGAGTGCAGGTTCTGAGCACCACGTCAGGCTTCCCAACCTGGGGATCCGGCAACAGGAGGAGGAATTCCTAGAGAATCAGACTTTGAAGCCTAGTGGGAATTGATTGCAGGACCACGAAAGGACTGGGGGAAACAGAGACTCCACTCTTGGAGGGCACACACAAAGTTGTGTGCACATCGGGACCCAGGGGAAGGAGCAGTGACCCCAGGGGAGACTGAACCAGACCTACCTGCTAACATTGGAGGGTCTCCTGCAGAGGTGGGAGGCAGCTGTGGCTCACCATGGGGACAAGAACACTGGCAGCAGAAGTTCTGGGAAGTACTCCTTGGCCTGAGCCCTCCCAGAGTCTGTCATTAGCCCCACCAAAGAGCCCAGGTAGGCTCCAGTGTTGGGTTGCCTCAGGCCAAACAACCAACAGGGAGGGAACCCAGCCCCACGCATCAACAGTCAAGCAGATTAAAGTTTTACTGAGCTCTGCCTACCAGAGCAACAGTCAGCTCTACCCACCAGTCCCTCCCATCAGGAAACTTACACAAGCCTCTTAGATAGCCTCATCCACCAGAGGGCAGAGAGCAGAAGCAAGAAGAACTACAGTCCTGCAGCCTGTGGAACAAAAACCACATTCACAGAAAGATAGACAAGATGAAAAGGCAGAGGGCTATATACCAGATGAAGGAACAAGATAAAACCCCAGAAAAACAACTAAATGAAGTGGAGATAGGCAACCTTCCAGAAAAAGAATTCAGAATAATGATAGTGAAGATGATCCAGGACTTCGGGAAAAGAATGGAGGCAAAGATCGAGAAGATGCAAGAAAAGCTTAAAAAAGACCTCAAAGAATTAAAGAACAAACAAACAGAGAAGAACAATACAATAACTGAAATGAAAACTACACTAGAAGGAATCAATAGCAGAATAACTGAGGCAGAAGAACGGATAAGTGACCTGGAAGACAGAATGGTGGAATTCACTGCTGTGGAACAGAATAAAGAAAAAAGAATGAAAAGAAATGGAGACAGCCTAAGAGACCTCTGGGACAACATTAAACGCAACAACATTCTCATTATAGGGGTCCCAGAAGAAGAAGAGAGAGAGAAAGGACCCGAGAAAATATTTGAAGAGATTATAGTTGAAAACTTCCCTAACATGGGAAAGGAAATAGCCACCCAAGTCCAGGAAGTGCAGCGAGTCCCATACAGGATAAACCCAAGGAGAAACACGCCAAGACACATAGTAATCAAATTGGCAAAAATTAAAGACAAACAAAAATTATTGAAAGCAACAAGGGAAAAACAACAAATAACATACAAGGGAACTCCCATAAGGTTAACAGCTGATTTCTCAGCAGAAACTCTACAAGCCAGAAGGGAGTGGCATGATATACTTAAAGTGATGAAAGGGAAGAACCTACAACCAAGATTACTGTACCCGGAAAGGATCTCATTCAGATGGAGAAATCAGAAGCTTATAGACAAGCCAAAGCTAAGAGAATTCAGCACCACCAAACCAACTCTACAACAAATGCTAAAGGAACTTCTCTAAGTGGGAAACACAAGAGAAGAAAAGGACCTACAAAAACAAACCCAAAACAATTAAGAAAATGGTCATAGGAACATACATATTGATAATTACCTTAAACGTGAATGGATTAAATGCTCCAACCAAAAGACACAGGCTTGCTGAATGGATACAAAAACAAGACCCATATATATGCTGTCTACAAGAGACCCACTTCAGACCTAGGGGCACATACAGACTGAAAGTGAGGGGATGGAAAAAGATATTCCATGCAAATGGAAATCAAAAGAAAGCTGGAGTAGCTATACTCATATCAGATAAAATAGACTTTAAAATAAAGAATGTTACAAGAGACAAGGAAGGACACTACAAAATGATCAAGGGATCGGGCATCCCTGGTGGTGCAGTGGTTGAGAATCTGCCTGCTAATGCAGGGGACACGGGTTCGAGCCCTGGTCTGGGAAGATCCCACATGCTGTGGAGCAACTAGGCCCGTGAGCCACAACTACTGAGCCTGCGCATCTGGAGCCTGTGCTCCGCAACAAGAGAGGCCACGATAGTGAGAGGCCCGTGCACCACAATGAAGAGTGGCCCCCGCTTGCTGCAACTATAGGAAGCCCTCGCACAGAAACGAAGACCCAACACAGCCAAAAATAAATAAATAAATAATAATTTAAAAAAAAAAAATATCAAGGCATCAATCCAAGAAGAAGATATAACAATTATAAATATATATGCACCCAACATAGGAGCACCTCAGTAAATAAGGCAACTGCTAACAGCTATAAAAGAGCAAATCGACAGTAACACAATAATAGTGGGGGAATTTAACACCTCACTTACACCAATGGACAGATCATCCAAAATGAAAATAAATAGGAAACACAAGCTTTAAATGACACAATAGACCAGATAGATTTAATTGATATTTATAGGACATTCCATCCAAAAACAGCAGATTACACTTTCTTCTCGGGTGTGCACGGAACATTCTCCAGGATAGATCACATCTTGGGTCACAAATCAAGCCTCAGTAAATTTAAGAAAATTGAAATCATATCAAGCATCTTTTCTGACCACAACGCTTTGAGATTAGAAATGAATTACAGGGAAAAAAGCGTAAAAACACAAACACATGGAGGCTAAACAATATGTTACTAAATAACCAAGAGATCACTGAAGAAATCAAAGAGGAAATAAAAAATACCTAGAGACAAATGACAATGAAAACACGACGATCCAAAACCTATGAGATGCAGCAAAAGCAGTTCTAAGACGGAAGTTTATAGCTATACAAGCCTACCTTAAGAAACAAGAAAAATCTCAAATAAAGAATCTAACCTTACACCTAAAGGAACTAGCAAAAGAAGAACAAACAAAATCCAAAGTTAGCAGAAGGAAAGAAATCATAAAGATCAGAGCAGAAATAAATGAAATAGAAACAAAGAAAACAATAGCAAAGATCAATAAAACTAAAAGCTGGTTCTTTGAGAAGATAAACAAAATTGATAAACCATTAGCCAGACTCATCAAGAAAAAGAGGGAGAGGACTCAAATCAATAAAATTAGAAATGAAAAAGGAGAAGTTACAACAGACATCGCAGAAATACAAAGCATCCTAAAAGACTACTACAAGCAACTCTATGCCAATAAAATGGACAAGCTGGAAGAAATGGAAGGTATAACCTTCCAAGACTGAACCAGGAAGAAATAGAAAATATGAAGAGACCAATCACAACTAATGAAATTGAAACTGTGATTAAAAATCTTCCAACAAACAAAAGTCCAGGACCAGATGGCTTCACAGGTGAATTCTATCAAACATTTAGAGAAGAGCTAACACCCATCCTTCTCAAACTCTTCCAAAAAATTGCAGAGGAAGGAACACTCCCAAACTCATTCTATGAGGCCACCATCACCCTGATACCAAAACCAGACAAAGATACTACAAAAAAATAAAATTACAGACCAGTATCACTGATGAATATAGATGCAAAAATCCTCAACAAAATACTAGCAAACAGAATCCAACAACACATTAAAAGGATCATACACCATGATCAAGTGGGATTTATCCCAGGGATGCAAGGATTCAATATACACATTTCAATCAATGTGATACACCATAATAACAAATTGAAGAATAAAAACCATATGATCCTCTCAATAGATGCAGAAAAAGCTTTTGACAAAATTCAACACCCATTTAAGATAAAAACTCTCCAGAAAGTGGGCATAGAGGGAACCTACCTCAATATAATAAAGGCCATATATGACAAACCCACAGCAAACATCATTCTCAATGGTGAAAAACTGAAACCATTTCCTCTAAGATCAGGAACGAAAAAAGGGTGTCCAGTCTCACCACTATTATTCAACATAGTTTTGGAAGTCCTAGCCACGGCAATCAGAGAAGAAAAAGAAATAAAAGGAATACAAATTGGAAAAGAAGAAGTAAAACTGTCACTGTTTGTAGGTGACATGATACTATACATAGGGAATCCTAAAAATGCCACCAGAAAACTACTAGAGCTAATGAATGAATTTGGTAAAGTTGCAGGATACAAAATTAATGCACAGAAATCTCTTGCATTCCTAAACACTAATGATGAAAAATCTGAAAGAGAAATTAAGGAAACGCTCCCATTTATCATTGCAACAAAAAGAATAAAATACCTAGGAATAAACCTACCTAGGGAGACAAAAGACCTGTATGGAGAAAACTATAAGACACTGATGAAAGAAATTAAAGATGATACCAACAGATGGAGAGATATACCATGTTCTTGGATTGGAAGAATCAATATTGTGAAAATGACTGTACTACCCAATGCCATCTACAGATTCAATGCAATCCCTATCAAATTACCCATTGCATTTTTTATGGAACTAGAACAAATAATCTTAAAATTTGTATGGAGACACAAAAGACCCTGACTAGCCAAAGAAGTCTTGAGAGAAATAAATGGAGCTGGAGGAATCAGACTCCCTGACTTCAGACTATACCACAAAGCTACAGTAATCAAGACAATATGGCACTGGCACAAAAACAGAAATATAGATCAATGCAACAGGATAGAAAGCCCAGAGATAAACCCACACACCTATGGTCAACTTATCTATGACAAAGGAGGCAAAGATATACAATGGAGAAAAGACAGTCTCTTCAATAAGTGGTGCTGGGAAAACTGGACAGCTACATGTAAAAGAATGAAATTAGAACACTCCCTAACACCACACACAAAAATAAACTCAAAATGGATTCAAGACCTAAATGTAAGACTGGACACTATAAAACTCTTAGAGGAAAACATAGGAAGAACACTCTTTGACATAAATCACAGCAAGATCTTTTTTGATCCACCTCCTAGAGTAATGGAAATAAAAACAAAAATAAAAATGGGACCTAATGAAACTTAAAAGCTTTTGCACGGGAAAGGAAACCATAAACAAGATGAAAAGACAACCCTCAGAATGGGAGAAAATATTTGCAAATAAATCAACAGACAAAGGATTAATCTCCAAAATATATAAACAGCTCATGCAGCTCAATATTAAAGAAACAAAGAACACAATGAAAAAATGGGCAGAAGATCTAAATAGACATTTCTCCAAAGAAGACGTAAGATGGCCAAGAAGCACATGAAAAGCTGCTCAACATCACTAATTATTAGAGAAATGCAAATCAAAGCTACAATGAGGTATCACCTCACACCAGTTAGAATGGGCATCATCAGAAAATCTACAAACAACAAATGCTGGAGAGGGTGTGGAGTAAAGGGAACCCTCTTGCACTGTTGGTGGGAATGTAAATTGATACAGCCACTATGGAGAACAGTACGGAGGTTCCTTAAAAAACTAAAAATAGAATTACCATATGACCCAGCAATCCCACTACTGAGCATATACCCAGAGAAAACCATAATTCAAAAAGACACATGCACCCCAGTGTTCATTGCAGCACTATTTACAGTAGCCAGGTCATGGAAGCAACCTAAATGCCCATCGACAGATGAATGGATAAAGAAGTTGTGGTACATATATACAATGGAATATTACTCAGCCATAAAAAGGAACGAAATTGAGTCATTTGTTGAGACATGGATGGATCTAGAGACTGTCATACAGAGTGAAGTAAGTCAGAAAGAGAAAAACAAATATCGTATATTAATGCATGTATGTGGAACCTAGAAAAATGGTACAGATGAACCGGTTTGCAGGGGAGAAGTTGAAACATAGATGTAGAGAACAAACATATGGACACCAAGGGGGGAAAACCGCGGGGGAGTGGGGATGGTGTTGTGCTGAACTGGGCAATTGGGATTGACATGTATACACTGATGTGTATAAAATAGATAACTAATAAGAACCTGCTGTATAAAAATAAAAAATAAAAATGCGGTTGATATAATTCCATTTTGTGGGTTAAAAAATGTCTAATAAAAACTCATGGAGCTGTTTACACTTGAGATTTGCACAATTTATCCTAGGTAATATCTCAATAAAAGTTTTTTTTCATCTTCATGAAAAAAAAAAGAAAATGGATTCTTACCTCACTCCTACACACAAAAAATAAATTCCCTGTTGGTTAAAGAATTAAGTACAAAAAGAAAACCCAATCAAGTGTTTTGAAGAATTTTACAGAAAGAGATCTTTATAATGTCAGGATATGAAAGAATCTTTTACATAAGACACAAAAAGCACAACCCGTAAAAGAAAATGTTGATAAATTAAACTACCATAAAATTTAAAACTTCTGTTCATCAAAACACATTTCAAATAAAATGAAAAAAAAAAACCCCCACAAATTGGAAGGATATATTTGCAATATAGAACTCATAAAATTAATAAAAGGACCAAAAACTCAACAGGAAAATGCGGGAAATACATAAACAGATACATCACAGAAAAGAAAATACGAGTAAAGATTAAGCATATAAGATACTCAGCCTCATTAGTGATTCGGAAAATGCATGTTAAAAACTAAAGTGAGTGTAAACCTTTTTACACTCACCAGATTGGAAAAGAAGGAGGAAGAGGAGGAGGAGGAAGTGGTGATGGGAGAAGAAGAAAAAGACAATATAACCAAGTGTTAGGATATGGATTAATAAGATATCTTATTTACAACTAGTGGGAATGTAAATTAGTACAATCCCTGGAAAATAATTCACATTATCTTGCAAAGTTGAACATTTGTATACTGAACAATGTGGCAATTCACTCCTAGATTTATACTCTAAATATAGAAAATTCTTTGCTTGTAAACATCAAGAGACACACACCAGAATACTCATAGCAGAACGCTTTACAATATTGACAACAACAACAAAAATGGTAACAACCCAAAGAAGGAAAGATAATTAAATTGTGTTGTGTTTATACAATGGAATATCAAACAGAAAGAAAAAGTACACACAAAAAAATTAATCTTGAAAGTGCAATATTGGATGAAAAAAAGAATCCAGAAAGACTCCATTGAGTGTGATACCATTTTTATTTTTTAATAAAAGCTCAATGAATATTGTTTGTAAATATATATACATACATATGTATATACATATAGTACCAATATATAGTATATATAGAGAGGTTGATATTTATTAATATACTAATAATGTTATATACGATTTATATAGTTCATATACTATATATATGTGTGTATAGATAGATAGATAGATAGATAGATAGATAGATAGATAGATAGATATAGTTCAGGAATACATAAACACAAAAAAATATTTTTAAAAATTCAGGCTAGTAGTTACCCCAGGAAGAAGAAGCAGGATGAAAAGGAAGGAACACATGATTCTATGCAGTGTTCCCCTTCTTAAGCCATGTGGCTAGTTCGCAAATGTTCCTTTCATGATTATATTTTGTAACAACCAAATATGTTACATATATGCTTTTGTATGTAACAAATATTTTACTAAATATAAAAGTAAAAAGATAATGAGTGGTCATTCTTAAAAACAGTGATGTTATGACTGAGAGAACAGGAAATAACAGAAAAGAGAGCATTACAAAGCTTATGCCAGAAATTCTCGGTTTCAGTGAAGCAGGAAGTGAAGTCATCTGAGAATGAGAGGGGTGAGAGTACTTAGGGGCTTCTGAGTGGTTTGTAGAGAAAAGAGAAAAGGAGGAAAGGAAGGAAAAGGAAGGAAAGAGAAAGGGACAGGGGATTAGAGGAGAGAATGACATATTGTCAAAAGAAGGATTCACCACAGAAAATGGGTAGAAGAGTAATCTTAGCTTCAGGAGGCCAGTTGAAGTTCAGGCTGTAAATATAACGTGTATGTATTCAGGACTTCTTCCCTCAAAAGTTGATTTTTCAGCCAGAGAAACAGAAAATGATTACAATTAAGTTGGAGGTCGTCAGGGAGGTCATAACAAAAAGTTCAAAAAGCAGTAGAGGCCTAGACCCAACGCAGCGAAAAATAATTAATTAATTAATTAATTTTTTTAAAAAAACAATAGAAGCTTTGGATTTTGACTTAAATACACTCACACCCTTCAATCTATGTCCAGGAATCCATTCTATGAAAATAATTCTGAGTTTTGAAAAACCTTTATGCACAAAAATGCTCATTACAGAATTGTACATAAAAATGAAAAAATAAATTAGTGCCCAATAATAGTGTAATGGAAAAGTGAATTATGATATTTAATTTAATTGATGACATATAGATTGATGGTCGTAAAGAACCTGAAAGCTTAAATAGGATGCAATTTTATGCAAAGTACAATTACAACTACATAAAAGGAACTATATATAGGAAAAATGCAAAGAAATACAATAAAATTGTGAAAGCAACTGTGTTTGGATACTTTGTCTATGGGTGATTTTTTCTTTTACCCACTTTTCCACATTGTCAAATTGTCTTTAATGAGTATATATTACTTTTAAAAATGAAAAATAAATTAAGATCAATGTTTAATGATTTCTTAATGCTTTAAACTGGGTAGACGATCAAGTAAATCAAGATGTGACTAATACATTGGCAGAAAATGATCAAGAAGCCAGAAGTCATAATAAGAGTCATAATGAAGACAGAATAGTTTGTTTCAATAGAGAATAAAGATATGGTAGGAAAGAAAAACCAAATCTCTACATTTGAGATCTTGAAAGTAAGTTTAAGTTCCAAGCGTAGCTGTAATTGTGGATGGCTAAGATGGAGATATATATACATACGTACATATATAGGTACACGTACACACACATAATTAATGTGCACAGGAATGGATTGTGATGTAGGGTGGACAAAAAATCAGTGAACCAAGTGAGAATGATCAGGGTCAGTAGACAAAAGCAACCTGAATGAGAACAAGCCAGAGGTATATAAGTTTTTAGTTTGGACTTCCAAAGAAAGACACAAATATTCAGCAGCTTTACCATGGTAAATTATACTTAGGCATCATGTTTATCCTTTAAAATTGAGATGTAATGACCAGTTTTGTGATGAATATGTAGAAACAACCTGTTTTAGGTTGTGTTATATTTATTAGTGTGTCCAATTGTATATGAATATATCCTAGGTTCTGGAAGAAATGGCCCTATGTTTCTTCTCCATGCATAGGTTCCAACTCATTTTTCAAAGTATGTGTTTATATCTCAGATAAACCTGAGCTAACTCATTATATAAATAAGGCCTAATTGGTAAAGTACATTAAAGCAATCTTCTTTGAAGGTAACATTTTTCAAGGAGTCTGTGTAAAATATCATCTTTTAAATGTATCTCTCTTTTCCTGTCATACACTCTAGTCACCAAGACAAATATTATTTAAATTTTTCTAAGTTTCACATATACTCAGCCAACCTGCCATAGTAAAATGTAATACAATGTTATATGTGGGGGGTTTTTGGTATCGTTACTAATATTTATATTAGTAAGAGCTAAATATTAATAAAATGATATCATCTATAATTTTGAAGGATCTGGAAGGCTAGAATGTAATTGCACTGAGACAAACTTCTCTTTGCTAAGATTCACGATCGACCCAGGAAAGCCGCTTCTCTCAGTGCTCTCTATTCCACACAACCTCTTCAAGGCTCCCATAGTAGCCTAGGCATATTTCTACCTTTGTTCATACCAAAATCTGTTGATACACCTACTTCTATTTCACTATGTGAACCCACTGAAGCAGAGAATATATTTAATTAATATATTATATATATTAATATTTAATTAATCTTTATGTTAACACCTGTAAGAGATTTTGAGAGAATATTACGGACACAATAAATTGAATGATTGAATGAAAATAGGAATTAGTAATTGAATGATGCCCATCACCTTGTTAGTATTATCAAGTTATAGAATGTGGTGTCCTGATTGTATTATACATGAGTGCAGTTGTGTATTCTAAAGAATTATAAAATTCATACTTCATCTGCACTGCTAATCCAAAAATCAGCCTTTATTTAAAAATTAATTCTGGTATACCCTATATGTCTTAGAAACATTGGGATGCCTCCTGGTACAACTTCCAATTATGTGTTCATACTTTTGTTTTTACCCTGTCAAGCATACATTGCTCCTTCTGTAACATACCCATTCTATTCTTAGTGAAATCACTGGATTCCAAATCACAACATCATGCTTTATTTCAGCAATAATTTAGCAGAGACAAATCCAGTGCTACATGGAAAGATGCTTATTATCTCGGGCACCTCTGCCTCTAACTAGCCTAACCCTTTTTCAACAACTGTGACAAAAGGATCTCCCTCCTCCCCCATCTGTTTTGCTCAACAAGCTGCTGTAGAAAGAGCAGTGAACCGAGAGTTTCTAGTCCAGGGACTTGGTCCCAGGGTTGTTACTATCTTGAGTTAAATAGACATTGAATTAGTACCTTCACCGCTTGGGGCCTCCATTTCCTCATACATAAAATGAGGGGGATGCAGCAGATAATAATTGTAAAAAAAATAACTAAAAGTTCTATTTATCAGGCTTTTACGATATGCGAGGAAGTGTGCTTCGTGCTTTACATACGTTATCTCATTTAATTTTAATCCTCCAAACAAGTTTATTAGGTATATCAGTCAGGGGTCCAGCAGGAAACAGATAGTGCATATCAAATTGGGTAATTTGAGGAATGCTTCATAAAGGAACTATATTAAAAAGGTGTGAGTGGGGTGTTAGGAAACCACAAGGGATGGTGCAGTGCGCCAAGGCTGGTAATGGGGAGGGAAGTGGTTACCTGAACCCAGAGAGAGAACTCTGTGAAGAGGGCTGCCTGAGCCATCGCTGGGATGCAGCCAGCCCCCAGGGACCCTGGAAATCAGGACTCAGACCTCACTCTACCCACTCGGAACAAACCCAACAGGAAGCAAAGGCCAAGGTGGCATTCTGAAACCATCCATATGAGCCTCCGGGATCACAGAGCCTGATGGAGAAAGAAAGTAAAGAGTGGATCGGGGCAGGGGGGGGCCAGTAATATCAAGTATAGTTATCCAGATTTTATGCACGAGACTACCGAGGTTCAAAGAGGTTAAGTTTCTTGAGATTACACAACTAGCTCAGGACAGAACCAGGATTCAGCTCCTTCCTGTGAGACTCCGGAGCCTAGGCTCCTGACTGCTCCTCAGCTAGGGAGTTCCTTTTTGTCCTTCCAGGATTAGAAACAGCCTCAGAAGTGATCTAATTCAACCCTCTCCCTTAGAGATGTTTGAAAGAGATGTCTTTCCATTTAGGACATGAGCCTTGCAGAAACCTCAGTCACCTTTGAAAAGCTAGTAGTCTGTGTGGTCCTTCTTCCTGTTCCTATACTTACAGTTTATATCCTGACATGTAATTTTGACCTATACCCCTGAATGAGACACTGGTAAAGACAAAGTTGTTAGAAAGTCAAAGGGAGAGAATAACATTTTTGTTATTAAAAAAATCTCTTCTGACATGCTATCTAAATTAAGCACAATTAAAGAATTTTCTTTGTCCAATGAGCAATCTAGTGTGCAGTATGGGGAGTGGAGAGAGAAGTAAACTGATGATTGGATTTCCTGGTTCACCTGCTAGAATGAGAACACAGCCCAAGACTATGCTAAATGTGTTCCATTGACTGTGGACAAAGTGAGCAAAATGCAAGATGTTTAATTGAAGTGAAACTAAAAACTAATATTAAACATATTATTCAACATCCCTGTGAGGGCCCTTTAGATAAGAAAAGGAAAGGAAATTCTCATAGAGTGAGTGAGTAGTCAGAGGTTGTTAATTACTCCTTGTGTGAGAATTAAATTTGATTAAGAGGGAAGACTGTAGTAATTATCTGAGGTCAAGGGGCCCATCCCCAATCTGTCTGCTCCTGTGTCAAATTGAGATAAAAGTCCCACTCAGGTCTCCTAGCAATGGGGAACTCTTCCGGCACAAGTGCTTCCTGGACTGAACAAGTTGTAATCGCAAAGTGTGTAAGTCAGTTGTTGGGAACATGAAACAAATCTTCTAAAAGCCAGGCAGTTATAAACTGTGACTCATGGCTGGACCAGCCCTCAACGGCCACTTAAATCCAGAATCTAATTCAACTAGAGCTGCAAATGTACTTCCTGGTATGAAGGAAGAAGGGAAGTAGCAGTACTGGGGGCTTGGCCTGGCCCCATCCCAGGTCAGGTCCTGCACCTGTGCTGTTCTCACCGCCTCTCAGAGGTAACAACGCTAGAGCCTTCAGACCCAAGGCAAGAATGAAATGAAGCTCAAGTTTCTGGCAGGCTGGAGAGGTGGCCTTGTCTGCCATCTGTGTTTCTAACAGGACCCGAGGCGGCTGTTGTGGGTGAACAGTGTTTTGACCCTGAGTGTTTTGACCCAGATATGCCTCACCTTGAACTCAAATACCTTTTTTGTTTGTTTGTTTGTTTTTTACACCAGAGTAAGCGATTTATCACTTATTGTACCTTCTAAGGTAGAATATCTACATTTTTGTTTTGATTGTTTGACAGACTTCTCAATTGTAACAGAATGTCTGCCCATGAGTAATGAGGTGCATGAATTTTTTTAAAAAGGGGCATTTTAATTACCTCTTCAAAGACCATCAATGTGACCTGAGAGAACACTCTCAGGAGGAAAGGTTCAGTTTGGGGATCAGTTTTAACTAGCTGCTTAATCATAAGAAATCTGAAAAGTATCTGGGTATAGGACATCTTTTCCAAGAAAAGTGATTTTCTTGCCTGTCATTGAACACTAGCTAAGCAGGCTTTTTGATTACTTGGTAGTCAGCAGCAGCTTCATCATGGCTTGGTAGTAAGTGAAAATGGGGTGAGGGCAGAATAAGGGGAAAGAAACTTCAGTGACCAGAGGTGAACCAGTGTTAACAGAGAGGTCTCTTCAAACAAGCCTTGTGTGGGTAAAAGCCAACATCTACTTTATGAGAGATTGTGAGGTGAGAGGGGCTCATATTTATGCCCTGCAAAGATCAAGAATGTTGAACCTATCCCAAATTCACTTTCCAATTAGCTCTGACTTAGTAATTTTCCTGGTAATTTCCCCAAACTTGGGAACTAAAAATAGAGGTAAAGTGGCATCTAATAAACCTATCTTTTAGGATAACTGAGTATTGTGGGGGGGGGGGGTAGAGGAGGAGGAAGATACGAGACAGGAAGGAAAGATGGGAGAGGGAGGGGGAAAAGGAAAGGAGATAGGAAAAGAGAAAGAGAGAACTCTGCCAGTTGACTTCATTTCCACACGAATCCACCCACTCTGAGCTTCTGTTGTTGCTTTGTTTATGCAAAGTAAGCGGGGCTTAGAGTGAAAGAGCTGAGAGATCCACGCCGAAGAAGGCAAAAATAATTTTTAAAATGTAAATGAAACTAAAACACTCTCTCTCTCTCCCTCTCTCTCTCTCTCTCCCTCTCTCTCTCTCTCTCTCTCTCTCTCTCTCCCCTCTCTCTCTCTCTCTCCCCCCTTTGGGTCCGGGCAATCCCTGCCTTCAGACTTTGAAATGAAAACACGCCGAGGAGGGGCGGGTGGGAGGCCCAGCAGCAGCGGGGAGCGTTGTCGGTGACCGAAGGAGCTCTGGTGAATATCAGGTTCGGATTAGTGACAACTCAGAAGTCACGCCGGCGGTTGGGGGAGGGAAGTTTGCCAAGGTCTCCGAACTCGACGGAAGAGCGAGTTGCTTCCCTCGGCGCCGGGCGGAGCTGGGCGTACCCAGAGAGACCTCTGTCCCAGCCTGAGCGAGCCCCGCCGCGCTCACACCCCGCGCAGAGACTGAGTTTGTCAGCGATCATAAAATGGGAATCGATTATTCCAGCCACCATTGATTAGGGAAGAATGCTTACTGCAGCAGCGGGGGAAAGGTTAAGAGGAAATTGACCTTCTTCCTAGGTGACATAAAGTCATTAGGTAAATGAGATATTCACACAGGAGCTTTAAAAGGTCATGCTCAATTTTTATTTGTAGCCTTCAAGAGTCAACCTGGAGCTTCGGCGTAGGGCAGGGACCCCACTTTCCAGGCCAAGTGGACCACAGGAAGAGAACTCTCTCGCAGCGCGGCCAGGGCCAAGGGTGGGGGTGGGTTATTGTCTTGCGAGGGTCGCACTGGAATTGGCGGGGGCCTTGGGACCCCGAGCACTGGACCTCCTGCCAGACCCGTGTGTGCGTTTCTGTGTACATGTGTGTGCGCGTGTGTGTCCCTCTGGGGGTCTGTGCTTCGCACTCGCGTCTCCTCGGTTCGATTCGCCGGCCAGCAAAGGGGTGTAGGGCCGAAGCGGACAATTAAAAACCCTTACCCTACCCCACGTCTCAGAGTGAAAGTGTTGTTCTTTTTTTTTTTTTTTTTAAAGGAGAGAGTGAGAGATGTATTTATGCACATATTTATCCCTCTAATTATAGGAATTAATCCTCTTACTTATGACTAAAAGGTAACGTCGAAGGACGTCCCTTTGATGTGGAAAAGCATCATTTGTGACTCACATTCAGACTGATTAAGGAATAATTGTTGTTAAACGCTTTACAAGAGGAGAGTGTTTAGATGAGGGGCATTCGTAATTTTACGGCTTAGCACGAAATTAAACGTAATTAAAAACTCAGAAATTCCAACTGATTTTCCAATTATTTTTATTGTCTGAGCTAATTGTTACACAAGTGTATCACTTCTCCCCAAAGGCATTACAAAAAAAAAAAAAAAAAAGGCAACCCTACCTTTCCCAAATATTCGCCGTGAGGATTCGCAGCTTTCTACATACTGGCCAGGTAAAGACCTTCCTCACTCTCCCTCCCTCGGTCCCGCCTCGCGCCCCACCTCCGCCACTGTAATTAAGCGTTTCAGCCACTCTCCCCTTTCTGTGAGTTCCTGCAACACCTTGGGATGTGAGAAAGTGATGGCAGTTGTCTTCTGCAGATCATTACAGTAAAACTGGAAGTATCTATAGAAGGCTGATGAATTTCTTGAAGTAACACTTGTCATACATGGCGGAGAGATTTTTTTAAGAAAACCTGAGTAAACACAGATCTCTGGGGGCCATCCCTCGACGCCTCTGCCTTCGAGTGTATGGCAGGAGGGAGGTAACGGGCAAACAAGGACTGGGAGATGTTTATAATCGTGCACACGAAGACATGCAGATGCACGCAGGAAACTTTCTTTTGCTTTCCTTCTTTTTTTTTTTTTTTTGACCAAGGTTGGGCACGGAAAAGCTTCTCAGTTGGATTGTGAATTTTTTTTTTCTAATGTTGGGATTGCCGGCATAAAGCCAAACTATCTTTGTATGTATGGCTTCTCTTAATGTCCAAATAGATTTATTTAAATACATTAAAAGGTTTATAAAAAGTGCTTCAGTGTTACAGAAAGAAACACATCCTCACAGATAGTCCAGAAGTGGCCCTGTCTTTCCTATCAGTCTTGGAGGGAATCCTAGAAAACAAAATAAAAAGCATAAAATTAGGCAGAATGTGAATTTATAAATTTCAATTAGTCTAGACTGAGAGGGTGGAGCGGTGGAATGTTTGCGTTTCAATAATTTCTCTGTGATTTTTTTAGGATAGAGACTTCAGTGGATTCAAGCTTTGTATCCGACTTACCCATCTACCCCTCATAAAATAAATGATTGCCTCTGATCTGACGTGCCAGGTGAAAATGGGTAGAATTAAAACTGTCAATTCTGCTTCCAACTTGTGTCTTTCAATTGAGTTCAAAAGCTTTTAAAGGTAAAACGTGCCAATCATTTATATATATTGTTTCTTTTTCTCCTATCACAGCTTTTAAGTAAAAAGAAAGAAAAAGTATTTATATTTCCAAATTCATTTTCCCTGTAAGATTTGAATCCTGCAGGTAATTTGATAACAGACCCTAACACGTGTGAGATCGTGTGCCCAGCGAAGCCCGGTTTACAAGAGTGAAGCCAAGGAGGTACAGTGAAGTCCGGTTTTTTGGTTTTCTACCTAAATGGTTTATTTGGAGCTGAGATGTGGCTATTTAAACCTGAAGCTTTCCAAGTGCTACAATACTATTTCAGAGAAAAGGTTGGAGGAGGCAGAGTTGGAAAGAAAGGAGGAAGGCTCTCTTTGAAAGTTAGAAATGGTGAAAAAGACATGTAATCCGATGTGGAAAATTGAGTAAAAGAGGCACTGCACACTTTGGCTGAGGCAAAGATTGCTGAATCCTTTGAAGAAACTGACACGGATTTTCCAGAGATGGGAGGAGAGAGAGAGACGGGGTAGGGATGGGGGAATCCTAGGGTGGGCATTTTATGTAAATGAGTAAATTCGAAATGTAGTACAAATCCAGTATAGTAAAACTGACAGTTCTGACAGTATTGACAACATAAGTATATGTTTGAACACTGCACTTTCAGACACTTAACCGATGAAGCAATAAAAAAATTCGACTACAATATTTCAAATAATCGACATTGATGTTTTGATACATCATTTTTATACTCCAAATCGATCTATCACTCTGGGGCTGGTCAATTTTAAGTAAAAATGGGCTGCAATTATTTGCACCTTGGCTAATGATGACCTAATAACAGCCCTCAATTAATTACACGGAACTGTGCTTTCTTCCTTCAGTATGGGAGTGGGAGGGGGCAATTCCTGAGGAAGAGAACCTAGGATTGTGTCATCCTCCACCCTCCTTTCTATTCTATTTTTGAGATTGTGGGGAGGGGGGATTTCTGAGTTGGGAAGAGTCTTTGTCTGTGTGATCACAGACACTGCAGGCTGAGGCCCCCTCACTTCGAGTATCCACTGACTGGGTCTGTATTGGAGGTATGGTCCTCACTTTGCAAGGTCAAAACTAAATTTTAGAAAATGCAATCATAAAGTTGAGTGAGTGTGTAACTGTCCCCCAGGCCCATACCCTTTCCTCTGTTTCAAGGAGTAGATGGAAGAGATTTGCTCAAAGGAGGACTGGAAATTTCTCTAAGGCTCAGAGTGTGTGTGGAGTGTGTGTGTGTGTGTGTGTGTGTGTGTGTGTGTGTGTGTGTATGAGAGAGAGAGAGAGAGAAAATTTTAATCTAAAGCACCCAGCTGGAGTTGAATCTCTCCTTCTGTCCCTATATCCTCTGACGGCTCCCCACACACTGCTGAAGGTTTACTGGCTACTGTTTTTTTAAAAAGCCACAAATAAGAAGACAAATCTCTTCGAGAAAGGAGGAAGGATGCTGATGAGTACTGCATCCCCAAGCGAGTTCCCGCAGTCTCTGCTGTCTTTTTCTTCTTTGTCCCGTGAGGTTTCCAGTGAGCTTTCCTAATCCCACTTTTCTTTTCCACTCCTCTCCAAATTTGGTGTGGTAGTGGTGATGGGAGAGGGAGGATAGAGCTAATTTATTTAAAAAAAAAAATCCTGGACAGGCCCAGGATATTAAACTGGAGCAGTCCGTTGTGTTGTAGGGATCCGGCCTGCGGGAGGGGGGGGGGCAGCTGGCGCCCCCAGCCCAGCGCTCTCCCGACGGTCTGTTCCCACCCCTGCGAAGCCCCGACCCTTCCTCAAACTCGCACTGAGACTCGGCTTCCTGACCTAAAACTTAGCTGGGCTCCACTAGACGGGATTCCAGTGTCTGATTTCTTTCCTCCAAACTTCACAAATGCAGTTTAAACCCCTCCAAACCACCGACGGCTGAGAGGCTGAGACTTAAGCAACGTGTTAAGCTACAGTAAGATCCGACTCAAAGGCAAAGGACGTGTGTGACCCACGCTGGGTGAAGGTGGGGGTCCTAGGAGAGCTCCCCCGCCGGAGCATCACCTGGTTCCGAGGGTGTCAGCCTCTGACCGGGTCCTTCCAGCTGTCTGCGCGGCAAATGGGGGTGGGAGCTAGAAAGAGGGCAGCAGGAAGAGAGTAAAGAGAGAAAGGGGGGATAGGATCAAGATTGCGGAAGAGACAAGAGAAGGAGAGAGGAAGATGTGAGGAAAGAAGGGAGGATGGAAGAGAGAGCGGGAAGGAGCCAGAGACAGCGAGAGAGAGCGCACTCGCGCTTGGAGCCCCGCCAGATAGCGCTAGAGGGCTATTTATTGAAATACTTTCCTACTGCGAGGTATTGAAGCAGCTAAAATTGGGAGAAATAAGAAATAAGAGCAAAAGGAAAGAAAGTAAAATCATTCCACCCCATCTTATGTAAGAACATAAATTGCGGGGTGCCTTATTGTTATTAATTGGGGGGTGGGCATATGGAAGAAAGCCTAAGTGGGGAAAGGACCAGGAAACAGAAACAAACAAAAAGAGGTCCCCTTCCCTCCCTTCATCCCAACTCGGAAGAGAGTGAGCAAAGTTAACAGGTAAGAAAGCAAGTGGAATTCTTCCTAGAGCAACTTTCAGAGCTTCTGGTTTTATCGCTGGGAAGGTCAAGAACACTTCACAAGCATGAGCTGAGGTTTATAGAAAAGAGATGTTTTTAAAGTAATAGATGGCTGCAAGGGGGTGGGGAGGGAGAGGCAAACACGTTATTGGAAATGCCAAATAAAATATATATTAAAAATTCAAACTGTCAGCCAGCAGGTCGGAGCAGAAAGAGAGACCCTCTGCCTTTGTCCCAGTGATACTAGGTTCAGGGCTGTTTCTGCAGGGCCGCAATCAAACTCCTTGAATAACAATTTATACTCTGGGAGGCTTGGAGAAGAGAGCTAGACTACAAAAATTCACTGTTGCATTCAGAACCCAAATAACAGTGAAGCAGATGGAGAGAAAAGACCTAGTGACAGAGGTGGAGTCCAGAGAGAAAGGAAGAATAAAATATTTTGATCCTTTTTACTTGCTCAAGTCAGTAATGCAAGACAGAAAACTTCTTTCAAATAATATTTTACTCTAAAATATTGATTTGGTTTTATTCTAAAACCCCAGGCATCTCACTTCTAGCTTGTCATTTTAAAATTGCACTTTCCTTTTACCTAAAGGAATTTTTTGAATTAAAGTAATAATATCTTTCTTCCAAACCAGCCAACAGAACCTCCACAAATAAAAATTAACCTTATAGAGGGAAAAACAAAAAACAAAAAAACCCTGCTTAATCCAAAATACTCCAATTCAAAACATTAACTAAAGTTACAAATAAGATTACGGTTGGATTTATTTGCTCCTCTAGCAAGGCGTCAATTGTTCTAACAGTTGTAAGAAGACAAAAAGGATTTAAACCCAGCAATTTTAATACACAGATTAACACTTCAGACCTCAGAGTTCTGAGGAATTTGGAGTTATCTGTGCTGAGGACCTATTACTGTCTAGAAAAAAAAAAAAAAAGGTGAAAAGAAACACAAGCTCCTAAAGGAAGGTGGGCAAATTCACCTAAAATAGAGTCTAGGTTCATAACTGCTCATTTCAAATTAAATACTCTCCATAAAGCCAATGCCCTTTAAATTAAGTAACTATAGAGGCATTCAATTATTTTTTTAGAATGTTGAATGTTACCTATAATATCATTCCATGTTGAGACAAAAAAAAAAAAGAGAGAAAAGTAAAAATAGAAAAGAAGCAGTTCTCAGAAGTCTTGGGGATGCTCCAATAAGAAAGAGGTGATTAAAAACAGACCCTTAAATTTGAAAGGCCCAATTCCCCCTCCCATTCGCCCCCCCAATCAGGTCCCCTCCCTTTCACCTCTTTTTTTATGCAGTGCCCTCACCCCCACTCCAGAGCTAAGTAGCCGATTTGGGATTCTGAAGAAATAGATTTCAGCATCCATATTTGTTCTGGGGCACTTGTAAAATGCGATTTGTAGAAGGTCTTTAGCCTTCTGATTGTCTTTGAATTGTTTTTACTGAAACAGATCTTTTGCAGTTAATGAGTCCCCACGCAGCTGGACAGCTCCTCTCGGACACTGAGAACTCTAACCCCAAAATGACCCCAATTTGACACCGCAAGATGAAATTTTACCGCCTGTTAAAACCATTTCCAGCCTGGGCAAAAGGAGCTGACTGTTGACGGAGGTGTGTGCCGCCTCCTGCGACCCCCATCTCACGCCTGTCTCCCGGGCCTGCCCCACCTACTTTTCCTTTACCCCAAATGTGGGAGAGCAGCTGAGCCTCGCAGCCCCGGTGGGAGTGCGGAGGCTGAGAATTGAGCATCAGCGACAACGTACTATCGGACTAGAAATCAGAAAGCCTGTGTACCCCACTGTTTTTGAATAGCTTCCATGGGACTGCAAAATTGGGGGTTAGGGGAGACCATGAAGTTCTTAAATGTGTTTCAGCTCTATTAATAAAACATCAGCAAGTTGGTGATTAAAACTAATAGTCCTTTAAATTCATCAGATTGACCAAGAACTGACATCGTGAATCACCTCCAACTTGATCTTGTGTGCAATTCACTGCACTGCGATGCTATCTTAAACTAACGGTTTCATAAATTACGTGCAACTAGGTAAGTGAAATTTCTTTAGTCGCATGAAATTCGGGGTTCTCCCCTTAAGCAACTAGTGAAGTTTTAAATGACACATATTTTCCTCCAGGAGGACTTCACTTTTAACACACTCACACTTCTTAACTAAGGTCTTTGGAGTTAAGAATGATTGGTTGGTTTTTTTCTTGAACAGTGTCTCAAAATGTTCTATTTCTCTCTCCCTCCCATCTGTAACCAGATTGTCCCAGTTACTTGCTTTAGAGTACTCAATAAAACGCAAGAGGAGTTACAGAATATTAGAGAGAGAGAAAGAGAGAGAGAGAAAGGAAGAAAGGAGTTTGGGTTAAAATGCCTTCTGCATCGCCCAAAGGATGAAAACACATGACAATAGAGTTCGAACTTTTTTCTTTTGTAAAGCTCAAGATTATCACGGAGTAATCAACCCATTAGCTTAACAACTGTTTGAAAATATAGAAATCATCAGTCGGTCTAAATTGTTTTTACTCGGATGCACTGCCATGGAAGAAACTTTTTTTAAAAAAATCCTAGTGTTTTTCTAAATAAAGGCTTTAGGAATGCTACCTCACTTCACAATATCATTATGAAAAAAAGTGATGGTAAGAGAAGCAGAAGGTAGCAACTTTGAATATTTAAACACTGCGATGCAGAGGTTCTGTTCGAAGTTGATTTTTACAAAAGAAGTATTTATCAAGGAAACTGAGTTCCTTTTTAAAAAGAAAAGTGGCGCTTTCTGTACAGGGCATTTAAAACAACAATAACCCTATTGGCGACAACAAATATGCAATACTGAAAATAAGAACAGTTAGAAGAGTTAAAAACTGAAAAACTGTATAAACTTCTCAGCTAGCGGCGCTGAACGGGGACCGTGGATCCACCAATATAAAGACCTCGGCAAAGTCGAAAATGCTCCGCAGCGAGACCACTTTGATTTTTTTCTCTCTCATCTTTCCGCCCCGGCTAAACTGAATTCGAACAACTGCCTCTTGTAATAAAATTCTGGAGGTCAACTTTTTCTTCTCTTTTGCATCTTCTTTTTTTACTCACCTTTTCTTATACGTCGACGAACAACTCAGCAACAAATAAGAAGGATGCTTTTAATCTTGGAGTTCTTCTGGGGAAAAAAAATGAGGAGGTGGAGGGGGAAGGACCCTACCCCCCCAGCCTGCAGGTTTCATACCAGTCGGCTCTTGCAGGCTTGAAGCCCGGCTTAAGAGTGGCTGAAAACCTGGGCTAGACTCTCCTCCCCGAAGCTCCGCGCGCCCGGCAGTCCTTGCTCCGGCCACCCTGGCAAATACCGCGCGGTCCGCGGCCCCTTTCCCTGACGTCGCGCTACCCTCGCCTCTGCAAGCCCCTCCGCACTATCTTTCTTTATATGTAAGGGCCGATTTCCCGCAGACATCATTGTTATGATGGCTCATTTAATCAAACTGTTTAATTGCTCTGGTAATCACTATCATCATCACAGGTGCTCAATCATTCATCATTTTTGGAGGGCTTTATTGACCTCCGGAGCTCATTCCCCAGCCCTATTAAAACGGGGCCAAATTTCTCCGACTCCGCTTGGAGTCTCTGCAGGCTACGATCTAAGCCCAGTTGAGAGTTGCCCGAAAGCTTACAGAGAAGCAGAGAAGATGAAAAGGGAGAAGGAAAAAAAAAAAAAAAAGCCTATCCGCCTTCTCTCCTTCTCCCTCTTATTCTCATTCTCTCTCCCCCCCCACCAACTCCCTTCTCTCTCTCTCCCTCTCTCCCTCTCTCACTCACAAACACACACAGAGTACTTTATTCTCCTTGAGCGCCCCCCACCCCAATCTCCCGGGAAGTCGGGTCAAAGCCCCGCGCAGAGGATTCGCTACTTTCTACTCTCCAGAATGGGTTCAAAGTTGGAGAAGGAGGCGGCTGTTGAGGAACAATCTGTTTTCAATTCTCTGGGCCGGGGACCATGAACCAGGGCGAGAGCCAGGAGTTGGGGAGAGGGCGCGCTCGGAGCGCAGGCCCCGGCTGCTGGGCTGCCGGGAGCCAGGGGGCGGCGGGGGCTGCAGAGCTGAGCGCGCGGGGAGACCGTAGCTCCGCCCCCAGCTCGCGGCTCGGAGTGATTGACGCGCGGCCGCCGTGATACCCGCGGCGCGGAGGTGAGGCAGGGTGCAGCTCCAGCCAGGGATTCGGCGAGACATCGGCTAGAACTACTTTCTACGCAAACCATGTGGGATAGTTACCTTCTTTCCCTCCACTCTCCTCCTTTTCCTTTTTGGAAAAGTTCATTCGGAGTCGGCCCCATCTTCCTGATACCCCGAAATTGCCCGGTGTAACTAACACAGCCATTAGCCGGCGATACCGCTGCCTGGCCTCTGCGCCCCCGGCGACCACAACAAAGCTGGGCAGGGAGTGCCGGCCAATCCTCCTTGCTAAGCATTCTCTCTCGCTATGCATTCTCTCTCTCTCTCCCATGCTTCCCAGCTCTAAGTGAGATCCACTTTGGAGTCGCACACCAGTCGCGCGCGCGTGTACACACACACACACACCCTTTGGCAACATCAGACAACATCAAAAACCCAAACGACTCCCTCCCCTTCCTCCTGATTCCACCGCGGGCCCCAAAGACTCTCCAGGGTGGCCCTTGTCCGCAAAGCTTGAAGGGAGTGCTCTCTGAGTTAAGCTGGTCTCTTCTTGTCCTAGAAAAAAATGAATGTTGACAACAAGGGTCCTGGATCTGCACAGGGAAGAAAGTACCACTCAAAAAAACAAAAACAAAAACAAAACTCTAGCCGGGCGTTGGTACAGTCTGCAGATCCTGCTGCCTCTGGGTGTTAGCAGAAAGCCTTCGGGGCGCGATAATCGGCTGGCAGAGGAGTAGGGGGCCCGCGGAATTAAAAGGAACAAAAGCAAGAGCGCCATGCCAAACGTCCCCGACACGACCTCGTTAGGCAGGAGACGGGAGTGATGGGGAAATGAACTAGAAGCAAGTTTTTTTAAAAAATTAAAAATCTTAGGCTGTACCGTACTTTCCCTGTGGTTTTCTGCATTTTTCCTCTCTGCGCTCTCCCTGTCCTCTTCATTCTCATTCTCTCTCTCTTTCCCTCCCTCTTTCCTCACGTGCGCGCGCGCGCGCACACACACACACACACACACACACTCCTCTTCCTCCCTCCTCCCCCCCCTTCCCCCGCGCCGTCCCCGCGGAGGAGCAGCCTCGCTGATTTGCTCGGGTCTGCCGGGCTCCTTCCTCCCCTCCCCCTCCCGCCCCCCGCCCCCCGCCTCTCCCGCCCCCCCAACCGGGGCCGTCCGATCGCACTCGCTGCATATCAGAGGCTCCGCGCGGCGCGCTCCTCCTCGCTCCCGCTCCCCACTCCCGGGATGTGTCTCCGCTGTACGAAGGGCTATGGCCACCACGACTTCCGGGTTCCGTCATTTCGTTCTCCCGCCGCCGACCCGCGCCGCCAAACTGAGGCTCTTCTATAAGCCAGGCAGCAGCCAACCTGCCAACACCTACTGACACTCACTCATCTCCCAGAGAGAGAAAGAGAGCGAGAGAGAGCGAGCGCGAGAGAGCGAGCGCGAGTGAGAGCGAGCGAGCGAGCGAGCGAGAGAGGGAGAGACAAAATACCTACCAGGAAAGGGGGGGAGGAAGTCCAGTTTTTGCAAACTATTCATTTTTTTTTCTTGATTTTTCCCCCCCCTGCTTTCTTTGAACGATACTTTAAAGAGAGAGGATCATATTATAGATACCGCGGGGGCAAAGCTAAGGGGGGGGGAGGAAAAATTCAAGAAGCAGAAACCCCTCGCGGAGTTTTACTGGAAGAAAAAAACGGGTCTGAAAGATTCCTCCTCTTCATCATCATCAACCATCATTCATTCACTACCTTGACATTCCGGGCTTTGATTGACAGCTGGAGTGGCAAAAAGCCATGAAACACGACAGTTCGGTTACATGTGGGCTGCTGACGGGCCGCTCGTAACCTTCAGTTCGGGGGCTTGACAATTTTTTTTTTCTTCTTTTTCTTCTTTTTCTTTTCTTTTTTTTTTTTTTTCCAACTGAGGGGAAGAGAAGAGAAAGAGGGGGAAAGGAGGACCGAAGAGGAGGAGGAGGGGAGGGGGGAGGAGGAGGAGGTGGAGGAGGAGGAGGAAGATCAGGAGGAGGAGGAAGAAGAGGAAAAAAGAGAAAAAGAAGAAATATCACAGGAAAAAAAAAACTCTTCGTTGTCTTGCCTGGGCTTTTTTTTCCCCCCCCTAAAAATAACATATTGGAAAACTGGGAGAAGTCTCCTTGGTTTGGAAAAAAAAAAAAAAAAAGGAATCTTCAGCCTAGATCACTTTCTTATCCGGACTGGGATATTAAATATACGACACATCCAGGAGTTTATTGGAGCGCAGACTGATGGCGCAAAGGGTAGGTTTAAATCTCCAACACTTACCTAGATATAAATCCTCTCCTAAGAGGGGCCTGTCCCGATGCCTCCTCTCCCTTCAACGCTGCTGCTGCTGCTCGCTGCTTGATGATGGCGGCCAGTATTTAAAAAAATAGCAGCAAAATTATTCATCGGCTTCTTTTCCCCCCCGTGCCTCTGCGTGTGTGCGAGTGTGTGTGCGTGCGTGTGTGCGTGTCTGGGCGCGCGTGTTTCAACGCTGTGCGAGCGGGCGGGCGGCGAGTGCGTGTGAGTGGTGTGTGTGTGTGTCTGTGTGTGTGTGCGAGTGCAATTGTTACACGCTTTCGCCTCGCTCCAGCTTTTACCCCAGCAGCGCGATTCCCCCGGTTCTCCTGCTGCCGCCGCTGCCGCTGCTGCGCCGCTGCTGCCGCTGCTCCCGCGGCTCGGGGCGGGCACCGGCTGCGTAGGAGCCGCCGCCGCCGCCGGGGCCGCCGCTGGGGCCGCGCTGCCGCAGCCGCTGCGCCGCCGCCTAGACTAGCCTGGGCTGCTTGTTTTGTCTCTGAAATTGACAAGGACGCAGGGAATCCGCTGCTAAATAATGTTTCTGGTAACTTTCACGTTATTCCCCCCACCCCACCCCCACCCTCTGCTCCCTGCCCCCGGGGAGGCACTGGCCCCAGCCTTCCCTAGTCCTCGGCGTTCTCGTCCTGATTATTAGCGTTTTTCTTCTCTTTATTTTGTTTCATTTCGCCTTTTGATTTATTGGATCCTCTGGAGGAGGCGAAGGGGGGTTAGGGGTGGGATCCGGGGCTTCCTCCTCACACTAACTCCACTTCTCCCTCGGTTGGCTTGCTACGGTTCTGCTGCCTCCCGCCCGAGCGGGACCTCCCGGCGCCCCCTCAATCCCCGGCCTCACCGCCCCCTCTCCCTACTCTAAACGCTGCTCTCGGTTCATACTTTTTCATCTTTTAAATTTAAAAACACCCCCCTCCCCAACTTTCAACTCCGTTGTTTCGGCTGGTTTGGTTTCTGTGTGTTCAACTCGTGCTCGGTACTTTTCTCCTTTCTGACTTTGTTTTTATTTGTATTTTCCTCCCTCTTTCTCTCCTGCCTCCCCCCCCCTCCCCGCCGCCCCCTCCTCCTCCTCTCTCTTCTTCCCTTGGCCTTCTCCCTCTCTCCCGCCTCTATTCCTTACCCACTTCTCTCCTCTCTCTCTTCTCCCTGCTTCTTTTCCTACCCTCCCTCGGCTCTCCTCGCTCTCTCTCACCTCCTGCGCCCCCCGCCCCTTTGCCGGGTTCTGACAGTACGATGAGCTGCCCCATTACGGCGGGATGGACGGAGTAGGGGTGCCTGCTTCCATGTACGGAGACCCTCACGCGCCGCGGCCGATCCCACCGGTTCACCACCTGAACCACGGGCCGCCGCTCCACGCCACGCAGCACTACGGCGCGCACGCCCCGCACCCCAATGTCATGCCGGCCAGCATGGGATCCGCTGTCAACGACGCCTTGAAGCGGGACAAGGACGCGATCTATGGGTAAACCAACCTCCACCCCCTCCCGACCCAGCGTACTGTGTGAGTGCGAGTGCGAGTGTGTGTTTGTCTCTGTGGGGGGGGGGGGGGGGATGAGGGGGTGGACGACCAAGTGGGGAGTTATTTCTCCTTAGGGTAGGGGGGCGGAAACCGCTGGCCTTAGGAAAGGACAGGGAAGGGGGCCTGCTCTTCTGCCCCTTGCGTGTAAGTCCTGGGGAAGATTTGGCTTCCTCCACCGCCACGGCCCCGTCACTCCGGACCCCAGAGCCGGGAGTGACTGAGTCCTCAGAATGTGGCCAGGGCCTTCTCCCCAAGGACGGGATTCCTGGCCAAAGGACGCAGAGCTGGTCCTTCCAGGCCCCCTAACAGAGGCCCTGACGAAGGAGAAAGTTTCCTGCCGATGAGGAGCAACTTTTTTTTCCTTTTCTGTTTCCTACCGAGAGTCTGGGAGTCACTAAATGCAGTTGGAGCTGGGATCAGGGCTGCTTCTGTCGGCCAGGAAGTCCTAATCACCCTCTTCTTAATTCTCTGTAAATAAAGGGGGCAGACCTTGAAGTGCAGCGGGGTGGAAGGGGCTGCTGCTTGCACAGAGCAGCTCTTGGGGGGAGTAAGGGAGATGGCTGGAAATTATTTTAAATTCTGCGAGAACTCGGGGAGGGATGGGGGTGCACGGCCCCAACGTGTACCACTCGGGCCCTCCCAGCTGAGGGTAGGTGGGGAAGGCTGCGGGATGCCGAGGGGAGGGGACAGTGTCGGTAAACAGCAACTGCGCCTGAAGGCGGAGGCCGCAAGCATCCCGAGGTGTAGCTCAACCGCCCGGAGGAACACAAAGGACAGGCGCACACGCACACTTCCAAGTTTTAACACTCGATTTATTTATTTTCGCCAGCTGGAGAAATGTGGTCTTTGAAAGGAAGCTCTCGGCGTGTACCATTCCTATTATTTTGGTCCCCTCACCCGGGCTTTACTAGAAGTGGAGCAAACAAGTTTATAAGGCAAGGGGGTGGAGAGGTTAGATTGAGGAAAATATCACTTCGGGGGTGTGTGTAGGTGAGCCTTGGGCCTCCTCTGAAATGCCCATTAAAATGCGGAGTTAAAGCAATTTTGGATTTCACGGAGTGTTCCTCTCTTGGGAGGTCAGGGCTGGGTCTCAGGGTTTGGTTGGGCGGCCTCTGTCGTGTGGGGAGTGGGTCTGGATCAACACCGGGCTCCGGACTGCCTGAGCATCTTGGCTGTTTCATTACGTTGGAACCGAGGCTCTTTTTACTTGGCGGGCTAACTGGCCAGGGGCTTCTCCGACCAGATCTGAGGGAGTCCTGAGCAGAGGGAAAGGGCCAGGCCGTTTTTCCTTTCTGTTTCTGGCCCAGGCTCGGCTGGCTGAGGAAGGGTTGTAAAGTATGATGCGTGCCTGTGGTAGAAAGGAAGGAATCCGAACCCTCCAAACTTGTTGATTACAGTTCTTGCTCCTTCCCCTCTGCACCCCGTCTCCGTGTGTGTGTCTCTGCGTGGCGCTGCCCGTTAGGCACCCGTTGTTTCCTCTGTTAGCTCTGGTCTTTGAGAAGTGCGAGCTGGCGACCTGCACTCCCCGGGAACCCGGAGTGGCCGGCGGGGACGTCTGCTCCTCCGACTCCTTCAACGAGGACATCGCGGTCTTCGCCAAGCAGGTCCAACCTTCTTGACCCACTCACCCTCCTGCAGCCCCTCACTCCCCCTCCCCTTTCCTCAGAGCTTTACTTGAAAGAGAAGGAAGAGGCAGGGACACCCGATCTGTTCCTCCGGCCCAGTCCTCGCTCTACACCTCCTCCCCATCCTTGAGCCTGGAGGCAAATTGGAAGAAGAGATAAATATGGGTGTTTGTTTTTCCCCCCAGCCAGGAATACAGGGGCTCGACCCTCGAATTAAAGTTGACCTGCTCCTAATCTGGGGCTTGGCCTTTTCCCCCGCCTGCAGCTACTTGAACAAGAATTGGGGATTGGGGCTTTGAGGGCCCCGAGAGTGCCCGGGAGGGAAGGAAGCTGGGCGCCTTTCGGGGCTGTCGGCGCCGGCGCGGAGGTGAGGGAGGCTGCGAACCAGAGCCCCGCGGATGGCAGGATAAGGGGGTACTTGGACCCAGAGAACGGCCCTGAGTTCTCGGCTACAGCTCAGAGGTTCCAGGTACCCCTAAATGGGGCTAGAACTAGGAGGCCCTGATTCTTTTTCAACCGACCCCATTGACTGAAGGCACTAGTTTGTTTCATGTATTCTACCAAAGCCCCTCTCCTCGTCTCCGCCACTGCCCCTCCACCATCCCCGCTCACACACTACGGTTTAGTCGGTGACAGGGTTTTTCTTCTTTTAAATGGAGTGGTAATTCATGCTGACTTTTCCCTGCTTCCTATAGGTTCGCGCCGAAAAGCCACTTTTTTCCTCAAATCCAGAGCTGGACAATTTGGTAAGGCTCACTGTTTCTTGCCTTTCCCCAGCCTGGGCCCCTTTCCTTGCCCAGAAGCACCCGCTTTTCCCCGGAGCTCCGGGGAGTTCGAGCAGAGCCCTCTCTGGAAGCTCCAGAGCGACGGGGAGGAAGGGAAGAGCTTAGAGCCCCTGCCGGGGAGCTGGGAGTGAGGGGCGGGTTGGACGTCAGGGCGAGCAGAGCCCAGGGAGGCAGCGAGCGGGGACGCGGCGCCGAGAGCGAGAGCAGGGGATGCGCCCCAGGTCTCGGCCCCGGGAGTGAGGCGGCGAGAAGTGAGTGATTTCCTCTGTTTGCCGGGGCAGGCGGCCGAGCCCCGGGCAGCTAACCCGAAGGAAGTCACCGCCGGCGCGGCGGAGGGCGGGCCGCGGAGGTGGGCGGGGGGGGGGGGGGTGAGGGGCAGGCCAACGCAGGCCACTTTTAGGTGCGATTCTTTTGCTAATTTGCACGATTTCAATATTAAAAGTACTTAAATCCGCTTTCAAAGGCCCTGCCTCACCATTCTTTTTGAGTATTTCCTTCTTTAGTAAGGACGGATTTCGCAGGGTGTGCTGTTCTAAAAAGCTTTCTCTCTCCAAAGAAGCGACTTTTTTCTTCCTTCCTTCCTTTCTTTCTTCTTCTTCTTTTTTTTTTTTTATTTTTTTTATTTTGGCCTGAGGTCGAGAGAGGCGACGTTAAAGAGGACTGAGGCGGAGAAAGAAGGCCTATCCCTAGGAAAGCAGTGCTTGTAAATAGCTCAGGAAACGTGAGGGGTAAAGATATTAAATGCTTCGGCATAGGTTGAGTCAGATTCCTACCCCGTAGCCAACGAGGCAGAGATGATCAGTAATCACTTGGTTTTTCTGACGATTTCTTGATGTGTGGGCTTTGCCTGGCCACTTGCCTGTGTCTTCTCCCAGCCCCATTCCCTCACCATCCCCCACTAGAAACCTCCAAGTCACAGGCATCACAGAGCCTTAACTCCGCACTCTAAACTTTTCTTCCAGATGATACAAGCAATACAAGTACTAAGGTTTCATCTTTTGGAGTTAGAAAAGGTAAGCAGGAAATGACACTCCCCACTTTGATTTGGTCACTTCCCTCTCCTGGTTGAGTTAGGATGTTTTTAACAAACCTCCAGTCTGAGGGATTGAGTACCTGGAGAGATTCTGAGCAACTTGTTACCACGTACTGCCTTCACATTGCTCCTCAACCCAGGGGCTCAGAGGATGGGTGAATTAGGACAGCCCTGTCTTTTAAAGTAGCCGCCTCCCCCCTTTTCCCCAGGCATTCAGGATTATTTTGAAATGCAGCAAACCATTTGTGTTAGTGGACATTCAGCCTGCTTGCGTCTCTATTAGGCCCAGAGCGTGCATTAGGTGCTGGCAGAGGGAATCATCCTCGCTGGGCTGTCTTTACATTGCTCTGCAGCTCAATCACTTTCCCCTGGAAACATACAAAATTCCTAGCTTATTGAATCGCAAATGCTAATGCTGTTCCCAGTTCCAGCGTTCTAGCATTTTGATGTTATCATCAAATCGGATTTTCCCAGTCTGAACCCAGTTATTTCCAGTCCTGTTTCTCTCCCTTCATTGTAACTTGTTGCTCAGGGAAGTCTCTGGAGAATAATATCTGCTACAACAATTGCTCTATTGTTTCCTCGCCTTCAACTATTACACCCATTAATTAGAGTTAGTTTGGAAGACATAGCACTGTTGCTCTTTCCAAACCTTGCAACCTGATATTTTTTCCCTTTAAAAATGAAACAAAACCATGACCACAACAACAACAATACAAACTGAACCCTCCGCCTTGACCCTCCTTCTAGGTCCACGAACTGTGTGATAACTTCTGCCACCGGTACATTAGCTGTTTGAAGGGGAAAATGCCTATAGACCTCGTCATTGATGAAAGAGACGGCAGCTCCAAGTCAGATCACGAAGAACTTTCAGGCTCCTCCACAAATCTCGCTGACCATGTAAGTCTGTGAGCCTTTGGCATTCTTTTAAGACCACGGGGCAAAGCATTTGTGAAAAATTTGTTGTAACCTCTAGCTCCACTGACTGAGTTTTCTTTTTAAATAATCTGGTCTCTCTGGGGGTCTTTTTCGCCCTTTCTCACTACTTCTGCCATACCTTTCATCTCCATTTCCCCTTTCTTGGACCCCCTCCTTATTTATGTTGAGAACCAAAAGAAACCAGGGAGTCGATAGAGTGATTTGTGCTCTTAATGTGTAAAGTTTCCTGGATTTGGTGACTTGAGTGTTAGCAAGTCGTCTGTTTGATATGGTGACCACTGCCTTTTCTGCTTTCTCAACTCTGTAATCATTGCAGCAGGGAGAAAGAGGCAAGAAAGCTAGCTGGACAGGATGGGGGAAAGAGAGGACTGAAGGAAAAGAGAATTGGGGAGTGAGGGCTGATTTCTCAGTCTCTTGCAGAGATGACAATTCTGAGAATTACTGGCAATCTTGCATTGCATTCGAAATAAAAGGAGTGAACACATTATAGTTTTCTGATCTTTTGCCGTATAGAAACTTACTGTCAGTATATGGACTTATTGCCAAGTGCGTGAGGCATCTTCATAATAAAAGGCAGTAGCCTTGATGAAACAAATATTAACAATGTATTATAGAAAGCTGAAGGGAATTGTGATTGAGTAACCGTAGGTTAGTGGTTGAATTTTAACACAAGCAGTTGGTGAATGAGGACGGAGAGTAGAGTAAGGAGGGACTGTGTGTGTCAGGCCAGGAACGGAGATTTCTTTCTATTCTCTCTGTTTTTAATCCTATTTTGGAACCGATCTAGTGAGTCTGATGCAAAAAAAAAAAAAAAAAGCATATGTAGTGAGACTGAAAATTTGAAAAAGAAGCAAAGAGAAGAAAGATTGCAGCTGGTAGGAAAGGCAGGAGTGGCGAGGTTAAAGAGTGGGTGTGAACAGCAGTTTATTTATAGGAACCCAAGCCTGGGGGTGGGGGAGAGGGTGTCTATAGATTATAGTCGATTGAACTCACAACCTAAATGATATAGGCTATAGTTTACTAACTTGGTGCCTGAAATATTAATTTAACACTCCGTGGAGTTAAATGGGCATCGAGGCTTGAAGGCAGTTTGTATCACCACCGTCACCCCCCAACCCTGGGTGTTAAGAGGAAAGAGTTGAGATGCCTTGAGAATAAGTTTCTCCCCCGCCTTCTCCAAAGGTTTTGAAAATGTACAGTCACAGATTTTAATTATTAGCCTTTGTGCTGTATGGAACACCATACAGCCTAAGGACAAAAGTTAGAAAGAAAGAAAGGAAGAAAGGGGAAAAGAAAGAAAGGAAGGAAGAAATAAAGAAAGAAGAAAAGAAAACCTCAGTCCTGAAGTCCAGTTCTGAGACAGAATAAATACTGTGATGTTGAAAGCTCCCATGCTTACCTTTCCTCTTGTCTTTTCCCGTCATGACGGAGGAAACGTTGGGGAGCTCCTTTGTATATTGAGTGTGTTCTCTGAAATCAAACGGGTGCAGCAAGCAGCTATGGAAAGTTTATTTGCTGATATGCCGCTATATGATGTGTGGTTGTGGTCTGCAAGGCATGACACTCTGTTCAAAGTGTTGTTGTTGTCATTTACTGGTTTATTTTCATTGTTTCCTGTTTCTATATTCATATGCATTTTGCACTATTAGGGGGAATGGGAAGAAATCTAGTTACATGGTTTTATAGGATGAGAAGTTCACAGTTGTCTGCAGCCAAAAGCTTTTCTTGTGCCATTTCTAGGGGTCTTGACTACTTGGTTTTCTAAAACAGTTTCTTGGCAATTGTTTTTTCAAGTGGATGTATGGAACTAGAGCATGCTGATGTTTACATAGAAGAGATAATGTAAACTAGGCTGTTTATAGTATTGGCTGATAGACAATGCCAATTTATGGAACTATTGTAATATTAAATTACACTCAAGAAAGAAGTTGTACCTAGGAAGAGAGTGCTTTAATAATGTAACAATCATCATCTTTGAATAAAAGAATCAACTGAAACATTTGTTGCTTCTCTTTGAAGCCCCCAATCAAGTAAATATGACAACTGATTTATTTTGAACCCATGAGGTCTTGCCACCTCATTGGGCATCATAATTTAAAACCTTTTATTTCCTAGAGTCTGCACTATAACATTTTTACTTTAGCCCCCTGCTATTTGTTTTGAAAGGAAGCAATAATTTGTTCCACCAGCAAACCGAGTGGGAAATGGCGAAGTTTGCCATGGACTTGAATTTTATGCAGGAGGTGAGAGGAAACCTTGGAGAGTTTTTACCGTTTTTGATACTTCTGTACCATAGGTATATGGAATGTATTCATTCCCAAGCCTCCCCCTACAAAGTGAATCCTCTTACGCTTCAGCCTCTTCTGCAAGCTTGCCCTCCTCCTTCAACCCCCCAGCCACAAAAAAAGTGAAAAGACCTCAGACCCACTACCTGAAAAGTGGTAGAGTGGGACATTTTCAGCATGTTAAATGTATATCCAATTTGAATCTCCAGGTTTACTTTTTCATTTGCTTTGATATGCATATTTAATACATTGCCCCAGGCCGGATCTCATTTGGTGCACGCTAGTGCAGGGGTGATGATGAGCCACTTCAGAAGGACCAAGACAGCGTGTTGTTTTCTCTGTTTTATCTGTTGGCCCACTATTCTGATCTACTGGCTTCCTCGTGGTTTTATTTGCACATGAAATGCTGAGAGCATTTCAATTTATTGGCTATGAATAATGACAGCTAAAAAAGAAGTGTAGTTTAATTTGTTGTGTGCCAAGGTTTCTCTTCTGGAGGTGACAGTTTGTGACAGCTGTTTGACACCCCCAAAACACATACACCTCTATCCTTATTAAGTGGTATCAAGCTACTTTGTGTGAGTGTGTGTGTGTGTGTGTGTGTGTGTGGTTTAAGGAAGGAGCAGGCAGGGAGAGAGAGAGTGAAAGAGAGAAAAGAAAGAACAAGTGTGTGATTCTGCGTAGTGGAAAGCAGAGAGAGAAGCGTCAGGAGCAAAATATTAGGTATCAAAAGAGCTTTCGATTTTTTAATTAAAATTTTTAAAAATAGAAATATGTAAAAGTAATTGATATAAATATCTTGAAAGCAAGTATTTTTGGCTGACTTTTAAGAATGAGTTTTACATACTATTGCTTAGTAAATCAGGCTGTTGTCATGCTGATTTCACATTCCATAATTTTATATAAATAATCTGATGTAACATAGATGCATTAAAAAGAAGGCAGCGCTAATGTCTTACCTTCCATACGTTAAATGCAGTGAAGAGACTGAATTTGTTCATTTCTTATTGACACTTACATGATGGGCATACTGATAAAAGGAAGTTTGGAATTAAATAGAAAATAAAATTTGCAACATTGGCTACTATTTTGTCATGTTTAGTAGATTCATAGTAGCAAGTAGAATGCTTGCTAATATTTTTAATATTATAAAGTCTTTTATACTCTTACTATAACGTAAGAGTAATTTTTATAGGTAGGAAACAGCTATTACAGTATTCTTTGGGATATTAGGGAGAATAAATATGATGGTGAAAGGAAGTAGAACTCTATTTTCCAGCTGCAGTTCATGTTAAGTTTCCCAGACGTTCAAATTTATTATGTTTAAAATAAACATGTCAAGTAACCAATTCCTGAAAAAAAGTTTCAACTTGAAAACTGTTGTGGCATGATCATGCTTTCCCTAGTCTGTACTATTTCTGAATAATAGGCGATATCCACATTTTCTACTTTACGTAATTTTAGATCGGGTCTTTAGATCTAGTGCAGACAAATGATGTATTTTATTTGTCTGCACTGTAATATCTTTATACATATAAAGATAGTACATGTCTTTAGATCATGTTTAGATAAATGAACTATATTTGTTTTTGAAATACATTCTCTGACCTAAGCTCCATTCACCTGAAGTGCAGACAGTAATATTGTTATTCATAATTAATGTGCATAAGGAACTACATTTTATTTATTTATTTTTTGGATGAATTAAGTATAGGGAAGAAAATACAATTGTATCTACTAACAGTTAATGGCAGGTGCCTGAAAATTGAATGGCTCTGATAACCTGACTAATAAAAGAAAAATTATTTTAATTTCTACGTTGAAAGCTGTATTTTAAATGAAAATATTCTCTTGTTTTCTTTTGCATCTCTGAATATGTCAAATTTATTTGTCTGTACAGTTTTAAAAAATGGGTTAAGTCAAAGGGAAGAATCCCTAGAACCTTGCTTCTGACAAAATTCAGGCAAGTGTCTGAAAAATCAGCCGGGAGTGGGCAGCGAGGAGAGAGATAGGTTTAAGTGATTGGTCTATAGAATATCAAGGGGTAATATTGGGATTTGACTAACATTAATAATATGAATGATTTATTTTATCAGGTAGTTTCTTACGTTCTAGTGTAAGATCAGACCTCACGGTGTGTTATCCAAGGTCTCGGGGGACCTGTTCCGGGAAAGTTCTACCTCTGAGTTCCATCTACCAACTCAAGGAGACCTGGCTGGGGGCATGGGTTTCTGTTGCTGTTGTGTAGTTTCTGGTGGTTGATGGCCTTTCTGTCAATTTCCCATCGAGAATAATTTTGTTAGTGAAATCATGTAGGTTGTGCAGTTGGAGTCTGCTTTCAGAGAAACAGTGATGAGATGAAATTAAACAAAGGTGCAGTTGACAACCACAGACATTCACTATCAGATTAAAACGTTGATGCATTAAAAATTCATTTTCCCATTTTTTTCAGGCTAAACATCCTATACAGTATCCCAACACAATTCAAAATTATAGGAGGCATTTTATAACATGATAACACACCAACAGTAAATTTCTGTCTTCTCTAAAAGTTGCTCCATTAGATGGAGGAGGAATCATTTGCAAAGAGTACCTGCCACTTCCGTGAGAGTTGCCCACATATTAATTCCCAAAGCTTAATACAGGGTGGAAGCAGGGAGATGAGGGAAAGACCCCGGCTCTATTTACATTTTTAAAGAGTGAGTCCATGTTCTGAAAGCACACACAGTTCTCCTGAGTTCTTATGTCAACTTTAGAATACCAAAGTTGAAATTCCACCATTTTTTTCAAACTGTACAATTAACGTTTTTAACTTTTGTAGGCTTGACTACCTCATGATAGGAGTCTTTCTCTTCTTTTTAAAAATAAATTTTGCACAATGTTAATTAGGAGTTAAAACATCTTAAAGTCATAGGAAATCTGTAACTTACATGAATTATGTGTACTGTTACAAGCATATCTTGCCTTTATTGTGTGAACATCTAGAGTCAAACTAGTTTTGCATGCTCCGTTTGCTGATTAAAATATGTTTATATATGTTTATTCTTACTTTCTACCTACAAGTACATATTCTGAATTACTTTACAGTATTTAACAAGTTCGTAGGTTTTTTTTGGCTTGGTGTTATATATCGTGTTTTAGTTGTGTAGGTTCTAGAAAATCAAATGCTTTAAGTATTCTTTAATAATAGAAATAAGAAGTGGAAGTGACCTTAGGGATTATTTTGTCTGACTTCTTAATTTTAAAGAGAGAAAGGAAACAAGTCCCAGGAAAATGAAGTTCATCACCTGAGGTCACATGACAGTTGGAGGTGGCACCCTTGAGTCTTAATTCCAATTTAAGGCTCTTTCTCCTATACCACATCCACTGCATCACCTTTTCATCTGGGGTCTAAGACGAGTTTCAGATTATTTTAGGTAAACTTGTGTGTAGTGTAGCTTCTTTTTTTACTCCTAGAAGCTTAATACATTTTACTTTCCCATTCGGTTTTGTATTTATTTAGAAATGCTTACACATTTTACTTCATTGTCTTTTTGTAACGGAAGAACCATGAGCCGTGTGGAATCATTTCAACGGTCCCGCCAATTCAATGGGACTTGTTAAGTATTGTCCTATAGGCAGCCCCGCCCCCCCCCCACAGAAATGCCCTAATGGTGTAAAACGTTATAATTTCCACCATATCTGCAACCTCAACAAAAGAGGCGCGGATTTGCTTTCTATGCCCAGAGACGCCTATCCTCTCTATGCTCTTTCCTAGATTTAGCAAAATTCAATGATGGTGCTAAATCAATTTTTTTTAACTTTCAAGGGAGAAAACACTGGCAGAATTGTGTTTTCTAGGGAAAGCTGTGTGTAAATGAGAAACAGAGGAGAGCAGCGGAGTGATCTCCTGTGGCCCCGCTACTACAAGCTCTCCCCATCTTGTCTCCTGCTTTTATATTAATTACAACTTGCATTATCAGCTGTGAGTCTGTAACCCAGCAAATAGAAAATACTGCCCCTGGAGACCTAGCTTCTTGTATCTATTTTCCATCTCCTTCTATTGTGCTCCATTCAGTATTCACTGCTTTCCTCCTGCTAACACCGCTCTTTAACGCAATTACGTAAGAGCAAGAAGAGTACCATATTTGACTCCTAATTATTAAAGCCTCTGGGAATAGAAACATGTTTCCTTCTTGCCCTCGGATGTCTTCATGATACTTTTGGCTGAAGAACAGGACGTATATTGTGGAATGCGTCTACCTGACTACTCACCCACACACATGCACACAGAAAGCATTCCCCTTTATTTTTCTACGTACGTCATGTGTTTTGCATGCTTTCATATGCCACTTTGGTTTCAAGATTCACTAAACTTCTGCATATAATTTGGCAGAAAGCCAGGCAGTTATTCTTGAAAGATGTAAACTTGGAAACTATCTAGGGAGGGAAAAGAAGAAGAACGGAGTTGTGATACAAACAAATATTTCAGTCTGAGAACAAACCAGTGTTATGGGTAAAGGACTATATTGTATCTATCCATGTTGCTGCTAAAGTTTTTTTATGGAGGAGGTCGCAGTTTTTTATTGGCCAGATTATCAATATGTGTCTTTGATCAAGTCACCAGGGTGTAGCTGAGTACAGAAAACTGTGGGGTAACTCTTCAACCTTGAAACCTCAGAGGCATTCAGCTGTTTTTCCTACTTTCAAGTTAGATGAGTATCCTGGTACTAGCTTGTGTCAGTCTCTCAACCTAGAACATAAACCTTGAGACACTCTATGGAAATAAACATCTTGTGACACTTTTGTAGGACAGCATCTTTGAGGATGTGAGGGAGATGAGGCGGAAGAGACGGGGGCATGGTGGGTTAGATAGTGAACTTGAGCAAATTTCAGGACTGGGCTGAAAGCCCAAGACCCAACTCGTTTGGAGGAACCGGCTGCTCTAAAAGTAATATTTGGTTACGTGGCCTATTTTTCACCCCTTTGGCTTAGAGACCACCTCCTCCAGAAAACCAGGGAAGGAAATAAACTGAATTATAAACTAGTGAGGCCTGACTTTAAAACTCAGTACAGGTTTGACTGATGGGGACAGACCAGTGCTTTCCATTGCAGGAAGTCCTTCTGAGTGATCCCTTAAAATCATTCTAGCTCCCAAACAGAAAGACTCGCTGGACCTTCATTTGAACGATTATATAATAGCTACTAGATGACATTTGCCTTAAAACATAGTTGAGGTGTTAGTGGTTAATTATTGTAATTTTCATGAGGGGTAAGGAGCTTTTATAGCAGCCAGCTTAATAAAAAGCCTGCGGTGCATAAAATTTACATCACTTGCTGTGTACGCTGAAAAGTTTATCTTAGGTGACTGTGTTGCAGTAATTGCATTTTCTAAAAGAAGGCTCTAGCCAGTGTTGTTGCAGGACTAAACTCACACCATGCTATTCTTTGTTTCTTTCTTCCTTCCTTCCTTTCCTTCTTCCTTCCTTTCTTTCCTTCCTTCTTTCTTTCTTTCTTTTCTTCTAGCTCTTTATCTGATTACCATCGGCAAACAGCTGATGCGAAAAGGTTGCAAATCTTGAAGAGTCCCTGTATTCTGTTTGCTTTTAGCTTGAAACTATTGGAGGGGTTTCTAATTTAGACAAAAAGAGATGTCACAGGCACGACTTTGTCTTCGTACAGGCAGCAGAGAACCTTGGTTTTCATTTTATTCTGCTCGACTTTGTTCCCTAATCTACTTTCGAAAACGTATCTTTACTTTAGAGATCTATACCTCTGCCATATTCATAATCACAAAATTTCTGCTTAAGGTTTTCCCTCTGAATCAATGGCTTGCATGATAGCAGTGTCAGCAGCGTTATTTGATAGAGGTGTTATTAATCTCTAGAGCTTTGGGTCATTTCACCATCTATCAAAAATGCTAAATATTAATTTACAGTGGTTTGTAGCAGATCTGTAGAGGCAAACATGTTTTTTGTTGTTCTTCTTCTTCCGAATGAGACTCGCTCCCTATTTTGTCTCACCTTGGTTTCTTGATTTTATTTTGGTGAAGTTTTATGTTCTATTTGTACATTATAGGGTTGAGGTGGAGAAAAATGATAGATTGATTTTTTTCTGGATAAACTATATATAATGACAACACGGCAGGGTTGTTTTCAGATGGTCAAAATGTTGCCTACAGGCATGTGAGTCTGAGTCCTTAGTCACCAATTCTAGGAAGAAGAAATAGTGTACTTTGAGAGATTGATGGGGCTTTTTAGATTATTTTGCCCCCAAAGTATTGCCCTGCACCCCGGAAGAAATTTGCTTGCTAGTAGCTCTGTGTGCTTAGTTAAAGTCATTGCATACAGGTGACAAGTGTACAGCTCTGTCCTTAAGGCTGGTCTGTTTCATGTGCTGTTCCTACTCTCCATTTCTGCCAGAGGAAATTCCATCTCTTGCCTGCCTTCATGTGGTGCTGATAAAGTCCTTCCTGTACATTAGAATTCCTGTTTTCCTTTAAGCAACAGCAGGGTATTGGGAATGATCAGGAAAGGGGAGGAGGAACAGGAGAAGAATACACTCAGCAAAGTAGCGTGAGCTATAACTCTCGGCTTACCTTATGTGTCCTTTAAAACAAGCAGTTCTTCCAGGAAAAAGCACTGCTCTGTGACTTTAAACCTTCCATGCAGCTCAAAAGGAAGTCTTATCCATCTTATTAGATGGGTAACAGTTCATAGTTGTTTCATTTTCTGATTGTTGTTTGTGCAAATTAAAGCAGAAGGTATTGATGCAGTGATTAATATTATTGTCTCTGTTGGTTGTATAATAAGTTGACGATGATTTTGAGAGTTAGTTCAGGCTGTTTTAGGGCAGTGTATTTGATGTGAAGGGCTGTCCCATACATTCTACAGTCTGTGAATTTTTTTTTTTTTTTTTTTTTTTTTGGAAGTAGTCTGTGAATTTTTTAAGGGAGTCATAGAGTTTTGTAGATGTTAATGTTCTGAAGTATTTGGTATCCAAGAGCACTGGGACCTATTTCTTGGAAGAGCGTGCCCTAATTAAGATAGCAGGCTTTTAGATTTTTAAGGAGGTTTTTTTTTCCCCTAACTTTAAAAATTCACTTTATTGAGGTATAATTTGTATATAATAAAATGAATCTGTTTTAAGCATCTATTTTAGTTGGTTTTAGCAAATGTGTACACTGATGTAACCATCACTTCATCATGATTTTAGAGCATCTTTTCTTTCTTTTGGTACCTATTGCTGAAAAGACAACATACTGTAACATGGCATCTATATGTGCCTAATTCCCCAAATACTAATATGTACATATTTTTTGTCTCTCTCTGCACCTTTCCTCTTGATTCCTCATTTATGGCTGAAATGGTAACTGTGGAAAAATTCCTTGGCCTCCTGACATCAGAATCCTGCATCTTGGCGAGACCACGATGATGCAACTTCCACCCACTCAGCAGGCACCCCAGGGCCCTCCAGTGGGGGCCATGCATCCCAGAGTGGAGACAACAGCAGTGAGCAAGGTAAAAGGTCAAGCATTCTCCCTGTGCAAAGTGGGCATGACTAAAATAACTTCAGTATTTTATGATATTGGTACATCTGCCTCCCTGTAAACAGGAGAGTGGCAGGTTAGGGAGTGTAATCAGCTGCTATTCAGGGAGACAGTATTTCCTTTCCTTAACTTACATTACTTACAAGAAAAAAAAAAAAAAGGCCAAAGTGAGATGTCTAATCTTTAAGCAGGCATTACGATAACAATCGATTAGTTCTGCCAATTCTTTTACAAATTTGGTTATCTGCACTTTACTTCTGTGTGTAAGGAAATAGGATGACAGATCTACTTTGCTGCTATGATGCAGTAGTTTGAATTATACTATAAATGGGATATTTTATTCGTAACATCAACTATAAGGGTTTTCTATAATCAGGCAATGTTGCCTCTAAAGGACACATGATGCAAAAATCTGTTCTTATTAGCTCCAAAGTACTGTGTGAATTTTATATGGAATTGTATTTTGGGAAGGTGGATTTTGAAATTCTTAGATTATTTGTCCCCATTTCCATTCAGCTGACGTGGTGACTTTTGTCACAAATCCTAAAAATTAGAATAATCAGAAGGCAAGGGGAACGTCAACTACAGGTGACAAGGAAGCCTAGAGTAATTTAGAATAAATTTTACCATTTAAGACTCACCTGTCACACAGAGAACAATTATATGTTGGTAGGGATGACTCTTCTGTGGCTAAAATAATAATTTGAAAGAAGATGCATTATTGAATGTGGGCCAGGAAAGTGTATAGATTTTACTTTTTAATATTTTACATTAGATGGTGTCTGATCTCCTAGGTCTATTTCATCTCTATTATGACTGTGTTTATGGCCACAATATTTAAGCATTAGACAGTCTTCCAAGTGGAGGACAGTTTAACAGCTTGAGCTGTAGTCATACATGCCATTTAGAAAAGGGTGGTTGATGCAGGGCGAGTGCCTTTACTCCTCCAAGTTCCTGGCCATGGATTTTGGATTCCTAGTATTCTAGAAGAGTCTAGAAAAGTGTCCCTTCTAGGATGCCATTAACTTATGAATGGGTCCAACTTAGAATCTAGGTTTAAGCAAGTTGCAACTAACACAGAAATGAATACTATCAGATGGTAAATTGTGGAAGAACTTGTGAACTGTATCTGTTTAGGCTTTCTATACTGTTTTTATTAGACCACTTAGATTGTATGTAAGAAAACTAAACTATAAGGCATTTTGAAGATGAAATGTATATACATTCAGTAGATCTGCAACGCAGTGGCTTCCTTGTGTTTCCATGCCATGGAGAAGCACTTCTTGGTGTGGTTAAATCTGAAAAGCTTTCTAAGACTCCGCCCTTCCTCTCCACCCCAAATTACTGTGCCACAAAGGAGGGAATGTATTTATTAATAAAAGCAAATTACCCTAAACATGGTATGAGAGAGGCGGAAAGGAGAAGCAGGCTTAATGGTCTAATGAGGCTATCTTCCAAAGACTGTTGTGTGTGAGGCTCGCTTTGACCTTTCACTTTGCTCAGGAGCCTGACGCTTCATTTTTCACATTCTTGCAATTACGTTAACGCTTCAAGCATTTCTGACTCAAAGTCAGCTAGCAACACCAGGCATAACTCGACACTGTGAGTTTTTCTTCTCTCTGTAGATTCATTAACAGGTCACCAAGGTCCCAACTGAAATTTAAAACTGACTGGTTCAGTTGGCTTGGTTGAGTTATGGCCAGCAAGGTAGCAGGAGAGGACCAGAGAGAAGGGAAGGCAGAGAAGGACGACCCTGAGGTTTGGAGCACAGGACAGCTGCGGCCACGGCCAAGGCATAGAGTTTTATCATTTTTGGTTAGTTTTGCTGGCTTATTATTTTTGCTTTTGTTTTTGGTCTGGAAAGAGAAAAACTCTGAGTCCGATACATTGGGTAAAAACCATAACGCACAAACCTCTGTGTTGTGGGTAGCTGCACCCACTGATGCCACGTTGAAGGATTTGATCCCTGTAGGATTTTGTTCCTTTAATCATATCTCCGTGGGATTAAAGAATGGACATGGTAGCTTATGTGTTTGAGTACGAGGAAGTCAGTCGTTTTACTGTATTAAAGTGTGAGGGACAAAAAAAGTTATGATTCCTAGAAAATGGAGACTCTCTTGGCATGGAGAATTTCCTACCTGGCTGACCACATCAGTGACTCCAAAACACATGTTGAAGGGTATTCTATATATGTTTTCAAGGTATTTTGTCCCACCAAATTGTCCAGAGTAGCTTTCTGTGGGAAAGATTAATTATCTGCTTCAGGGCAAAGTCAACAGAGATATTGACTGAAATCACATATGCTTATCCTAGGTTAAATCTTAGGGTTGATGTATAATGGGAAACCTACAAAGGAAATTTATGTTCTTCGTATTAAACATATTAAAGTGTCTCATTGGAAACCAAGCATTTTAGTTTAGAAAAGAGTTTTCTTGCTTATTCAGAATTTATTAGCACAACAGGCATATGGAAAACTGTAAAATGATTCAGTTTCACAACAAATTATGATAAACAGAAAAAATAGGGATGAATTGTACTAAAGACAATGTTTTCATACACATTTTAAATTAAACTTTAATAGCCATATGCTGTAAAACAATATATGCATTTATGTTGCTTTATAATTTGGGGAATATTTCTACTAAAATGAGTCACACACATCTTTACTTTGGAACTTAAAAATATCTCATTATTTTATGACTTGATAGGGAAAGAGCTACAGTTACACAGGTGAAAGGTCATCTTTTCCTTCTCCGTGTTTGTGCAGCAAACCAAAAGGAGGGGGAAAAGTCAAATCTTAAAAATATTCTAAGGAACAAACTTGATAAAATGTGAAACCTGACCTTACTATCTTTTCCACACAGCACATGCCTAGCAGTAAACTACATAAATAGGAACCAGACTAATTCACTCTGATTTCTTTGGCTAAAAGCAGCTAAAGGAAGGGAGTTTATCTTGTTAGTCACATGAAAATGAAGAAAAAAATCTGGTTTTTCAGGGATAAAATTAGGGTGCAGACTGGGACTCTGGGGAAGTAACTGGCCCTCTTTGTGTCTGGCTTCCCATCAGTAAAATTGGGCTTGATAATAAGGCTTGGGGTCCCTAATTCTGTACCTGATGAGTCAAAAGCTGCTTTGTATTTCATTGTGGGTTTTGCCAGAGTAAAGACTAGGAAGCAGCCCCCTTGTTCACAGAGCACTTCGAGAGCCTTAGATGAAAGGCACAATATATGTACAAAGTATTATTATTATTGATGGGTTTGTGTAACTCCCATTAACGCTGATGGGAGTTACGCATGTGAATTGGCAAGAGAATAGACCTCTCAGTGTTTAGAGCACATGAAATTTACATTTTTTCCAGTGCTGTAATTGAGATGTTGACAAATTGGAGGATATTGATGAGCCTTTGTTTTAAGTATTTCGTGCCAAGTTTGTTTTATTTTTTCCGGGTTTGAACAATGGTGTGGGTTCAGCAGCAGTGAATAAAAAGGGTAGAGTAAAGATAACTTTGTATTTCAATATTTTGATGTTGCCAATATGAAATAAATTGTCTTAGGCAAATGGAATATGCTGTTTTAATCATTAGCTAGGCATGAAAGAAAAATTGATGTTGACATCTTTGCTGTAAAATTGTTGTAATGGGGCCTTCCTTACAATTCATTTTTGTAAAATTCATTTTGTACATTTTGCAGCAATTGAACAATCCCTGCACTGTGAATAGGCAGGATTCCCAGAAATACCGAGACAGTTGGCCCAGTAACTGCTGAGCTCACACTGCACACCACACGCACGTTAACCATGCTGTTGCCAGACCCAGTTTAACCTAAATCCATTAGCATTCAAGCATCTATACGTCTCTCATCTTTCAGGACACAGGGCTGTACAAGCCAGCATAGTTCCCCTCAACTCTGCCACCTACCAAACTTCTCTGTTGATGTCTCTTTCTATCATCCAGGCAACGAGACTAGAATTCCATAGCTAGATATTTATTTATTACGCAGCTCTTCAGAAACCATGGTGTTGAAATCTAAAAATACCCACTGTAGATTTAGTGTGTTTATAGGTGAGCAAGAGTCTAAGATAGGATTACACCGTTGAGTTATTATATAATGCATGAAATAGTATCTTCCCCACCAAAATATTCCAGTTCTATATTTAAAGGAGGGGGAAAAAAACCTCAAACCCAGTTATATGGGTCCTGAATATGTTCTACTGGGATTTCTTATTCAGTCTAGGAAAACTCTGTCAATGGAATGTTTTCATAGTGGCGGCAATCTCTTTAAAATAACCCTAAATACAATATGACAGATGCCATCTGGCATAATCTTTTGCTAGTTGCTTTTAACTTTTATTTTTCCTAGAACTAAGTTCATCCAAAACTGGTCACTTACTGCTATGATAAATACGGTGACATTTTTCTTCCTTCCTGTCCTCCTAATTGTATAAGAAGATTCACTGAGAATGTAATTGAGAATCAAACATTGCCACAGAAGAAGCTGTTGTATTATAGAATATTTATGTTGCATTTTCATTCTCTTTTGGCTCCCCAAATAAAGTAAAAAAGAATACTATCCTTTAATCATCAGCAAACATGCAAATAATTTCCGTTGATTTTCTTAGGACTTTTTGGAATAGCAACCGTTAGAAATAAAATTAAACTCTTCTAATAAATAAATGCTCTAGGAGCATGTAATGGTGCCCATAAATGCTTAAAGCTTTCTATAATTGCTGTTAATTTTGAGTAATTTCTTCCTATATGTATCAACTTACTTGAAAAACCCAGAGTTGGGATTTCTAGATTTTTTTTTTTTAACTTAGTAATGTAAAGGGATGTCTCCTGATGCCAGTTAAAGTTTAATTTAGAGTAGTAATTAAACTTGAATACTGCCTCATAAACAAAAGATAAACAATAAACCAGCCACGTTCCCTGCTGTTTCATAGCTTTCTTTCCCAGATGTTTTAGCCTGATAATTTTTACACAGTGAACTACCTAACATGGAGTTGTGGACAGAGGTTGAGAAAGAGTTTTCTTTTTTGTTTTTTTTGGTTTGGTAATCTTTTTTTCCCTCCAAAAGTCAAAATGCAGAGGATTTTCCACTATTTAGATTTTTAAAAATTCTGATAAATACTTAATGCAGATGTGCTTTAAAGATAACTCTAGTTCTTTTCCTTAGGTGTGGTCTCTTTTTTTCCTTTAAAAGGAATCTTGTCATGAATGTCTTTTACACTTAATAATGTAAAGAAGAACATATTTTTGCTTAAGTAAAATCTTGATAGCAAGTCAGAGAAAGGAAAGGTTGACAATGGAAAATTTCTTTCCCCCTTTTCCTCCACTTTTCATCCCTATTCATTCCCCCCCATGACCAGTGTTACTTTGTGTCTGTACTCTTCCTTGGGCTACAAGGGTTCTCTGTCCAGTTCTGGACCAGTCCGCTGTCAGCCATGATCTTTCTAATTGTCAGGTACTAGTCGGCCGTTCAATGCAGAAGCCATGTTATTTTCACTGGGTGGGGTAATTACTGAAAGCTGAGAATAGCTGCACTAAAGACAGAGGGATACTTTCATGATCCCATTAGCATAAGAGTGGGTAAATTATTCATGCCAAGTGAGGATTCTATGGGGAAAAGTATAGTTAATGCACATAGTTTTTAAATGTATCCCTTTCTGCTCTGAGACTAAATTCTTGTTGGAATCTGTTCTCAGACATTTACGGGAAAGCTCTGGTGGCGTGTTAGATGCAGTTCATCTCTTTCTGTTTGCAGCACTCTCAATAGAGACCATCTGGCAAAGATCCAAAAGGTGATTAAACAAAATGATCAGCTCTTGTTGCTGTGTTACATGTCCGATACTCCGGATTAAAAAACATGACCCACGACAGTCAAGCTAACGTCATGCCGCTTCCCCTTCCCCCTCCCCTTTCCGTGTAAGAATTCAGATGGTCCACAAATGTGTGTGCCATCTTTGTGTCCTTATGGCCCGTAATCATGAACAGGTTGTGCAAATGGCTCTTTCTGTAGCACTGTCTGTTCCAGCAGCATAGAAGCATTTCATATTAATTGGGTCAGTCTAATATTCGTATTGACATGGGGAAAAATTACCAAAATGTATTCTTATAGCAGACAATGAATATGTGTGCTTTCTGCCATGAGGGAAGTGAAATCTGACAACTGGCTTGTGCAACTGATTAATTTTTCTTGAAACTGGAGAAAATCAGAGCATGAGAAACTGTCATTCTCTGAAAACAGTGCACAACCCTTTGTAACTAAACAAAATGGATCGGGTGGGGGGCTTTCGGGGAGCTTGTGGAAACGAGCTCTGGTTTCAACGCCATCATCAGGGATGAATTTACAGTGCCATTCAGAGGCATCCTCCCTCCCCATAAACAAGCTGATAATCACAGGGAAGCTGACTTCCAATTAGCTTTTCCTTCCCTTACACGGATCAGGGTGTTTATACGTCCTCCTTAAGCTTTCATATGTCACTCCTGAGTTGGTACATCTCATGTCACATTCAAAAGTTTGGAAAGAAAATGTTTTATTATGAGGAAATCCTGCTGATAAGCAAGGTAATTTTCAACCAATCATTTCACGATTGAGTTAAGGTAAAAATGCCAAGAGCTGTGACTAGGGGACAGATGTATCTTATCTTTGGGGGTTTGCACCAAATGCCAAGTAGAAATATAAATTGAACAAACCAGGCATTGTGAGGAAGTGATTGATTGAAGAAATATTGAGATGAAATCTTGGAATGAACTCTATATGTATTTTTATAACAATGCAGTGAATTGCTTACATGTCACGTTTGCATAAACCTGAACTCTGATTTTATTAAGGGGCAGTTTCATGTAGGTTAGTTAAGGCATTCAGAACATGAGAACATTACTAGGTTAATCAGAGATTATGCCTGACCATTTAATATTGTGGAAATTGTGGATATTATAGGATGAATTTGAGTGCACATGTCCAGAAAAGATAAAGAATAAAGCAGAAAGAAAAAAAATTCTTTAGAACCACTTTAAAATATCCTCAGACCTGTCAGCTCCCCTTTCTAAGGGAGGGTAAGGCAGTGGGTTAGAAATACAGCCGGGCACAGTACTCAGGGAGGGGAAGTGAGCATCCCCTGGAGTCAGTGCAGTGTGGCAGATGAAAGGGACTTGCATAGCCTTGGGGGTCTTAAGGCTATTATAGGGCAACTCATGCTCTGTTATCATGCTGATTTTTCAATTGATTTTTGGCTGAACAGTACTTGTTGAAGCCCTCCAGAGCATCAAACACAGCCTTATGGTGCTATACGTTGTAATACACGTGTTCTATTTTTTTCCCTTCATTGTCTTGTCTTTACTTCGGAAGAATAGTCTATAATGACGCCATGTTATTTTTCTCCCTTTTCTCTGTCTTTCTTATTTCTACCCTCAGAAAGTTCCTTGAAATTCTTATTGTTTTAAATTTGGGAAGGGGGGTGGTGGGGTAGTGGGAGAATAACTTTTTCTTCATCTTCCTATTTGACATTTGCTTTTAATTTGGCCTTTAAAAATATTTTGATGTCACAGCAGACAATAATATAAACCATTTTTATCTACCAAATTTATCCCTCAGTAGTCGTGAGCTATTCACTCCCTTTCTAACGATCAGCAAGAAAACAACTATGGGATTTCACTGAAATCTGGTTTCTCGTTAAAATGAAAGTAAACCATTTTAATATCCCTTCTATACAGCAATAAGGTCCCTTGGCTTGCTGGAAAGCCAGGTCTTGAAAAGGGAAATAATGGAGCGAGATCTAAAGGAAGTGTGTCCCTCTCCTTCTGTCTAGGGAATTCTTACTGAGGAAAATCTAATTCTAGTGTCATCTCCTCCAGGAAGCCTTCCTGATTTGCCCGGGGCATAAGCCAGTGTTCTCTTCTCTGCACCCCAGTGGCAACTTCTACCTCTATTTTAGCATCTTTCACATTTTGTGTTGTAATTATTTGGTTCCTGGTCTGTCACCCTGGTTTTTCAAGGCAGAAATGATTACTTACTCAGCTGTCTAGCAATATTAGGTCCACTTCTGAATCAATAAGCAAAATCCACAGATTTCAGTTTTTTTAAGGTGGAAACAATTCGATCAAAACTTTGTGCTCATCAGCTCTATTTTGTAACATATTGATACATTTGAAAAAATCCTGTTACATCCTTAAGAGATAATAAAAATTATTTTCTTTTACTAAAATGTTATTGTATGCAATGCTGCCTTAAATAAGGCAATGGACTATCAGCTTAAACTTAGAATTATTTTGGTTATAGGTAGGGTCTTAAATTTTAGATTCTTATTTTAAATAGTATTTTTAAGACAATAGTTAAAATGGGATTTGTCTTATTTGTTCTTTAATGTTGTCTTAAATTATATACATATGGTCAGAATTTGGACATGGGATTTCTTTTCATAATGTTATCTACACAAAAGTAAGTGTATGGATATGTCTTGTAATGTAATGTAATGTAATGTAACAAGGGAAATTGCTTAATGCGGCAAATAGTTTCCCATGATGAACTCAGGGTCCACTTTGCTTGTACTTCTTGTTTAGGATGAGATTGACCTTGGGGGAAGCCACGGGTCTTCACATACAGGTAAAGAGTCTGGAAGTAATTCTTGAATTTTTAGGCTGCACATGCTTTTGTTGATTTCCTACATATGCCTTCCAGTTTTTTCATAGTTTGCTTTTGAGCAGGTTTAATTTACTTTGGGTGATGTAAGCAAGCCCTGTATTGAGCCCTTTTTCGTCCGCTTGAGGTTCTGTCTAGAATCTCGGACTGTGAGTCAAGAGGCCTGCGTGCCTTAGGGTCAGGGTTGCACTGAAAAGGGCACAGACTTAGGAGGCAGAGAGACATGGGTTCAAATCCCAGTTTTACTCAACGTCTGCTAGATTCAGTTTCTCCATCTGCAAAGTGGGGAAAAACTACTTACCCTCAAGGTTGTCCTGGAGATTATATTATATTACGTGAGACCTCATGTGTTAAACACATAACATTGCCTGGAACCAGTAACTGTTAGTTCCTTTATTCCCGTCCTCCTGTCCTATACCGACTCTAGCTCTGTGGCCTTGGATGAGTCTCTTCATCTCTTCAGACTTTTGCTCACCTATAAAATAGGACTGAATTAGATGATCTTTTACATTCAAGCGCCAGGAATCTAATGTTTCATTCATGGGTCTTATTTTTTCTTTGTGCATTTTATCTTTTAACATAGAGGAAGGCTGCAAGTATTTTGGTTTTTGCTTTTTTGTTTTAAATCAGAGGTGTAACATGAGCATTTTTATTTCCTTCATTTTACAGGATAGTTATAATATGTAGTGAGATAATGTTTTTCGTTTCTTGCTTTTGTTTACAAGGAAAGACTATTCTTCCTGGTTTGGTAAGAGAATAACTAGGTCTTAGAGTTGATTTTCTGAGGATGGCAGACTGTCACAATTCAGGTGTAGGACACTGAAGGTGGGGCATTAATATCAGAAGTGTGAGGTGTATTTTGTAAATACAGAGCAACTTCTCCATTATCCATTACCTAATCAATTAGAATCTCTCTCTGTTGGAATTTCTATATGTCACAAGTAGAATAATAAAGGATAATCATTACAGAGGCTGAGACCCTATCCTGAAATGAATTCCAAAAGTCTAAATAATTCTCAGGAGAATTATACAGTTAAGAATATTTTACTGTACTCTATTTTTAGACCAATAATTCATACCAGGTGAAGCTGTTACCCTTTTGTCAGTAGAAGTTTTGCTTAATCAAAACGCTCATTCCTTAACCCTCACCTCCAGCTAGAGATGTCACTGTGGCCTCAAAACCAAGCATTCATTTTTTTTTTAAGTTTGGAGATTTACAAAAGTAGGCTAGGAGTGTAAAATTTCATATTTCTTCTTCCAGCTAACATTTGTAACAAATGCCACCCGCTGAAATAAAACCTCCAAAATCTCTGTGTACTAAATGTGAATGATGTAGAAAAGTGGATAAATCATGGATTATTGAAAGCTTGTGGAATCTACCTTGTGGGTGTCCTTTTATGACACGTTGTCCCACACGAGGGCTGCTATGTACATATACCTGTCTGGAGGCGGGAAGCTCTCGATCTCTCAAGACCTCTTCTAAGTGTATGTTGCTTAAAATCAATACACAAAGATATTCATTGAACAAGGCACTCTGGGAATAAAACTATGAAAATTACAAGGGTCCCTGCTTTCAGTAACTTACCATCTCCCGTGAGGTGGGGGGCAAGTATGCAAGTAACTCTTACGCAAGGCAGATATTCAGTCCTGGGGCATGGATGGAGGAAGGCCTGTTGACACAGAGGGCGTGGGGTATACGGAGGGAGGAGCTTTGGAGGCACACGGCTCTGAACACTCAGCCTTGCCCTGCCACTTATAAGCAACAATCTTTCTGAGTGTTAGTTTCTTCACCTGTGAAATGGGAACAATAACTATCTCATAGGGTAACTGCTAGGATTAAATAAACACTAGTTTTTAAAAAGTCTAGCTTGGCGATTAATGTGGACACCTCCCCCCCGCGCCCAGTATTCTCTTCATTTAACATTTATTGACCATGTAATTGAGGGGAATCACTATCCTAGATGCTAGAGATACACGGCTCATAAGATGTGGTGCCTCTCCTCTTTATACTCTTTAGTAAGTAACTCAGAAATGTAAACGGATAAATGCACAGGCTTCTAATATCGCATATAACTTACTGGTTGTAAGGTATTTCAGACGAGGGAGTGATTAATTCTGCCTGAAATATCTGTGGAAGGCTCCACAAAACTGGGGAGGCTTTAAAAGACTTTGATGGCCTTCAGTGGGTGTTTCCAGGCCAACAAGGTAGGGAGTGGACGGAAAGCAGATGGAGAAACTGGTGCACAGGCCCCGAAGTGGGAAGCAACGTGGCATGTTCAGGGCGACAACCAGATTGATACTGCTGTTTGTGAGAGAGGCTGTGGCTGGAGAGGCAAGTCGGGGCTGTGTGTGAAGATCCTTGTTTACCAGGCTAAGAAGCTTATACTTAATCCTGTAGAGCACTGTTTACCAAACTTTTCTGGAGATAAGGAGCTCCTGAGGGGCTTGTGCATACAGATTCCCAGGCAGACCACAGCCACACAGAATCAGGATCTCCATGGGAGGTCCTGGGCATCTGAATATTTAATCCATGCCCCGGGGATATGGGTTTACCATGAAAGAAATTTAAGCCAAAGGAGTTTATGATGAGATTTATAGTTTTTTAAAAAGCTCTTTGAGAATGTGGAGAGTACATTTGAGAGAAACAAGACTAAGTATAGAATAAGGGTTGATAGTCCAGAGGGCAGGTGAGGGCTGAATTAAGACAGTGGCAGTAGAGATGGAGGCGAGAGGACTGATAGATTACATGTAGGAAGAAGGGAAGAGGACAGAGTCCAGAATAATATGCCGGCCTCTCCCTTGGTATAGGTACCATTGTCTAGATAGTTTTCTTTTTCCCTGCCATGAGTTTTGAAGTATGGATATCTATCAATCAGTGGAGACGATAAGGAATAATATTCCACTTATACATGCAAGGTTGTTCAAGTAGAAATGAATGATGCATGTTGGATGAATAATGATTTTTTTCCTGGTCATGAGGTACGATAACTTAGGGGCAGTGCAGCACAGTGGTTAAGGAGGTAGCCTTTGGCATCGCCCTGCTTGCCTTTAAATCCTCAGATCTGTCACTCGTCATGGGCAATCCTCCACTTTATATCTGTAAAACAGGAGTAATAAATATCTAATCTAATAGATTTGGGGAAGTAAGGATTGAATGATGTGATGTATCTAAAATGACAGTAATTTTATGCTTGGTTCATAGTAAATAAAACATTATAAATATTTTTTATTTAAAAGTTGCTTTTAAAAGAGTTGACAGCTGACCCTGTACAACTGACATCATGATGAGGAACCAAAAAATGCAATCCTGCATTCATCCCTGGGAAAGCGAAGTTACTGGGCTCTACAGCTGGTGGAGCGTCTACCTGCCCTGAGCCCAGCCCTAAGCCCTGCTGCTAGCCCCAGGCTCATCGAGTGGAAAGTAATTCCTTCCCTCTGAAGTCCTATTGCATATTTTTCTCATTCTCTCCTTTGACAATCAGGTTCCCCCTGTGCTATAGTAATTGGTTACATGACTTATTTATCATCCTGTTTGACTGTAAGATTCTTGAGGACACTTTCCATGTCTTAAGCATCTTCCCTGTTTGCCCCCGCATTGTGCTGTGATAACATAGGAGGCCTTCAATAATAATTATTATTTTTTTTGAAAGGAGGATTGGGTCCATATTGTGAAGGACATTGAATAGCAGGCTGGGGAGTTTGTGCTTGATTTGGTAGGTAATGGGGACCTATTGAAGATTTTTGAATGGGGGTAGTGACATAATCGCCTTCCTTCTGAATGCCAATGACAAATTCTTCACTATGTCTTCAAAATAGCAGACCCATATGCTTGCCTGAAATACTGTCTATTTGAAAGAGTGGATATTCTTTTGAATGAAGAAACAAATTTCAAATAGCTTAAAAAAAAAAAACTTTGACATTCTCTCTGAAGTAATTTAAGCACTTAAATTATTGTGATTCACAAAGGTCCCGAGTATGTAACTTCATTCTAGAAACGTTTATGAGGACACATTTTGGTAAATTTTTATAGTGTTGTTATAATTATTAACAACTAGAAATGACTCTACAGGACTGAGTAAATATATCTTCTTCAATATTTGGAAAACTATGGTTCCATGGATATTTAAATAGACATCACTTTAAAAAAATAAAAGGACTTTGTGGTTAAATAGATTGAAAGCTGGAGTGGAGCAGGGTTTTCTCTAGTATAGGAATGTTCAGATCCTCTAATTTGCTAATGTGCATTTTAAGTCTGCAAGGAGTAGAAACACAGGCTTCCTAGACTCACTTAACCATTGAAACCCTTTTTTGCATTATCTCTGGGGACCAATCTTCCCCAGAACACACTCTGGAAAATGCTGTCCTCGACTGCTTCTTTCATTGAAGTACTCTCAGATAGGGTTTAATATCCTAGGGAGTCTTCTTGCATCTTGTATTTAAAAGGTAGGTCAGCATGGGCTCAGGATCAATTTTCAGTAGTGTAAAAAGCAATTTCCTCTACAGTCTGAAGTCTTGTGGACTTCAGCTATACTTGTACAGAATGTTCTGTTAACTTAGCTATTCTTGTAGTTATCCTTGATTGTATTAATCAAACAATGTTTTCTAAATATCCCTTGAGTGTTTAATTCAATGCCAGCCCATTTGGTTACACCCTCAAAAATGTATAAATGAGGATCCCAGCAGAATCCTGTTATGAATCATATTAACACTTAGTTTGATGCAAAGCATACAATGTACTTTCCTTCCTCAAAAGCAAACTCTTTTTCCTTTTTTAAAGTGGCCGCTGGGTCGGAGGCTGGATGCGAAATCCATGGAGGCAGGACTGGGGGTGGGGAGGGAAAACCATCTTCCCTCATATGGGAGTGGATGGCTTGCGCCCCCGTTTGCTTCAGGTTTTGAGCCGTGAACTGGATATGCCATCTACCAGCGGGAAATTTCTGGGAAACAGAGCTGCAAAAGCCCAAGCTGCCTGCATCTAGCTGTTCTGGGATCTCCAGAACAGTTTAGCAGACTGTTAGAACTGGTTGCCACCAGACAAGTGTTGCCTCTCTTGGCAAGAAAATGTTCCCTGACTCTTCCTTATTGTTGGAGGATGCGGGGAGGCGTCGTGTTCAGGGGCGTTCAGGAGGTCCAGAACTGCAGTCCCTCTTGGTCACTAAGTGAGGGGGAAGACTTCTGTGTTCAAACGCTCTACTCCTGAGCATTAGGGTGGGATTACCCACAGAAGTGTGTCACCCCCTTTTGGCTGCAGAAGGGAGAATTAGGCTGGGCACATTTGTCTCTCCAGCTTTGAAATGATCAAGAAGAGGCTAGTGGTACAACTAAGACTATCTTTGTAGTATGGTGAGAAAAAGCCTGATTTTGTCTTGTTTGTTTAGGAGTTTTTCTACAAGATTTTGAGCTCTTTATAACAGTTAGCTCAGGGAGTTGCAACATTTCTAAAGGATGTCCTTCTTATTTTGTAGATAGGAACATGGACATATTTGGAGAGCCATTGGTCTTTAATATCATTAGTCAACTTTCAAACCTGAGAGTAGAAACACGGGTTTACTGTGTAAACAGATGTTGGTGCTTCTACACATTTCAGCATACTTATCAGCCGCTTAATGGATGAGACTTCTCTCCATGTTTCTTATTCTAAATGGAATTCTAGGTGCTCATTTTCTGCCAGTGTAAAGCATGAGTTGCTTTCAACTGGCAAAAACAAACAAAAATTAGACCCTGGCTGAAATAAAATTACACCAAAGAGTAATGTGTCAGATTTTTTAAAAATTAGAGGAAAAAGTGGTGCTCTTACACTCTACTGTGTTGTTCCATATGTTGGACATTTAAGGCAGAAATATCGGGGAAGCTTCCCTTTGAATGTTGTCAGGGACCTTGAAACATGGCTGCATTGTGGGAGGACAGTGAAAGCCCTGAGTTCATGGACGCCTTCTGACCTCATACAACTTCACTCTAGAGACAGTCATCTCTGAAGCTGTGACATTTTAACTGTTTCATCTACACAGATGTACTTTTTTTTTTAAACTTACTTAAACATACTGGCCTCTTTTTAGGCATGTTATCTGATAACATTTGCTGAGTTTTTATGGTATCCTGGACAGCAGGAGGTAAGGAAAACAGAAGCTGAGAAATCAATCTTGATTACGGCGACTCGCTCACCTACTGCTAGCTCCATAGACCAGCTCTCTGTATCGCCCTCTGTATACCCAGCAAAGTGCTCAGTAAGGAGGAGTTTGTGATAAATAGACATTGGTTGAATAAATTGTTGTTTCAACTTGATAATTGGTTAATATCTAATAACTTGTAGCAACTTAGTAGATGGTGGTAGCATTGACTTAGGGATTAATTCCTGGTGAGGAGTGTCAGCACACCTGAAATTGTTGAGTTTGTCAAAGTGTCAAGTCATCAAATCTGTGATGGATTTATTAGGTGGAACTGAGTAGTTAAGAGGTACAAGAAAGCGAGGACAAGGTCATGGCTAGAGATTCCACCAACTCCTGCAAATTTAAGGGAAGTGCCTCTGTGCTCTATGAAGAAATTCAAAAGCGTGTAACTTTGTTCTTAAGAGTGTGGAGTTAGTCTAAGTGTGATCTTAGGTGACTGACTTAACTTCTCCAAGCCTAAATTTCCTCAGATAGAAAATGAAGATTACACAGCTATGTAGAGATGCTGTGAGAATTAAAGTAGATAATGTATTTGAGGCTCTAAGTGGTGGGCCAGGCATGTATGACACAACATCTCCATAATAATATGCATATGATCACTGGCTATTAGTTTTGAGTCCATAACTTGAACTTTAAGACCACATCACTTTCTGTGGATTCTTATTTTAGGATACGGTATAATATGGTTTTTAAAAATATGAGAATAATAGCTCAAGAATAATCGCCTCTCTGTTTTCCCCTGATCCTTGTCCTCTCACACAGACATACAGAGACAGGACTTGTAGGCAACGGAGGTTCAGGAAAGGGGTAAAAATATGGGAGAAGTACGTGACCAAAATTCTCAGTTCCTGTGTACTATGCTTTCGTGCTACATCATGCTGTCCCACTGCCCTTTTTTTTGCACTTTCTAATTTTTATTATCTACCTAAAGGCCAGAATGGAGTGAGTGGAGCCAGAATCTGAATATGGCTCTTCCAGTTAGCCCGTGGAAGGTGCGATGTGGGGTGGCTTTGTGAGGCCCTGAGGTTATGGCTCAGACTCCAGAGTAGGAAAACCTGGGCAAGGTTCCAATTTTCAGCTACCTGTAACCCAGGTTCATATCCTGTAAGGGAGTTTGGTGGAACGCATGAGGTGATAATGTATGCCTGGCATGTACTAACCATCCATTAAATGCTCGTTGTTATTAATATTATCGTCATCTCTTTAAGCTCTCACGGACTTGCCTTACATCTCTGTGTGATGCGGCTATTAGGGGCTTCTAGGTCTTTTCCAACTCTAACATGCTGTACCTATTAATTTTTAAATAATTTCATTCAAATTCCAAATTACATCTGCCAAGTGATACCTTACATTTGGTTTTACATTTCTGTTTCTTAATATATTCTTACATAAATTTTCATTTGATTCCCCCAGTATCTCTCAGGTTTATCCCCATTTTCTGGATAAGGCAGCTTGGCCTTGAGGAGGGTCAATTACTTGCCTATCACCATAGAAAAAGGATTTTAATTTTTTTCCTGTTCTGTACCTGCAAAGTGAGTTTTGTATAAGAAGGTACTAGGATCACAAATGGCATAAAATTTAATGAAGGCAACTGACTGTCCTGAGAAAGTCATTAAAATCCCCATATCATTCTCTAATCAAAAGGCTGCTACCCTTCTATTATTTCTTTATTACAACCTTTTACTTTTATTTCGTCAACTTAAACTGGAGCCTGAGGGAATTTTCTGGTGGTCCAGTGGTTAGGGCTCAGCGCTTTCACCGCCGGGCCCGGGTTGGATTCCTGGTCGGGGAACTAAGATCCTACAAGCCACATGGCACGGCCAAAAAGATAAAAATAAACTGGAGCCTGAGTTCTCACGTGCCACTTGTTAAAGATTTTAAATCAGTGACTTACACTTTCAAAAAGTAATTTCTTTTCCATCTTTTTTTCCCCATGTATGTTGGTCAGATCCATGGGGTCAGTCTTGGAGTAGGAAGGGGAGAGGTCAGAAATTGAATTGGTACATTCTAAAGGCTTAGTTCTCTTCTCCTTGGACTTAGAAAATGGCAAAGAATACAAGAGATGCTGAACCATAAAATAATGAGACTGCTTTTCTTCTAAGACTCTCCAAAACTCTTATTTCATAATCACCAACTTCATATAAAGTAAATAATGCTTGTTTGCCTTTTACTATTTGCTCTTTGCACCAAGCATCCATTGGCTTTGGGAATAACAAGAATTCTGCCACCCAAAGAAAATCTACCAGTTCCATTAGTAACATAGGGGACAGAATCAAAAGCCTGGAAAGTTAGTGAATGTTTCATATTGTGGGTTTTTTATGATACTTTTGTGTGCATAAAAAAGACTGTCTTGAAAATACTCATTTCGATTTTCTTTTTAATTTGCTCACCAACACCACTTAATTACCTCTGCAACCTATTAGAAGCATTCACAAGATGGGCTTAAAAAATTAAGTCAGGATGCTTTCCTTTTAGCTATAAATGGGTTTAGCATCTTATTTTTATCTGGCTTGAAAATATCAAATCAGTAAAATAAAACCACACTCTTTAATTGAAAGGTACTTGTGCAATATTCAAACCATAATGTCAATCACATGTAGTGTTCAAATTCTTCAGAGCTCCTGAAATACTTAAAGGTATCCACAGTATTCCGAGGAAGTTATTTTCTGCCCCACTACAGAATAAAAAAGAATCAATCAGGGCTTCCTCTTCTCTTTGGCAATATTTTTTCTCTAAAGGATTTCTTGACACTCTCTTTAGTTCTTGACTTTGAGGGCTGTTCCTGACAAATCTCCAGAGATGAATTTCAGTGCCTATAGTAGTGTCAAAAGCATGAGGTTACATTCCCAGGTGCTATGACCTCACGTTTGATTGCCTACAATGCACTAGATAAAGGGCTTAAACTGCAGCCTACCTAGGGGCTTCCAGAATTTACATTATACATTTTTTGAAAGAATATAGTTTGAATTGGGGAGCATGAAAGTAGTTCTAATCTCTAGTCAGCCCAATCTTGAAAACTTCTGGGCCATAGTAGGTCGTGAGTGATTTTAGGAATGAGAATATTAAGGCATAATTTCAAAATCACGTACCGTCCTATCTTTATAATTTTCTACGCTTTTGTAAAGATCTAAAAAGTACATTTGTAGATACCTAGTTATCTTTGCGTTCAACATTTCAATGAGAATTAGTTGCCTAAGAAATCATAGCAGACAGTAGATAATTTATTCCCTCTTTAGAAATGTTGTACTTGTTTGTTGATCTTTATTCACTGGATTGGGATTGTGGTTTAAAGAGAAGTTAATCCTGACTTTCTTAAAACCTATAGAGTTTCAGGATTTCTTAAAGACAAGGGCCTTTGATATTCCAATCCAATAAAAATTTCCTATGCTTAGGTACTTAACTGTACCCTCTTTTGCTCAAGTGCTGGGACAATGTCGATGGTGTTTACACAGTTAAAATTAAGTTGAGAGTTGACTAATTATTCAATTATTTTGACTCATGAAAATAAAAATTAATATTTTATTTTCCATACCAATAGGAAATTAACCTCTATTTGTTTAAACTTCTCAATTCACTTTGCCTGTGTAAATGTGTTTTACTGTGTTATTTACTATAAGGATTTGTAAAATGGTTCATTATGTCTCTTTTCTTCTAAATTTTTGTAAATGATAATAGATTTTGTTTGTTTACAGTTGTGGAGATTTACAGTATTATCACTGTATGTTATATCTTCACAAAATTACACAGAGATTCCTTATCAGCATTATACACTAAATATAGCCCCTCTCTATTGGCAGTTTGTTTTCAGCCCTGGGAATAAGTGGATGTGTACAAAGTCATCTTAAATTTCCTAGTTTCCTATTTATTTGATGATATATTGCATGCAGACACAGATGAGGTATTTTTTCTCTTCCGATTTCTTGAGTTTAGAAAAGATAATATTTTATTTTGGTCGAGATACCATAACAAGTCATGATCAGACTTTAATATCTGTTTATTCTTTGCTTTTATAAACTAAACAGTCTCCTCAAAAATCACTGCCTGACTCACCGTGAAGTCCCTTTGATCAAGTTTTTCATATCCTGGATATTAAACAGGTTATTCTGTTTCCTGCCTTAACCAGTTCTAGGCTAAGAACTGTTTGACTCAAGCAAGAGTTTTAACTCAGATCTTGCAATTCAATACCCATTGGGTGAAGACGTTTCTTCTCTTTTCAGTGGTTCATTTTTCATGGCTTCCTTCTAATGTGTTATATGTTAATAGGGAAGAGAAAAACTAATGTGATATGTGAGCTAATTTCTTGCTTAAGAATTTTAAAGAGCGCTGTCTGGGATCTGATCATTATCTTTCCAGATGCCAGCTTTGTTTAGTATTACATCTTTATTGTAGCCTGAGACCCAGTTCTTCTATTTGATTATTACCATTTTGGGACAAAAAACAAAGAGCTAGATCAAGGAAAAGAACCTATGATATATATGTCCAAATTTGACAGCAATAGCAGAATCATCATCTTTATCACAGCTAATATTTGACAACTACTTTATGTCAGATATTGTGCTATGTGTACTTAGTATAACTTAATCTTCATAACCTTGTTTAGGCTTTTCAGTTGGAAAACCTGAGGCTTAAAGAGGCTAAGTAACTTTCCCTTCCTCGAATACCTAGAACGTGACTAGGCTAAGATTCTAACTTAGGTCTGTCTGACTCCCAAACCCAGGCACTTAACTACTTGACCACACTCTGTCTACAAGAAGAAGTGTTAATGGTATTAGATACCTGTCGTCAGCCAAGAAATTGGGGCTGGAGGTGTTTTCGCCATTCTGAGAATTTCAGGCGAGTTTTGATATTTTCTGTCATCTATCCAGACATTTCTCTAGAGTTGTTTAACTCATCGTAGAGCATAGCAGCATTGGGAATCAAACTCATTCTACAAATCTACCCTATAATTCTGATTTGATGGCAGGTTTCTAATGCCACATATAATCTTGAGAAATTATTGATAATATATAGAATTGGCATCTTACCACATTCCCTGAAGGCCACACAGAGCCCTCCAACATTTTTCTGATATTGTTTCAAGAGTCAGGTGACCAAATGAAGAAAGTTCTCTAAGCCCTTATCTTTATGAATACGTTGATGATGAAGGTACAAAAATCACTTGTTCCCAAATTTCTCATATATTCCAATAAACATATGTTTAGATCAGTTAAATTGAAAATTTAATGTTTATTAGAAAATCACTATGGCACACAATAAAACTAAATAGAAAAAGGTAAATTTGGATAAATTCTTCCAGGGTCCTTAGTAGATTTCATACCATATAGTTGTCCTTACTAGGATAAAATTAGAATTTGTGAAGGATCTAATTGGAATTTTTCTCCCAGGCAGTTGCAGAGGATAAACACGGGTATTTATTTTTATTTTAAATATTGACCTGTTCAATCTCCATGATCATAGGGCACCATAACAGACAACGTAAGAAGACAATAAAGTTGCACATTCCAGCTTTCCACGTGAAAGGTCTTTTTCCCCTCTGTCTCTTTGACCACATCTTTGGGGTCTATCCTCCCTTCCATGGCTTTATATTTTTGCAACTAAAGCTCTTTATTGATTTCTGCTGCTTATTATTACAACTTTTGACTTTGAAGCGGGGGGGGCATTCTCAAATAATTTTCTGTTTGAGCAATCCTACTTTCTCTCCAGAAAACAAGTTAGAATACTTAATGATACTTAGGCCCCTGCCATTCTTATGTGGGGTGGGCATCAGAATGATCCCACGGGTGTCAGTAAGAAGGGGAACTAAGTTGTCAAGTTAGTGCCACATGCAAAGTGTGTTGAATCAGAGACGTCTGAATCACACTGGCTTACCCTGGGCATCTGGGTCTGTGGAAATTTCTTGTGCCTTTTATTATAACTTGTCGCTGTTGGGGCAGAGTAAAAACATTTTAGTAGGCTTCTGAGCAGATGACTGGCACTGGAGTGTCGGGAGCTCAAAGTTCTAACCTCAACTGTAATTTCCCCTATGACCTTACGCAATTCACTCACAGAAATAAAATGCCTTATTTTGAATTTGCAAAACTGTATTGATATCTTTATATTCTGCCTGCTTCTTTTAAGTAGTTTTAAAGTTTAAAAAAATTTTTTTGAAGATGTAGCCTGGCTGCTATTTTATTTATAGTGGAGATCCGGTTTTCAAAAGTTAAGAGGAAATGCTACACTTTTGAAAAGGCTTTCAGGAAAACTGGTTCAGTGACTACAAATCTTAGTTTGCCCAGCCATCTTCCAAAAGGCCAGAATTTCTGCCTCCTTGTATAATTTGCCTCAAAGAAATAATTTGGTCACCTTACGATTTTTTAAAATGATAACTGCAAGTATTGAAACATTTGATGCCAGCTCAAGTCCCTAATGAGCGACTTGACAAGGTGGGTATGGTAACCAGCTACTTCTGAAATGGTCAGCATATTTTGAGTGCGGATACCTTTGCAACTAAGAACGCTACTATGTAGTAGTTTCGTGGTTTTACCTGAAGACTTACATGTCAAAGATATTTTACAGATGCAGGTGCAGTCATCGTCTGAGGTAGAATTTCATGGATGACAGAGACTAGCCCGCTTCCTGGGTGAGATGTAAATTAGCTCTCTCTGCCCTCGAACACTTCCACTGTGGGCTTGAGTGCTCTTCTCTTAAGGCATCTGGATATACTGTGACATCTAACATAGCTTCTTCTAAGGAGGCACCCCAGTCCCTTTGACAACCATCTCCCCACCGTTTGACTCCTTGCTCCATTGTTACACTTAGAAGAATATTTGTGTGCACCCAGTGGGAAGGTCTGTTTTGACTTTAGAGATGGAGGGCCTGGAGCTGGGGTCCTGTGTCAGGTAAGGTAGTAATAGGAATGAAAAGTGCAGATGTGGGGAGTCACACCGCCGATGAAGATCAGATGCTCCTCTGTACAGGAGGTTTACCGTCCCTATTTAAAATTATTAACTGCATCCTGTATTCTCTATAGGGAATTCTTAACTTTCTGCTTAATTTTCTTTCTTGATTGATAGGGGAGCAAACTATGTGACACCCTCAAATTAGAGGATAACTAAATTCATGCCATTTCTTTATCAGGCACCTATTTTTTCCCCAGATTCCTTTGACAAAAAAATATGATTCTGGCCCCAAAGTTCCTGTTTTTAGGGCTGTTCTCTACAATTGTTAGAATTGTACCGAATCCTTGCACTCTATAACTTGATGCCAAATGCTCAGTATCAGATTTGCAGTACCGGGAATGGTGACAGCTTATAAGTCATCACAAGATCATAAACACATTCATTTTATTCACCTTATTTCCTTGGATCCCACCTAAACTTCTATAAAAAGTTCAGATACCCATTTCTCCTCCCATGTAGTGTATATATTTTTTTTCTATTCGAGTCTGTGTCATCATTGTTTAATTTATTTTCAGTTACCTTCCAAACACCCCGTGCAAAAGGCAGGGAGCACATGTTCCAGGGTTACAGATACTAAACTGGCAAAGTTAGCACACAGTAACTTCCCGGAGCTAAAATGTCAGTGTAGAACATGTGCTTAATTTAACAGCCCATAACACTGTTTTTAGAACACTAAAGTACCTACCCAAAGGAAACCTTATAAAACCGGGCTCTTTAAAGTTAGTAGATTATACCAAGTGAAACTACACATTGTTAATAATATGCATCTTTGTCAGTTCCTGTTAATCCCAAGGCAGCTAAAAAGGGAGACAAGTGAAAGTCCCGACGATGAGTTTTGAAAAATGTACTTTGGAAAGTTTGATAATTAAAAACTAAAATGAAGGTAGTACATTTAGGAAAATATTGTATGTCTGCAAACCTTGGTATCCTAAAGACATGTCAGAACTTGGATCCCATGTCTGAGGATATTTAATTAAGCTTTTTTGAATAAACAAATGCACAAATTGCTTAGGTCTTACAAAACTTAGCAGTGCCCTTAGATTCTATTGCTTAGGACTAGGCCAAATAATTTGAAAGTATCTCTAATTCTTTATCTGCCATATGTAACATTTCAGCCATGACTATTTTATTTCACTCTTAAATATATAATTTATAAATAGAAGCAATGTTGATAGACTTGTTTGACTCCCTTCTAGAAATAAATGACTCATTTTGGATTGCATATGAGAGCTTCAAGCTGCTCTAAGTAACAATTCGCGACAATGAGAAAATCATTATATTATTCATCTAGGCAGCAGGGAATTAAAAAAAAAGAAAGGCAAAGCCTGCTTCCCTAGTAACTGGGACTTTTTTTTTATTATAACATCACTGATGGCAAACTTTATGCTTGCTTAAGTTCTGAACGTTGAGCAAGTGAACATACTTCTTACCCCCTCTTTTTTTTTTTTTTTTTTTGGTACCTTGTTATACACTGTGTACATTGTTGGTCGTTTAAATGCAATAGAATATACGTGAATCAAAAAGCAATCTTAATTTTTAGAAATGACTTTACAAAGGATTCTGATATATCCTTTCAGACTAATTTTTCTACTTGCAACTTCATATTTATTCAAAATACGTATGTTTGCTTTAAAAATGGGATTTTCCTTTTAAAAGAAATCCCCTGGAAAAGGGACACCTCTGTTTTCTTTTTAAATGCAGGAAATCAACATCACCTCTGGCAGTAATCTTTCCTCATAAATATGGCCCAGTAAAAGTGGTGGAATCTTGATCCAAGTGATCTGTGGAAGCTTCGCTGATGAATCTGGTGCCCATTGCTGTCCTCACTGTTTTGAAACTGAAGAGAGTAGGAAGGAGGGAGGAAAACACATTTTTAACTCGGAAATTATTTAGGCATGCAAAGTTTGTTTCCCAATGAGGAAAGAGCTTTGTTAGCAGTGACTGCCCAGTTCACATGATTCAACCTTTTGACAACTGAGTGTCTGCTGGAGACGGCTGTGAGAGATGACCTTTTGACCTAGGAAGGAATGCTGTGAAGGTGGGGAATGTTCTCTCAGCCCCTGCCCGGGAGAGACCATGGAAAACAGTCCCAGCCCCTGTGCCCACAGGATCCTAGCTTGGTTTTAGCTTTGAATTTGGTGTTAGATGAAAAATACTTGAAGGATTCTCCTAACATTATTTCAGACCTTCACTATTACTCCTACCATCTGAAATAAAGACAAAAAACAATATGAGTTCTCCTATAAACGGGTGTTGCAAGTGACAAAAATCAACTGGAAAAATCAACCCCGTGCTTGCCACCAGTTTATGGGCTAGAACCTTGTCTCTCACCTGTTTTCACGCAGGGAAGGAAGCCTGGGCACATGGGTTGGGGGGCCTCAGACGGGCTGTCGGGGTGCAAGTGGGGGTAGGGACGTGACGTAGAGAATAAGCCCATTGCTCTAAAAGCATTCCCAGGAGCGATGGTCTCTGTAGGAACAAAAATCCATTGTGCAGGGCTGTAATCTGAGAAACTTTCTGTTATCGTGCTTGTTCTACTCACCAACACTGATCCCCGGTACATGTGACCCTTTGAAAAGGAGCACCACGTTGGTGATTCCTCTTATTACTAAATACCATTGTGTTTATAATGGCCATTTATATATGGTTACACTCTACGCCCGTTTGGTTCATGGGCGTTCCTGAACACACTGATGACACCTGATCAGCACAGGATACAGACCTCGGCCTCTTGATCACTCTCTTTACCTTTCTGTCTTCTGTCCTTCCTCGATGTCCTCTGTGAGCATGAAATAGGGAGCTTAGCATGGTTGAAAATAGGGTGGCACAAATTCTGGGGGTTAGGGGGTGGGGTGGAGGGGTAGCAGGGCCAAAAAGCCTGTCAAAACCTTGAAGAAAATAGGTTACTTATTTTTTTTCAGTTCCACAAAATGTCTGCATGCTTTAGCACTGATTTCTCAGCTAGTTGGGTCCCAGGAGGCCCCATTGAGCCCTGTACTGCTCAGGGAGTTGCAGCTGTATAAAATGGGGGGAAAAAAAAATGTGGTTTGTATGAATTGTTCTTTACCTTGGTTTGGGTTCAGAATGGCAGCTGCACTCCGACTTTGTGTGTGACAGCACAAAGGCCAGCAAAACTGAAAAGCAAGTCAGCAAGTAGAGAGACAAAAGCAACGATCAGCTAATACAGCTCCACATGGCCTGACTAATTTATGAGAAAAAAACTGTTCTGTTCATTGGATCAGCACTCTTGAGGAGGCAGGTGGAATTGTAGGAAGTTTTCATTGACTCTCCTGAGCGACTAAGGACGCCACGAGAGATTCTCCTCAGTTTGAACTTTATCAGGGTCTACGCTTAATCAATAGAGTATTGGAAAAAGAATTAATTACTAAAGCAGAATAAAACAGCTGCATTTTAAACTAAGGATCCATCAATTCTGTAATCTTCCAGTTACAGGCTAGGTGCTGTGAGGATTGGACTCTATGTAATGAGGAACCCGGGGAGTTTCCTCATGAACAGGCTGGGAATTCACATTAGCCTATTTCCAGCTATTTGTCATTAGTACAACTCATTTCTCGGCTCCTGCATTACAACTTGTGTTTTATGTCCCATGGAACCCACGACAGCTCCACGGTCAGGGGAGGGAACGCGTGAAGGCAGAAATCGTTGTCACCCAGAGAAAGAGTCTTCACCTTGCCTGGCCTCTTTCTTCTCGAACGTTCGGAGTGGACCCGCTGCATGGTGCCCCGGGTGGGAGTCAGGGCCCTGCCTGTTGAAGACGTACTGGGTTGAACTCAGCCTGGAAACGTTTCATCTGTAATTTCCATAATGGTGGATTTCCAGGAGTGCTGAGGAGGGTTATGGGAGATGAATTAGGTTTTTAGTGAGCTCATTAGAAAGCCACACAGAGTTGAGACGGCCAGGCGGAGGCAGTGAGTGGGGCTGTAATCAGTTCTGTTCGCTTTGTTCCTTGCCTTCGGGACATTTCTGGAAAACTTGGTGGCTGGGCGTCCAAGCCGGTGCTGAGCAGAGGCTGCCGTCCTGGTGACTGACTTGTTGATTTGTAAACCTCTTAATTCATTTTTTTGGGTCCAATTTAATCTTTTCTTTCTGAAGGAAAATTAGTTGAATGTTGGCCCTCTTTGCACTATTCACCTCTTAAATTATGCTCATTTTGAAGAGCTTGTTATGCCTGAATAAACATGAAGTGACTTGGCATTTTCCCATCAGAGGCACACCCATTTTAACACCATGTATTTACCATTCCTGGAAATGTCTCATTAACTTCTGAAAATCTGCGAGCATGATATTTTGGGCTACTGTAACACACCTCTTGGCAGTCACAGAAGGCAGTGTGGTTAATGCCTCGTAATATCCATTTTTATTCTCAACATGAAGAAAGCCTCTCTATAGAAAATTGATGCAGTTTGCTCTGCTAATTTTCATGCTCATTCCAATTAATTTAACATGACCCAGATTTTCTTCCTCGGGCTCATCCTGACTAATTAGTAAAGCAACACCTAGAACAAGTTATGTTTAATAACATTGAGGAACACTAGTTATGAGTGATTTTGATGCTAATAAAGATATTCACTTATGGGACAGATATTTTATGTCAATTATGGTATGTAATTTAGAAGTCCCAGTGTGCTGGTTGGAGTATGGAGAGACTAGCAGATCACTACAGGAGATAGTAGTGTTTTTAAGACTTCCTCAGCACCTACATAACCGCTGGGACCAATTACTTTATTTTTTATTTTTGGTAGGACTAGCGGGATTGTTAACTGATTCCATGGTAATGAAAGGGGTGGAGTTGCCTTACAGACCTGACCCGTATTCACTGGGCCCGAGCTTTCAGTACTTACTGAACCTTAGCGAGAGAAGAAAAGCAATCTTGGGCATCAGAAAGCAGCATTTGTTCAGGGGGAAGGAGTGGTTTCTCCACCTCTGTGGTCGGGGTTCTTTTATCCCATTTTTGTCAGTGAGATGAATTAATTTTAGCACTTCCAGCAAGGTTGAAGGTGGCAGTGGCAGTGGTGGATGGGTTCCAAAGTCAAGTAACGTCTAGAATGGGATTGCTCGAGACCTCTCTACTTTATCACAAGGGAGTCAGGTGAGGCTCTCCGATTAAAAAAAGAAAAGGAAAAAAAAAAAAAAACCACAGGGAAGAATTCTTATTTATTTCCCTTTTAACGAACATTTCTTTGGTGCCTGCTGTGGCCTAGGGCCTGTCCTCATGACACTTACGGGTCATGGTGAAACGTAAGTTTCCTATTAAATTGATGGACCACAAACATTTTAACGAACTGAATGATTCAGTAGGGTATAGAAATGTTGTGAAGTTTCATGAGGCTGGCCGATTCTGGCTAGGTGGGCTCAGGAGTCGCAGGGATGAGCCATCGTGGGTAGCAGTCTCTTGCAGTGTTTTAAGGGCACGGGTGTGAACCCAGTCTTGGCCACTTATTATTCATATGACCTAATTGCTTAACCCCTCCAAGCCTCGGTTTCTTCATGTGTAAAAGGAAAATCAACCCTGATAGGATGGTGAGAATTAAATGAGGTAAAGCATGGAAAGTGTTTAGCAGAGTGTCTGGAAGAGAGTAAGTACTCGATAAATATTATTTTTTTATTAATGTTGCTGTTGTTATTATAGGAAACATTTAGAGTGAAAATTTCTCCGGAGACATATAATAGAATATACTCTAATCATTTCTCAATGCTAATTACTGTTGTTGAAGTTTGAAATTAGAATTGACAAGAATAGTTCCTTTTTCTGAATACTGTGAAGAGCCTTCTTGCTACATCCCTAGTTAAAAACACAGCAATGTCTCCCATGGCCTAATTGTCTGTTGGTAAGTTTTTTGTGTGTAACTTCATTGGTTGCTCATAGGCTAGGGTTTCTTTCACTAGTGTTTATTTTCACTGTACCTTTTTATCTATTCAGTATGAAAAGAGAAAATGATTGAAGGGATTTGTAAGAGTGAGGCTAGACATATTGGTAAAAACAAGCACATAGAAAAGTAGAAAAAGCAAAAGAAACAACCAAGTTGATGATTGATAGTAAAGCTGGAAATATTGCTTTTATGAAATTGCCTTTTTGGTAGGTTAGAACTGGTCAAATATTAGCAATTTCAGATGGTTCAACCTAATAATATTTATAGATTACAAGGAGTTACCAAAATGTTAACCAGACGTACTTGGTTTATCTGTTAAATGGGGATAATAGGATATGCCCCTTACACTTTGTTGTAGTGATCAAGAGTTGGAAAGAATTATTTGAAAGCTGAAAAATCATTATGTAAATGTAAGGTATTTTTATCCAAGATCACACATTTCTAAGTCCGGGACATAAGTCGCACAACAGTTAGGTAATTATTTTCCTAATATTTTGTGGTCGATGTATAGAGGATGTCAACTCCACTTTCCACCAGCATGATACATCAACTATAGAAAAACTAGGTATTTTAGTGGGAAAACTATAGATTCAAAAAATACAGTTTCAAAATGGAGTAATCCTCAAAGTTACATAGTTCTTGTCACGTTTCTGGTCATTTAAATAATATACCATTTTTGAGAATTTCTAATTTGCTTTAGAATCTTGGAATTTTAACATAAAGTAAGACTCAGGATATAAATACTAGAGGAAGTCATTATCAATTTCAGTAGCTCTTCATGATGTGAATCAGACAGTTATCATTTAGCTGTGCTGAGACCCTGTGTTAGGAATAGTTTTACAATTATGAAATGAAGTTGGTTACCTCTTTGGTGATTACTGACTGGTGGTAGAAATTGTGTTGTACTGGGTCAGCAGTGAATTCCTCACTCAAATGATGTCGAGTCAGCTGGTTTTTAATTTGTTATCTTCTCAAGAGTGCATTCACCGACTTTATCACTGAGAAGAATGACTCCCTAGCCTAGTGTGATCAAGATCCGGAAATTTGCTGCATCAGCATATTAAGGTTGGACTGCCGTTTGATTGGTGGCTCTGAGATCTGATCTTACAGCCAAGATGTCAGTTCTCTCTTGGGTTGGTTTGCCACAGGTATATGAATAAACCTACTGAGAGACAGACCCTTTCCTTTTCCTCCTGGGAAATGGTTGAACAATGTCTTCTTTCAAACAAAGACCTTTGCAGCTCCTGTTTTATCAGGCAACACAGCCCGAATAAAGTTCACACTGGTGCCCTCAAGTTGAGTTGTTTGTCTTCATGACAAAGTGTAGGGGTATGCTATGACAAACTAACAACTACCTGGCTTTCAGCTCCTGGTCTTTCTGCAATTGGACGGCAATCAGGTGTGGTAATATTTCCTATGTAGTGACAAACGTGGCCTTTTGCTTTTGTGCCATTTTGAAGTATGAGTTCTGGAAGAATGAGGAAAAGATTATTTTTCTTAAGCAAATGTGTTTTTCAGCCAGTGGTGACTCTGTTTTCACAGGTTTTTTTTTTTTTTTCTTTTTTTTAAATGTGAATGAGTCATTAAAAAGAAATGAAAGAAGGAAGGAAAAAGTAAGAATGAAATTGAACTAACTCTTATTCATTATCTGATGTGAGCCAAATATCACATACCTCCAAATTCAGATGAATCACTTGGCCGTGATCAGGCATTAGTAAGTACCAGTTACCCAGGTTCAAAGCCATAAAGCACTGTTTTCCCCACAGTCTACTTTTTTAAAAAATATGAATTCCATTCCATATGGGAGTAGAGGCTGTGTTGTGAAATAGAGTTCATAGACTTGAGTTGGAGATCCAGCTCTGTTACCAACTAGCCATGTGACATTAGGCAAGTTTCTTAACCTGTCTGGCTTCACTTTCCAAAGATATTAAAGTGATTAAAATACTGAACTCTGAGCTATCCTGTGGATGAGAGGATACCTATTGTACCTGGCACTTACAAGGTGCTCCACAAATGTTAGTTCTGTATTCATACAAAGGATTCAGGGATTATCTGAAGGCATGGAGCTGGTTGGCAAGGGTTAATATTAATTCTATATTTCCCATTCATTTTTAATCTTAAGGGTGCTTAGAGTCTTTCATAACGGTGTGATTTGCCTCTGAAATTGACTAAGATCTCCAGTGTTAGACCTTCTTATGATTAGGAAGAATGGGTTAATACTGAATTTCCCAAAAGAGTTTTAAAAGTGGCTTAAGAATTATTTCTATTACCCTCTTGACTATTATTGGTACTTTTTTTTGGTAACCTGAATAGTTCTTTGTTAACAGTATTTATCATAATGGGATTTGACCAAAGGAGAAAAATACTTCTGAGTAAAATCTGCAAAGTGCATTTTGACCATCTACTTTACATCTTCATGAAGTTAAAGAAAATAGTATAAATCAACAGGTTTATAAATATCATGATGGGCTTCTCCCCATAGCATCTTTCAATTGCTGCCCTAGATCATTTCATTCTTTCAGAACTTCACTGCAATAACTGGGAGAATTCCCCACTCCTACACCTCTGTATTGTAAGCTGTATTTTCCACTAAAATCTGTTTTATGCCAAATAACAGGTTTATGGAGATTTAACTATAATCTGCTTAACATTATTTTTATCAACTTTATTGAGGTATAAGTTTCATACTAAATTCACCCATTTAAGGTATACAATTTAATGAGTTTTGACAGTTGTGTCCACCTATGAGACAAGCACCATAATCAAGATACTGTACATTTCTATCACCACCCAAAAGTTTCCTTGTACTCCCTTTTAGCCCATCCCTCCTTCTGTGTTTGTCCTCAGTCAACCACTGATCTGCTTTCCATCTATTTGTTTGTATTTTATAGATTTTAATATATTTGGAATCATATAGTATGTAGTTTTTTATTTGGCTTCCTCTATTTAGTGCAATGACTTTGAGATGTGACACATTGTATGTGTCAGTAGTTTGTGCTTTTTTATTGCTGAATAGTATTTCAGTGTATGGATATACCACATTTCGTTTATCCTTTCATATTAGTTCATTTTAAGAATGGAAATAACTGGCAGTTGTTGATCCACCTTTGATGTGTTAGGTACCATGTGAGGCTAGATGTCATGTATAAAGTTCCTAAGCTTGTTAATAAGTGTAAAGCACCTGGTACAAGATAGGGATTTAGTAATTCCTCTTATTAGTTCATTTAATTTTCATAATTAACCTATTGGGTATGTATAATTCTTCCCATTTCATAGATGAGGAAACTTAGGTTTAGAGGGTTAATCTCTTGACCAAGGTCATACTCAACCAGTAAGGAATAGATCTGGAAATTCAATACAAGATCTCTTTTATCACCCAGCTCATGCTTCTTCCATTGCATCAACATTTTCCCCCAAGGGTATGTTCCTCTGTGATCATGTGTGGATGGGGCTGAGGGACAGAGTGGAGGGGCAAGGAGTATGTTAGAAGTGAGCCTCCAAAAGAGGCTACTACAAACAGAGTAGTACAGCTGCCCCCCAAAATACAGTAAAGTCAGAAATTTAGAAAAAGAGTGAACCAAGTATGTAGGGCACTTTTCCAAATATAGAGCACCTCTATCGCTAATTATCTCTTTCAATAAAGTTGCTTCTTCCAGGCAGTGTATCTTACAGGAAAATGCCTTTGAAATTTATAAAACATCAACTCTATGACCAGTTTTCAACTCTTAGAGACCAACATTCGTAGATAGCTTCTGTTTCCAAGTTTTAGATATAAATGCACAAAGAATAAAACATATTCCAAGGAATATGAGAGTTATCCATCCATTCATTTAATTAAAGTTTAGGCATATACTACACCCATAACGTTATACAAAGTTCTAAGAATGTTATGAAAAAAATAAAAGATATGGTGCCTGACTTGAAGAGGTTTATGTAGAAGAAATGTAGTTGTGTGTGTGTGTGTGTGTGTGTGTGTGTGTGTGTGTGTGGAAGTCTTCTGGAGATATTCTGGTAGCTAAAGTAAGCCTTGAAAGAGGTAAATAATTTGGACTAGTGTTCTGCTGTAATCAATAGGATTGAGAGTGGAGAAGGATTAAATTCATTACCATATTAAGGTCAGTCTACTTTCCCTCAATGCGTATCTTTGTAACCTAAACAGTATAAAATCCATCCCAAATGTTTTTGAGTACATATGTCTGTCCATATGCAAGGTGCTAAGATGACATTATTAAGTGGCCTATAAATCACATTGTTTTGAAGCAATTCAGAAAAGATTATGGATACCTTCAAACTCAGCTACTAGACTTTTATACTTTGTCCACCATGCTGTTTTGAATAAGGAAGCAAAATATATTCATTTAAAAAAATATAACGAAAAAAAAAAAAAAAAAAATATAACGGCTTTATTGAGATATAATTCACACAGTATATGATTCACCCATTTAAAGTGTACAGTTCGTTGGTTTTTAGTATATTCACAGTTGTGCAACCATCACCATGATCAATCTTAGAATATTTTCATCACCCCAAAAGATTATATACTCGTTAGCAGTCATTCTCCATTTAAAGTGTACTTTTAAAGGGCCTCCTGTCTGTGGTTTTTTAGTCCATAGGTTATATGAAGAATAGTCAATTTACTCTATCTTAGATTATTCTTACTAAGCAGTCACATTATGTTTCCCCATAAGACTATCACATGTATGTTGTGGATATCTATTTACGTTACATTATAAAAATATACCTGCTTGTTCTCAAATCGTAGTAGATTTATTTAAAACAATCATAATAAGTAGAATCCCTAAATGCACAGTAGTTACTTTTTAAATGTTAGCAATTTAGTTTATAAACTTGTTAAACAAAAACCCAAAGTTTTATTAGGAAACTCTGTTGTGTGAAAATGTTCTTTGAAAAATGTACAAAATATAATTTTCTAATAAATAACACACATACTCCAATTATGATATGTTAACAGTTTAAAAATATTCACCTAAAACCAGTTATCAACTTCACAGGTACTATTGTTCTTTTTTCTATATGTAGAAAACTTTCCAAAGGGAATGTTGATAGATAGTCCAATCTGTTGTCTTAGTAAGCATTATTATTATCACAGAGATGGCTAGCTTTTGTTTAGAGTTAAAGGATTTTTTTTGAAATTATTTAACAATGTCAGTTGCAAAGTTGTACTTTTATTAAAATATTCTATTGTTTTCATTTTACAGTAATTGAGAAAGTGGAAGAAATATTCAAAAAGTCTTTTTTGTTGTTGTTGTTCTGCTATTTGAAATGGTATCTACTGATATAAATTCACAGAGAAATACCATATTAAGAATTCAAACTGATCAACTGATAATATAAAAATGTATTGTCCCTACTTTTGCTTTAGATAGCAAATATGATAATGAAGTAAGGATCCTAAAAATTGAATGAAATAATTTCTGCTACAGATAGAACTTTGCTTTTTTGTTATTCCTCCTAATGAATTTTATTATTGGTTGACATTTAATGTTTCATTTAATATTAAAGTATGCTAAGAGAGATAGTAAGATATAAAATCCTATAGTTGACGATAAAATGAGAACATTATTATTGTTACATACTGAACATACAGATTTAATATAATTAATACATTCTTGGAAGCAGACTAATTGTATTCTAGTTTAGTATAAAATGTTAAAAATACAGTTTATAAATGGTCTTTTGTAGGAAATTCTTTTTGCAAATATAAAGGCCATATCTTTCCTTGAAAGACCTGTTGATTTGGAGATGTTAGCCAGCTATCTTTACTAAAACACTTCACAATGCTAAAAATAGTCCACTTCAGTTAAATATGGATATTTTAAAAAAGAAAATCCCAGTTAGACTGCAACAGAAGGACTTTTGTGTGACAATATTTTGCATGATTAAAAATTTAAACAGAATAACAGCTATTTATATTTACAGTTACATGAGAGTAATTACTAAAGCAGACAAAATACTTAGAGCATAATTTAATAATGTTTTCCTCTAGCAAAGGTGCCAAAATTGTTATTTGCATAATTTTCACAATTTGTACGGAAACATAGCTAACTGAAATTGGGAAGACATCTCTCCCCAACCACCTTTTTTCTTTTATAGGAGATGTGAAAGAGACTCATACATCATAACAACTCATTTCTGTATAATTTCCCGTAAAAATCATGACCCTTGTGTCAAACCATTAGGTGAAAGAGATGTGTTCCATTCATACTTTCTCTTTTAGGGTCTTTCTTTCAATGACCAGCCTCAGTCCAACTTCAAGGCTCCTAATTATAACATTTACTGGTTCAAAGATTAACCTTCTGAGAGGGGCATTCTGGGCTGTTGGTAACTTGATCAGCTTGGTCTTCTCTTGGTCTCTCTCTCTTTCTGGTTCTTTGTATTGCAGGAGGGAGATGATGGTATCTGGCACATTCCTAGGATGACTTGAAGATAGCAGCCTTCTGTGTTTAGGGCTGAAAGATTGTGAACTCTGTTAGCTGAAATGCCACTCTGGGGAGGCAAACAGAACATTAAAAAAGCTTTAGCTGTAGGTAGTGTAATGCAAGGAGAGTCAAATTCGAGAGCTGGGACTTGAGTGGACATTGGTCCGTGCTTTCCACCTTAATAAAATCTGAGTGTTAACTGTGGAAAGGGCATTTGCGAGATCACTAAAAATGAATCATTAGAGTGCCCAGAAGAGCTTTATTATGATGTCCTGTGGATAACTTTGGAACCTACTCTGTACTTTTATAGGTGCTTATCAGGTAACTGAGGAACAAGTACATTCTATTATCCTCTACTACAGCAGATTAGGCAATCTGCTGAATTATAAAGGAAAAGGAATTTACTTTTCTACTGGATTCAGTCAATATCCTTTAGAGAATTCTGTGGGAGGTTAGGGGAATAGATATCCTTTATTGAAATATTTAAAAATTTTCACTAGTATATATAGAATGGATAAACAACAAGGTCCTACTGTATAGCACAGGGAACTGTAATCAATATCCTGTGATAAACCATAATGGAAAAGAATATGAAAAAGAATGTATATATATATATATATATATATATGTATAACTGAATCACTTTGCTGTACAGCAGAAATTAACACAACATTGTAAATCAACTATTCTTCAATTAAAAATTTTTTTCAAGTGAAATTTTATCTGTATATATAAATTATGAAATATATATATATTTCAATGAGGGAAATCAACTTAAGTGAAGCATAAATTAGAAATACATATACATTTCAGATGAGAGTAACCAGCTTCAGGGAAGCACAGGCTAAGAGTTTGGAAGCTTTCTTGTTCACTTCTGCTATAAAGGATTAGAGGGTTCCAGTCAATAAACAAAGCCATTTTATGGCTCCTGACGGGTAAATTTGAGGGGACTGATTTGGTCAAGGACCAGTATGGGGATGTTTCTGTTCAACAGTTAACAGGATTCAACATGATATGGAAAATACAGGCGTGCAAAACTATACTACGACGCTCACGTTGCCAGCTAAAGCCTAAAACACTGCCACATTTACATATGTGTCCATCTGTCTGTTTTTACACTTTATTTTTCCAACCAGTGGGTGAAGTGGTTTTCATCCAAGCTGCAGTCTGAATTTTTTTTTTCACCCACCGCTTTCCATTCTATCATATAGCTGCATATTTTAAAGTGCATGTTATTTGTCTCTGGACGCACGTTTACTTGCACAGCCTTGGCTGGGTTTTCGTGTCTCTCCTGGAAGGTTAGCTCATCTTCTCCGGCCTGAGCTTTGCAGCGGCCTGCACCGGGGCCAGGTTGTCTCGGGATCACTGAGTTAGGGCGCAGTTTGTCGCCTTCTCCAGGTGGCAGAAATCCCCCAGCGCAGGCCGGGCCAGCGGCCAGGGCCACAGTCCAGCCGAGCCAGTGAGAATGGAAGTGCTTTCGGTCTCTTCAGTGGAGAGCCTGCGTAAATCCTGTGTAAATAGAGGGAGGAGAACAAAGAATGAGCCCCTACAGCTCTGAGCATTTGGAGCCATTTGGGGCTGAATTTGCTAAATGCTGCTTATACAGCCTGAAAAGTTGAAGAGAAAGGAGCTTAAAATCCCCTCTTTTTTTCCCTTTTTGCTCATACCCCGGGGGGAGGGTGTTCAGGACCAGGGAAGCCTGAGGTAAGCCGATGAAGACTTGTTTTTTCAGTGCTCTTTTGAGTGTGAAAAAGGTGGCCTGGGTCACTGTCCTCCCTTTAATGTCGGAAAACCCACACAGTTAGTAAATGTTGCATGTAAACGAAAGCATTTCACCTCTCCTGCTTCCCTCCATGCTAGTGGGCCATGAACCAGTCACTTGAAAAATCACAGAAAAATTTCACTTTAACGTGTCCAGACAGTTAAGCACAGCAGGAGAGTAAAAGAGATCAGTAATTAGCAGGTCTCACTGCTGGCCCCTCACCCCACCTCTCTCCCCTCGCCCTCCCCACATTTCTGGGTCTGTAGCTTCCCCCCTCCCCCCAACCTCATCTGATGTGAAAAACGTAAATTGCAGATTTACTTTGAGGATGGTTCTTGGAAAGCAAGGTTTGTAAGGCTAGAGTCTAACATAGAACTGGGCAAAGGCAGCTTCTTCTTCTTCTTCTTCTTCTACTTCTACTTCTTCTTCTCCTTCTTCTTTTTGCCTCTTATTGAAAACTCTGATTCAGATTTCTCAGTGGGATGTCCTATGTTAAACTCCTGGAAGGTAGTCCCTGAAGGAAAACATCTTTTGACTCAGTACATTTTAATCCTGTTTTCAAAGTACCATATTAAAGGGAAAAAAGCATAAAGAAAGGATGACAGAAAATGAGTTTCCAAAGAGCTTTGCGTTGCAGTTCCAGGGCTACAGGATACTTCATTTTTTAGCTGTAATGTTCCGGGTAATTTGAACAGCCTGGGCAAGGGGCAGACACTCTCTCCCAGCAGTCTCTCTTCCCCATTGGATTTGGGCAGCTTTGAGAACTGGAGCACCGTTTTCAAAAAACAATATATGACACGTGTCTCAGACACGTAAGGATCATCTCTGAGGAGGGCCGTGCCCTCCTGAGCAGTAAAACACTGGGCATGATACACCCAGTGCCTCTAGAGTAGGGAGAGTGGTGTGAGGGAGCCCGAGGCTGGGTGGCTGGGTTACCAGAGCCGAGGACTCCCTTCATGGACCTTCTTCAAAGCAGGTTACATTCTCATAGGGGCCTAATAATATGTCTCAAGGCTCTTGCTGCCAATTTGTCCATTCCACTAACATTTGACTGTTTACTCTGTGTCAGGGCTTGGGAATCAGGGCCCCTGCATTGAAGAAGCTCACAGTCAAGCAGGACAGACAAATTAGTAGACAGATAAATTGCAAAACAGGAAAGTAAATATAGCAGAGGCAAGGAACAAACTGCTGAAGAAATCAAAAGCATAGTATACCAGCTCTGTTAATGGGAAATAGGGAAAGCTTGACAAAGGAGGTTCCTTTTTCATTGGGTTTTGAAGTTTGAATAGGAGTTTGCCTGGGCAAAGAAGAATGGGAAGGAGTAAAAAAAATGAAGACAAAGGGCATTTTTGGCCAAGGGCACAGGGCTAAAGGCATGGAATTTTGAAAGATCCCTTGGCTCAGAAAAGTTCTTAAAATTGAACAGATACTCCTATTTCAAAATCATATTTAATTTGAACTTTAGGTCTACAGGGAACAATAATAGTCCTGCAGATAATGGACATAACTGTAAAAATATGCATCTGTTTGTTTCTTGGTTCATAGTAACTTTTAAGTGTGCTGTCACCCACTGTCTCTTTAGTTCATGAATGTGAGTATATAAGGCCTCACTCTTGGGGTTTGTTTCTTGAGCAGTGAGGGCTAACCCAGAATCTAGCTTCACTTTTCACCTCTTCTTGTTTTCCTGGCAGCCTAAGGGAGAGGATAGAGGTTGTGAGCATGGGCTTTACAGGACAGGCACCTCTCTGCCACTTCCTGTGTGACCTTTGACAAGTTACTTAATTCTTTTGAGTCTCAGTTTTCTTTATCTATAAAATGGAATTGATAATAGTAGTTATTTCATTCATTTGTTGTGAAGATTGAGGACTGGAACATTGCAAGTGTCCAGTGAAAGTAACTTGTGATAATGAGGATAATGAAAGTGACAACAGTATTGATAAGAGGAGGATCCTGTATTCTAGTGAGACAGAAATGGTGTAGAAAAGGGACTACCCTATTGAACATTAAACACTAACATTTAAGAATTCTATAAACTTGTATATGTATATGTATGTGTATGTATATATGACTATAGGCAAAAATGTGCAGTTCATCTACAAATATATTTGGATACTTATGTACAAATTAGTGAATTCTTTGAAAAAGGTAACAATATAATTTATATACTTAAAGTTTATAATCAGACATATAAATATCTATATATTCATGAATACACCTAAGTCCTAGAAGTAGGTTGGAAGATATGTGTGTGTGTCTGAAATTAGTGAATTTACATTGCCCAAAATAAAAATGATAATAAATATAGTGAGTTTCTATTTATCAAAAAAGAGAAGGGAAAAAAAAGCCGTGTTCTTTCATGTGAGATATCACTCTTTTTTTACAGTATGTATTTTATATGAACATATTTAACTATTAAACTTTGTCCAAAACTGGGAGAAGTGAGCATTAAATAATGTGCCACCGACTTACTCAAAAGAAGTACAAATGCTATTAACCAAAACATGTATTCATTTGTCCTAATATTTCCCTGAAAATACAATACTGAGAGGTTACTTTCAGATGTTTGTGATTTGACAGGGTGCCAAATGTCACAGAAGCCTTATTCTATCTTTAAAAAGTGACTTTAAGGCAGGGAATACATCACTTTAGTTACAGCTCCGTGAAGTAGTTCATAATACTGCACAGTGATGACATCACAACCTTGAGATCCTGACTGTATGGACAGTAGATGCTCAAATATTTGCAGCATCTCTGGGCTCTGAAGGTCAGTCTGGCGCTGTCCATATAAGGGCCTCCACTTGGACCACAATAAACCCATCATAAAAATCCCGAGTCTCAAAGACTCTTGCTGTACTGAATATATCTAAAGACTGTACAGACACTGGCTTACTTGTGAGAGAAAAGTTTGCACATTTCTGTTTGAACCTGGACCAGCCTGGACCAGTTCTAGCTCAGTCCCAGCCCCTGGGCCCTAGATCTAATCTCTCCTCTGCACTTAGACCTTTACCTGTAGGATCAAGCCTGGTTTGATAACAGAGTTCAAATGAGGTAATGCTTTGAAAAGTGAAAAATAACTTACAATATGTGAGAATACCAGTGGTAGTAACACTGGACTTGGAGTTACCTGGACTCTGGTTTATCTTTGATCACATGTAGCTGTGGAATCTTAGGCAACGATTTAACCTCTTGGCCTCAGTTTCTTCACTGATAAATGTCGGGGCTGTTTTTCGGGGGAGGTAGGGAGGTGGAATAGGAAGAAAAAGATGGACTAGGACCCTCTTGGCTGTTGCACTTGCCCTATATCTCTGATAGGACAGAAGGCCCCATCCCAGTGGTATTGGACTCATTGTAGCACATCATCACTGTTTGTGTCATTTCTTTATTCCAAGCCAAGCAGTTGATGTCTAAAATATAGACAGATTTTTGGGCTTCCCTGGTGGCGCAGTGGTTGAGAATCTGCCTGCTAGTGCAGGGGACACGGGTTCGAGCCCTGGTCTGGGAAGATCCCACATGCCGCGGGGCGGCTGGGCCCGTGAGCCACAACTACTGGGCCTGCGCGTCTGGAGCCTGTGCCCTGCAACGGGAGGGGCCACGATAGTGAAAGGCCCGCGCACCGCGATGAAGAGCGGTCCCCGCACCGCGATGAAGAGTGGCCCCCACTTGCCGTAACCAGAGAAAGCCCTCGCACGAACCGAAGACCCAACACGGCCAAAAATAAATAAATAAATAAATAAAGTAGCTATAAAATTAAAAAAAAATAAAAATAAAAAAAAAATAAATAAAATAAAATATAGACAGATTTTTGGCTAAATGGGGTTAAGACAATATGCCAGTGAAAGGAAGTGGTGTCCTTTTGCCTGGGCAGTTTTTATGGCCAAGAATTGTGTGGATTGGGAATTTCTGCTTAGAAACATCTGAGGATCCCCTCATCATGTGCCCATATCTTTCCTTGATTCACTGGCTACATAGCTACAGAAATGGATTTTGCCTACACCTGGATACCCATGGTATCCCAGGATTAACTTCCTTGCAACTAGACTCCATCAGTATTGCTCTTCTAGGTAGGTGTAGACCAGGGCTGCTTCCCCTGGCAGTGCCCTGTTCTGAGCATAGTGTGCTCAGCTATGGAAGGCATCTGTGACCTCCTCCTCCAGAGCATGGGTGTAAATCCAGCTGGAGATGCTCTCAAAATACCTCAGAGTCTTGAAACAGGTGGAGGACGCAGAGATTAGATTCAGGCCTTTAGACAACCACCACCAGGGGTAGTGGGCTAAAGGGATATTCTCTGTGCCCTCCAACAGTGCTTCTCAAACTTGAGTGTCATCAGAATCACCTGGAGTGCTTAGTAACCCTCAGATTGTCCGGCCCCATCCCTGGAGGTTCGGATACAGTGGGTCTGGGGTGGGTCCAAGAATTTGCATTTCTCGCAATTTCTTTGCCAGTGCTAATGGCGCTGGTCCGCATTTTGAGAGCCAGTGTTCTACAGCTTCTTTCTTCCTGTTTAACCCTCACCATCAGAAGATAAGGTGGGGCTACCTTGTGTTGGCCAGTACCCGTGACGGAGAGCACCACGGCTTTCCCACAGTGAATAAGGCCCTGGCCAGATTGTAGTTTCTCACCGTGACCACTAACCCCATTTGTGGCAGTAGAATAGAATTTTAACTATTCACCTGTTCTTGAGGTTGCATCTTATCTCAAATTAGAAGGTCATCTAGTTCGGTGGCTTCCAAAAGCCAGTTTAAGAACCAGTGCTAGGCTGATTGTGTAACCAAACCCAAGGAACTTGTTAAAAATACAAATTCTTTGTCCCTGCCCCAGGATATTTTGATTTAGTAAGTCTGGGATAAGGCCTGGGGACCTGTGTTTTTAACAATCTCCCCTGATAATTTAGTCCACTTCAAAGGTATCTATCCACAGGCCTTGAGTGTTTCTTTCCATGGTCACACACAGTGCGTTCAGTAACAGGCAGCTATTCTGAGTATCTTTGCCCCAAACTTAGACTGTACCTTTAGTCAAGGGATTAGCAACCTTTTAAAAGAAGCATGCCCAGTAGTTCTTTATTTAGTTTTTCCCCATCAGAGGTGGCAACGTTGGTGGAATGGCCTTGGGTCAGCCCTTTAAAAAGGCTGTAATGGGCACTGAGTTCTTCAAAGAAGTGCCGTTCCTGGCATGTTTGGAAGTGACTGCCTGCACTCGGGCAGTCCACCCAGCCCCTTCGGGACCATGAAGAGTGCAGTCGCCCCAGTTTGGGATTATCAGAGAGAGGGGAGGGCCCTTGAATAAACTCATTGATAAGTTTAGCCCTTTACTCATGCAGCAGACCATCACTGGGTGTCTCCTCTGGGTCAGACATGAAGGTGTGCTCTCAGGATAAAAAGATAAACAAGACACGGTTCCTGCCCACACCATGGATCCCACACTTCTGAGTCCTAACTTCAGATGCTTAGATACATGCCATTATCTCCTTTTCCTCCTCCGACACGTGCATCTGTGCCCGTATACACACCATTTTCAGCACAGAAACTCATTTGGCACGGATGCCAAGGATTGCCAACGCAGCCCTCAAACAAGGAAACAATGTCCACTTTAAGGGTTACTTTAGTATCATCTGCACAGTTTTGTTTTAGGTTGCAGATCACACAGTTGCCTTTTAAAATTTTTCTTTTAAAAGAAAAATTGCTGTTGTCAGTCCTCTATGCTAGAGTTGGTTCACAATCCATTGGAGGAAAAAACACATTTATTGTGTGTTTGCGGAAGAAAATTCCTAACTTTATAGAGGTATAAACACTAATATTAATTTAAAAATCTAATGTCTAGTATCCGGTTATTATAAAAATAGGTGCATTTTTCTTTACAATTATTTGTCACACTGGATCCAAATTCAAATATTTTACAACGTTTATATACATTTATATTAAATGGACCACTTTATATTAAAATGCATGTAATGCTCCTGTCTTCTCCAGTTTAAGTCAGTCATCAAAGGATGCTCAATCCAGCTATTTTTTTTTTTTTCTTGAGCTAAATATAGTGAATCATATAGTTTGAAGGTGTTACCGGCCTTCTCTGCTTTTAAGCAAGAGAGAATGTACTGTGGAAACCCTGTCTCTCATTTTTAAGGTCATTGATTGGGTTAAAAAGGCAAATGCCTTTTTTTGTTGAACTTCCTTCAATTAAGCCGTTAACCTTTTAAAATAAGTGTATTCAAGAAATCTATCAAAAAAAGCTAAATGAGATTTTTAACAAAATCCTGACAATTTCAGCTTAAACATATACACAGAAACCATATGTGCTTAGGAAGAAATATATACACACAGGCATTGTTTACAGTGTGTGTTTTTATATTTGGAAGACATTGAAGGAAGAGCCATTCCATACATACATTATCTGAAATGTACATCCAGATAGCCCACATAGATTTTTCCATCCAGAGACAAAGATATCTTTATCCGTGGTAGGTCGACAGACAGACTGACTTCAAACTTGCACTTGCAGTGTGGGTTTTTTTCCCTCATCTCCGGGTACTGCTTTTCAAAATCGCCTCAGGCTATAGGACAGCACCTCAGATCCCCAAGGCCCACTGCCTGGCTCCTAATAGCCACTCTCCATCTGTGTCACATGAACAGCTGATGAGATCGCTCCAGTGTCTGTATTTTGGAGAGCATATCCACCCAGGTTAAAATGCTAGGGTTGCCAAGGAGCAGTCAGAAGCCATTAGTGTGGGTGAGAATTTGCCTTGCAGCAGTTCCTTGGCATGGTGGAAAGCGTGTATGCATGTCCCTGCTTGAGCTTGTGTGTGTGTGTGTGTGTGTGTGTGTCCTTGTGCAAGTGACCCCCTCGTGTACATGGGTGTGTAGGGAGGGTAGACAGATGAAGACTAGACTCCATCTAACCAGTATTCAGAAGTCAAATGCCTTTGTTTCCCTGTACTCTGATTAGTTCTTTGACTACTTGGGGTCCTTTCGACTCACTTTTTCTTTTTTTTTTTTAATCATAACAGACGGCAAAGAAAAAGAGAACAGCAACTTCGGGGTCATGCTCTAGTGTTTGGGCAGATGGAAGGGAGCTGCTTTGCCTTGGGGCAGGGTGGTTGTAATGAAGTGGCCTGTCAGTCTGTAAATAGTGAGGGTCATCTCTTCCATGTGATGGAGGGTATCGCATTGCAGTGAAAATGGAAATGTCAATAAAATTAATCTGCCAGCTCTTTGCTGTGGCTTTTCTGCTTCTCTGGCCAAAGAACGTTGAGGGTTTTTGTGGTGCAAAAGGAAAAGAACAGGTATAGGGAAGCCCACCAAGCAGACGGGACAGGTTAGGAGGCGAGGGGCCTGTGGCAGGATATCCCACGTGGCCCAATCCAGGAGGAGGGAACTGGTCTGGGAATGAGCTGGTGGATCTATAGCATTTCCCTGGGAAGCTTCAGAGCGTCTAGCTCTGGCTACATTGAGCACAGAGTTTATTGTTTTAGGCTTTCTTGGACAAGGTTTTTACTTAGCATGGGATTTATGGCATTTACCGCTAATGAATGTCTATTCTTAAATTACAAAACCCCCCATCTCAGCGCAATTCCCAGATGTCCTTCCAGGACCCTGGCTTCTTAAACACCAGCAGGGAGCATAAACTCTCCACTTCTCTGTTTTCCTCTTTCGTGTGGCCCCAGGCTAATGATGTGCAAGGAAAACACAGCCATCTATAAAGCCCCAGTGCTGTCCCCGTATTCTTCATTTATTTTGCATTTGATTATGCCACAAGTCGGATCTTGTTTCTTTCCTTTTTTTAAAGTTATTAGTTCAAATATTAATGTAGGGATATGGCATATATTGCTTCTCTTGATTGATGCCTTCCCAAAAACAGGAAGACGTGCCCGTATGAATTTTAAGAAAGTAGGGGTCCTGCAATGCCTTGCCAGAAGAGTTTTCAGATACATAATTTAGATGCCCTCCAGGCAGGCTTTCAAGGCATTTTTGCCGGAGGGCAAGAAAAAATAACTATGACTGTTAAAAGTAAATGATTTTTGCTAATGCACAATTAATGCCAGAGAAAAAGCACAGAAGAGAAAGATGTTGATAGAAACTTCTGATTAAGTGAGTACCCTACCTTGATGTGCATCTTTTTTTTTTTTTTTAATGCTAATGATCAGTGGTGCAGAGAGCTAAAAGTTTTCATGTCACGCGGATGCTGAGTCCAGGGTCATCTGAGGAGTGTGATTAGTTCTTAGTGTGCGTGCTTAGGAGGTGACAGTTCTAGGAGGGGCTGAGCAGGCAGTGTGTTATGTGCAATGAACAGTGACACAGTTACTGTCACCTATGCAGGCAGCCTAGAATATATAGACTACAGAACATTTAACTTGATTACCCTACAGTATGTGTTCACTCTGGGCATGGGGATGCATTTTCGCTGAATGGGTTTTCTGACGGCGGTTTTCCCACACTGGATTCCGTAATTGACAAAGAACTACTGCACTGTGTCAAGAGCACAATGAGAATGGAATTAATGATATGGGCCAGTGTGAGACACACAAAATTAACATTTGAAGAGGTCTGGTTTAATTTTGTCTTTTACATATTTGTGTCTCCAATTATACTTTAATGAAAGAGAATATACCCGCTTAATGGATTTCTTTCAACGAGCTTAGCTGAGCTCGTCATTAGTTGTTCGTTGTTGTTGGCACCCTTTCCTGTGTTTTCTCTAATGTATTTTCATTTCTTTCTACTAGGGGATGGTTTAGACAACAGTGTAGCTTCACCTGGCACAGGTGATGATGATGATCCAGACAAGGACAAAAAACGCCAGAAGAAAAGAGGCATTTTCCCCAAAGTAGCAACAAATATCATGAGAGCATGGCTCTTCCAGCATCTCACAGTAAGTCAAGATGAAAGAGAAAAATAAGTTTTGTTGTGTTGCCTTCTCCTAGCAAGTTAGATGGGCTCATACAGATTTTTTTTTTTTGAAAATAGTGCCTATTTTCCCTTTCTCGAAATCTGATGGTTAACAGAGCAGTTAAGGTTTTACCAACTCTCACCCCCCCCCCCAAAGAGTACCCTGTAGAAAGGAGGAGTTTTTGTTTCCATAGGTCAGGAATGGACCTTATTAAAAATGGTCTAGGGCCCTAAACAGTATATATAAGTAAATGTGTTATTTACGCTAAAAGGTATGAGAGCAACTTCAGATAATGCAACTGCAACCAAGGGAAACAGCTGTAAGGAGCTCATGAATCCATAAACGTTGCCGATTACACTCGTAACGAAAGCCATCTCCTCTAGCAGGCAAAAAAAAGCACTTTGCCACATGCATGTCCAAGCTCATGGTACCAGGGGCAACTCTAATTGCTGAAGCAGCTTGCAAACATGTCGCATGTTTATATGACAAACGCAGAAGGGTTATAGGTGCTATTACGCCTTTGTTTCTAAGGTGGAGATTAAAGATTCGTTTTTAGTGGTTCAAGTCCATTATTTTATAAGCCGATCCTGTTCACTTGTGGGAAAAGATCAACTATGTGCAACATTTTTAAAGTAACAGTTTATCTTCCTGTTTGCAGTCGGTTTTTTGCATCATTTTATATATACCATTGACTCTAAGACCCTCGTGACAAAAACATTACAAGATATTTTTACAGAGTTACTAGGCACTCATATTTTACTGTTCATTTGGAAATTCTGGGAAAATGGTGAAGATGTCAGAGGCTGTTTCTTGCTATGAGATTGCTTTCAGGCCATTCTATTTAGGCTAATGCTTAAAAATAGAGTAGCACATTGAAAGCTGAAGGTCTTTGATTATCCAACTTGTGGGTTGCCATGCTGAATGACATTAGTTACAGTGTCATGGGTCCAGCACAAGGTTCCACTTTTATTTATGGCGGTAGCAGCTGATCTGCTCTTGTAGCAGAGCTACAAAGGGCAAGGGGTGGGGCAGGAGCAGCGGTGGGGAGGTGGGGAGGGCAACATGATAGATTCACATTCCTAAATCGGCCATTTTGATGTAAGGACATTAGTAGCAAGCTAAGGTGTATCGATCTGGCCGGTGGTGTCAGGATTAGCTGGGAGAACCAACGAGGCTGCCGTGGCAGTGGTTATTCTTGCCTTGCAGCTATGGCCATTTCAAAGGTCAGGGCCCTGCACTGACTGGACTCAGAGGAATTAGACAGAACATGCAGTCTCTGGGCTGATTACTTAACCAAAGACAAAATAATGAGTCCTAAGCAAATACTGACTAATTGAAAGGGCTGTAAATCCATTACATATTGGTCAGGGATAATCAGGAGTATTTAATCACTTTTATCTATTCAGGAGCACTGAAGCTGCAACAGCAAAGCCCTGAACCTTGCCATGTGGTTATTATTCTCATCATTATCAAAATTACTTCACAGCTGTTCTTTGCTACATCACCTCAGCTGGAGATTTACTAACCTGTAAAATGTTTTTAATTTGGAAGTCGAATGAGTGTGAGGGGAGGGGTTTCTCATTTTTAACTGAAGGTTTGTTTGGTTAGAGTAGCAAGTAAGAAAGGCAGGGTAGGAGCGAGTGGATGGCAGGCACGCCGCCTTCTCCCACCAGCAGCTCACCTGTCTGGCTTCCTCCCTCTGTCTTCCTTCATGCTCGGCCTTCCTTGGTTGAAAATCAAGACTTCAACGATTGCTTTCCAAGCCAACATCCCCATGTATTTTCACAGAACAGCAGGATCTTAGAGAATTTGGCTGCTTTGTTTACAAAACCAGGAAACTCAGACCCAGAAAAGGAAGTGATTGGCTCAAGGTCTAGCTGCAACCAGGACCCAAGCCTTTCTTGTCCCCAGCTCCGTGCTCTTTCTACCACATTATGATGACTTTGCGAAGATCACGATCACCTTTAACAGTTGCATATCAGTCTCACAGCCTCTGCCATCAAAATGCTCAGCGTCAAAGGGGGGAAATATGGAGAAGCAAAGTGCTGTTTGCTTTACTTGTTTTTAAAATTTTCCTGCTCCCCCAACCTTTCCGAATAGAGAAGATCTACTTTGCACCTCTCTCTTGAGGCCAACTCCCTCCTTCACCGCCCAGGTCTGTGCCTTGAATCTCCCACGGAGTGTCCAGAGCCCTGCTGGACCTCCTGCCTTGCCCTGTTGGTGCCTTATCTCCCACCTCCCTGTGCTGGATTCAACCCACTGTGCGCCGTGGCCACGGGTGAGGAATTGTGTGTGGCCACTGATTCCTGGGTGCTCCTTGTACTATACACTAGGTACTGTGTACTATGTACCTTCTCCCCACCCCGAGGTTGCTTTCATCTAGATAAATGTGCATGAGGCTTTGTGTAGAATTCTCTGTCCAACTGAAAATTTTAATTAATGCCTGTCCTTGGAGTGGGGAGAGAAGACTCAAATAGCCTGAGCTGGGGAGTCGGGAAACCAGCATTTCGAGTTCAGTTTTCCTGTGTCCTGCCCGAACCTCAGTTAAGTCAAGTTCTCTGGACCTTCCATTCCCCTATTTTTCAAACAGATCTGCATGTTGCAGTCTCCTTTCCCACACTCATGTGTGTTGGTTACACTCAGAGAACAGTCAGAGCACCCCTGTGCCCCAAACTCCTGGTCATCCTCTCCTCTCAGTCCCCCCCTTCCTTTTTATTTTCCGTTAAGTGCTTTCTTTTTCTCCTCCCCATGACCTTCTTTCACATCATGCCCCTTTCATTACTTTCTCCGCTGGCTTTGTCTCTCAGTCCGTCTCTCTGCTCCCCTCCCCAGCCTTTTCTGCACCTCCCTTGTATGTAAGGAAATTCTCCTGGGCTTTCTCTTTGAAAATGTCTTCCCTCTTCATCCCCACGTCACCCCAACTGCAGAGAAGAGGTTCAGTAACTTTGATGAAGATGGTTCTGTAAAACTTTTACTTCCCAATCTTTAATGAGCTGAAAGATTTATTCGGCTATAATTCTGAGCGCAGAAACCAAGAATAGAGACCCCTAACTAACGACATGTTAATTTAGACCCCTTTTCTTACATGCACTAACAGGCGTGAGGAAGTCCTTGGAAATAGAGATGCCCCACTATATTTTTCTGTCATTTAATTAATTTCAACTTTCAAAGTGAAATGTTGGCTCTAGCTCACTGAAAATAGATGTAGTCTAAATTATTATTTCATGTAAATGTCTTTACAAGTGCATGATTCAATGTGCATTCCTTCATTATTAGTCTCTTTAACATTATTTCAAACTGGTTTGTTCCCTTTTGTGCAGTATGACCTGTTCTTGTATTACAATAATCCCTGATGTACCCTTTTTTCTTTCTTTTTTTTAAAAAGAGGCTAATTGAATTATCTCATTATTTTAATTTGTTAAGCAAATGTATTTTGCATCTCAGGATGTGTTCTTAAAGAAGGGGGCTGCTGAGGCTTTGCCCCCTGAATGGGCCATTGGCCCATTTTGACATTCATGCATTCATTAACTAGCAGAACATAAAAGAACTCTGGTTGTATTTTTTTTTTTCCAAACACCCAACCAGCATGGAGCAACTTTTCCCAATAAGCCACAGGGGTCTCTCTACATATGTTCTCAACTGCAAGCTATTGTCACCTATTCTGAATACCTCAAAAGGCCCAGAGAGAAAAGAACCCCACCTCAACAAAGGCCAACTGTAGCAATTGTTAAGTCTTAGTCTCAATATGACAAAAATCATTAACCTTCAGTTTTCTTGGAAGAACAAGTTCCACTACAACTGTAACAGTTAAAACAATCTCTCAAATTCCTATGCACCACCAGCTTTACGGGAAAAGCTAATAAACTCACAGCTAATCGATGATATTGAGGAAAATATTTAAATCCAAAGTGGCCTCAAAATACCAAACTCTTTGATGAATTGAGGAATTTCCATAGTCTGAGTTAAGCACTTTGAACTTGCTTAGTCTGAAGCTAAATAATTAGTTTGTAGTTTCTAACTACCAATTTCAAAAATGTCCTTTACACGTCACAATAATTTTCAGGAAATGAATTCATATAAATATTTAAAGGCTCACAAGAGTTTTAAGGAAATATATCCATGTAAATATTTTTTTAGAAATTCAACTAGCAAACGCATCGTGTGTTACTGTTACCCCCCTCTTCTACTGGTGGACGGCTCTGCCTGGCTTCTCAGACTAAGAAATCTAGTGAAGATCGAAGAAAGAATCTGTTGGAATGTATGTGCTTTCGCTGGAAAGTACCCAATGGCAAAAAAACGTAGGGAAATCCTAGGGAAGTATATTCTTTTCCCTAACACATGGAGATTATGATATCATAAAAGTAAGCCTGCCATTACAACTGTTTTTATTTAACTTCAAAGATAGTTAAAGAAAGAAACAGCAAGAAATAATACCCGGGCTGACGGTTTATTCTTAACCATGAAAAACTCCTCCACGCCAAGAAGCCCTTAGTGTGCTCAATTAGGCTCTCAGGCACCTTCTTTTCTCAGGCACTTCTCTTGCCACCTTCAAGAGCTCCCCTAGTTGTGCTGCAAAGAATATATTTGATCATGGAATGAAAACAGGAAGTGCTCACACACAAAGACACCACTTGCTCATACCCATTTCTGACTAAAGATTTTCTTATTTGAAAACATAGGGATAAAGCTCACCCTTAGTGGATGTGGGACTTCTTTCAAAGCTATGTGTACAGAATCAGAAGCAAATTTATTTTAAAGTGATATAATATCATGCAGCCTGCTGGATGCAGGTTCTAAAAACTCTGCCCTTTGTTCATGGCAAAATGCTTCACCCCTCTCCATACCTCTGGTGGTAAAGCGAGTGGAATGAAGCGTGCCTCTCAGGTGTTCACCAGTTTCACTCCTTGCCTATTAGAGTTTGTTCATGGGATTTTGTAAAGGTCTCTTTTGAGGAATGAAAATGTGTTTTAAAGTATATTGTCCTACAGAGACAATGCACCCAAGTAATGAGTAAATACGGCTCCATGTTACGTAGAGAAACTTGTTTCTTCTCCAGTGAATTCAAGACCATATGACAGTCAACCTAGTCATCTCAGATTTTTTATTGTATTGTATATGTGTATACACACACACACACAAACACACAGAAGAGAGAATGAGAGAGAGAGAGAAAGGAGAAAGGGGCGAAACTAGACCATTTTGCCTTTTAACTGGTTCTCTTCATCTTGTATAGATCCAGACAGTTTCTTTTCTCAATGAGGCAACACAGTGTCAAGGTTAAGAGCACAGGGCCTAGAATCTTCAACACAGTAGCTTTTTGATCTTGAGCATTGAGGTCTCTGGACCTCAACATTCCGTATCTGTAGAATGGGGGTAATTTTAGAACTAACGTTGCAGGCATTAAATGAGACAACGTAAAGCATTCAGCTCCATGCCTGGCTCTTGTAATAAGTACATACTATAAAGTAACTATAATTTTGTCTTATAATCTAGTTGAATAGCTACCAGGAGACTTTGACCAGTTGAACTGGGCAACCAAAATTACCACATACTTTCCTGGGACTGTGTGAAATGGAGAGACTGGCTTTGCCAGACAAGTCCCAAAGGCCCCTCTGCAGGAGAGAACATAGTCTAACCTCCACCTTCTAGAGCCATGTAAACATTGGATGGCTGCCCAGTGGTGCTAGGTGATCGCATCAGAGAGTCCTGGTGCCCATGGAAAGCCAGAGCATCCTGGTGAGCCTTCTGGGATGGGGGTGGGAGGTAGAAAAGAAACTGGCTGTGAAATAGTCCGGAACGCCTCAGCTGGGGCCTCCTTTTGGTAGAGAACCTCCCCTTCCCCATAAGGGTTCCAGTACGTGAATAGCATTTAGAATCTCCCGCTTCCTCAGAGTACCAGAGTCTAGGCTCTCTGAGAGACAGCACAGTGTGGGTTTTTAAAAAGGGTCACTGGATGTGAAATTAGGCTTGGGTTTTAGCTCTGTGGTCGTGGGTGAGCTATTCAACCTCTGAACCTATTTCCAGACCTACAAAATGAAAAGAGTAAATATGTGCTCTACTTAGCTGGTTGGGTTGCTGCGAGGCTCAAATGATGTGGTCAGTTTGTAAACTGTAATGTGCTGCACGAAGTCGAGTACTTTGGTTTTTGGTTGTGAGCTTGGGACTCCAGCAGCCTGAGGCCTCTGGTACCTCATGAAGTCACCACGAGTGATAGACGCAGTGCAGCCTGCCTCGTTCTCTACCCCAGTTTCTCCACTTGTCCATTTCCACAAGGGTATCCATGGAGGCACTGTGATAATTTCCATCATTAGACGTCTTTTTAAGGGCCTCGAATGGTAAATTGAATCAGTATTTCAGGGACATTAGTTATTTCTACTTGGAAATTAGTGCCCTCATGATTCTGAGATCTGTCTACTTTAATACTACTTGCTATGGGCCAAATTAATCCCAAATATAAAATGTTGGCCTTACTTACACAGTGAAAGATGGCCTTTCTCATATTCAGGGATACAGATGTGCACGGAATACGAGTGGGGCTCATGGGCTGAGACATGCTTGTGTGGAAATGCCTGTGCAGAACACACAGCTGAAAAACACCAGCAGAAAGAGCCTCCCGCAAACATGCAGCAAAGTGAGGCCGCCCACAGCCTTAGCCTTCGCCTTGTTTTCCTGCTTGCCAGGAGAAAACATCTGTGAATTATTTGAACGGAACCTTATCCTAGAGATCGGCTGAATTGGTGTCATCTCTGTTTAATTTTAGGAAATGATGTCACAATGCATTAAATAACAACGCTGGGTGATTTATTTTCCCGTGGACATGCTGTCCTCAGCATTCCTCTTCTCTTGCAATGTTTCCAATTAACTGTAAGCTTGAGTGTTCTTCCTATTTCATAATGATTTTGAGGGGTGGGGGCTGGAGATTGGGGTGGGAAGAGTGGTAATTTCAGAGGTTGCCGAGGTTCAGAACTAATAGCACATCCGTCACGTTCTTATTGGGGCAGGAGGGTACTGAACGTCCGGGCCGCGATCATCGCTGGCAACCTACAACAGTGCTGGTTTTCAAGAATGTCTAAAAAAGAAAGCCTGCACGTTCTGATCCTAGCCGTCCAACGAGCCACTAGATAATTTTAATAGCGACCTGCATACTGTAGCTTCTGCCTTTATCAAAGTTTCCATGCACTCCCTTCTTCAGTAAAGAATAGAGGACATAAGTCAATTCTGTGTCCCATCTGTCGTCGTTTTTACAATTTCTCAAATTAAAGAGACAGGCCAAAAATTTAATGTTATGTTGAATCCTAGAAACTCCTTTAGAAGAAATGAAATTGCAACTGAATTTACTTTGTCTGTCTTGAGGGAAAGAAAAAAATGCATGCTGCCGTGTCATAACCTTTTACTCGCACTCCCAATTTGGTATTTAGGATTGGATTATGAGGGGTTCTGCGTGTGAAAGCCTGCTGTGTTTCGGACTCAGCAGCCTTTGTCCACATTCTGAATGACTTTGAGGTAAAGTCCCCAGTACGGTGGCAACAGCAGTGGCCTTTTGTGGAGGTGATGAGATGTATGGTCTCCTCTACGCAAACACGTCTGGTCAGGACATTTCAAAAGTATATCAGACAATCCCATTGATCTCATCTGAGATAGACTTAGAAAATTAAGTCCCAGATTATGAGCTACGAGCTGACAGACACATTTTAAAAAATAAGTAACTGAGGGAGAAGATTGAAGAATGAAATGCTTATTAAATTACCATCAAAAAGAAACTAAAATAATTATTAGCTCAAAGTTTAGCACCCAGTTTCATAAAATATCACTCTAATTGTTTAAAAATACGTTAAGGAATTCAAGGAGATGGAGAATTGAGGACCCTTGAATAAAAGGAAATAGAAGGCGTGTGCATATCTGAATATTCAGCTATTTAAAAACTCCAAGAATAGAGTGCCATTAAATGCTGTTTAGTGAAACCCGTGAATATTCATTCAGATCATAGAGAAAATTTCCATTTCTTCATTCCACATGACTACAGTTTGCAAGTGTATTCTGTGGAGAGGTGGAGTTGTGGGGAATTAAAGTCCAGTTTGACTAGGTTATGAGAACACTCGCTGTCCCTCAGCTTTGCTGCAGGATAGGGTCATAAAGTGACCCTTAACATTCAGGATTCATTTTGATTTTAGAGACAGTTACTGCACAGATTTCAGAGGACTCCTGGAGATGCCCTGTCTTCTCTGTGCCGTAGTCTGCTTTTGCAATTTGAAACAGATTATGACGTGCAAAGATGATATCCAGCCCCACTGCTCCCATTAAGGAATAGTGACTTGGGTAGGAAGCCTTAGGTTGGTTGAATGGAATTTGCCATGTTACATTGACGTGCTGCGTACCACTTTCTCAGTTGATTGGCAGCAGTTGTTTACAGTATGCAGAGTAATCACTGGCACCCTTTAAAGGTGTATTATCCTCTTAACACATAATAGTAATGCCATTTTCATGCTTTTACATTTGCTATTCATATTTTGAACTGCCAAGTCCCAAATCTGCCAGAACTAATTTAAGTTGTTTTTATCTAATAGTGGATAAGTTGTCAAATCACAATATAATGGCAGATAATTTTTCTTAAACTATAGTTTTGCTTCTTGGTTATAATAGATAATATGAATTTTGTTAACTCTGACTTGATTGTCCACAGAAAGAAAAATTACAACTCAAGAGACTATTATTGCGGAATTCTGTGATGACAAGAAATGACGAGAATATTATCTAGTTATTCTGAGCATTATAGGAAATTAACATGAGCCACTAATCAGCCCTCTTCCAACCTCCCTGACCCTCAATTTACTGATACTTGATTTGCCTAACATAGCCAGATAATGGAGATCTACCCTTGTTAATCCCAGCACCAAATCTTGTTGCTGCTCTTAATTTTAATACTTCAGTTATCTGATTATAACTAGCTAGACATATTTACTTTTTGCATCATTCCCCTACACTCACAAGTATTCCAGAATTAATTTTGACTTGGAAATATCTGGTGATTCCATTACTAATAGTTTAGAAAAGGGTAATCCCGTAACTCTGGTCATCCTACAATTGTAAAATGGCTTATTTCTTGCCCTGGGACACCTGGTGTGACCCTGTCATAAGCCAACAATGAACAACCCAAGTGTACTGGGGGTGGTGCTACACTAGTGTTTCAAAAAGAAAAAGGCTTTTATCAAACAGAATATGTGAACGCTGGATTAGTCCCTGTAAATTTGGTGACATGTGAAAAGTTACGTGTTCCATTTCAGTGTTTCAAGATACCTGCAGGCAGCTCATGAGTTGTTACACTTGTTTTAAACCCTGCCTCTCAGTGAATTAAAAAAAAAAAGTGGTAAGAAAAGAATGCATGGGCCATATGAGATCATTATTAGTCAGTTATAAGCTCAGTTTAGTTTTTGCGTTAGTTTCTAGGAAACCGTAAATTTAGACCCATGTGGCAAAATCCCACCGATTACTTGATGGCACTTTGATGAGGACCACTCTTATTGCTTAATCCTGATGCTTTTATGTTTGCTGGTGAACCACTTAAGTGATAATCAAATATGACCATGTGGAAAAGCATCAGTTTTTAATATGACCTTTGTTACCAGCCTGGGAATCCTTTCAAAACAGTTTGGACTTTTTTTTTTTTTTCCCAGAGCAAGTTTAAAGGAAAGTGTGATTTAGTTCTCTTTGGTTCGTACATGCTTATACTCTCTTATCAGTGTCTATCCCAAATACCCCCCTGCTTATTTGAAATATATATAATCAATTAAATAGAAAGGGGCTGCTTAAATTCTCCGGAATCTATGGTTCGACATGATTGGAGCAGACAATGGAAATGTTTGGAATTCGTCACCGAATCAGTGCTTCTCTTACCTTTAGATAGCGAGGACAATCTGTTAATTCTTTGTGCTCTACAAAAACAAACAAACATTTGAGGGCAGGGAGAAAGAAATTCCTCCTGTTTATAAGACTGTATAAATATACCAGAGGTGGCAGCATTCAGAGCAATTCAGTCAGCCTTTTGCCCTCTGAGTTATCTTGGGCAAGTCAGTTAATTATGAGTGCTGGTTTTCTCATCTTGTTGTTCTGAGGGTTAGCTGAGATTAGAAATAGCCCTTTCAAAAAAGCAGAATGCTCTGCAAGTATAAAATGTTCTTCATGAATGTTTTCGTATAATCCACTGAAATAATTAATTTGCTCTGTCTTAGCTCCATGAAACCTGAACTTGGATATGGGTGAAACACTCTTCAAAGAAAAATATTATACTCGTTTCTTTAGACCTAAGTCTGTTCTGGAATGAGGATCAAATCCTACCGTTAGCATGATGCATACAAGGAAAAGGCAAAAAGATCTGGTGCCCCTTTCATACTGTGGTGCAGTGTTAGTGGCATCATGAGTCAAAGTACCTTTTGAAATTGCATAAACTCAAACTTAAGAGAAAGAACGAGATGATAGCAAACTAACCTCACTATAAGCTTATTCATACTCGTGTTATTATAACTTTGGGACCAGCTCCTTGGAGGTTTGGACATCTTTGTTCTTTATTCATAAACTTTTCATCCTGAGAATTAATGGGTTCACCAGCTTGCCACTTTTCATCCTGGTGAGGATGAGCAGTTTTACATCTCTAAAATGGCAGTCTCATAGGCCCACTCTAAAGAAGGTGCAATCCTGTGAGAGACACAGAATTATCTCATTGCAGCCAGAGACTAGTGGGAATATTATATTTTTTTGAAGATAGTTTCAATCTGGGTGCCAAAATCAGGCTACATTTGATTCTACATTCAGAGATTTGTGGATGCTACAGCTTTTAAGACAGAATCCTCTGGCTGAAGCATAGAATATGTATGGGAGAATAGGGGGGAAAGTTCAGAAAGGTATACTGAGGCCTTAGGTTTAGACACATAAGCCAGATACCTGGGTAGAAAACTCTGTGGATGTTAGAAATGATGAGACTGCAGTTTCAGAGTGTGGGCTGATCTTTGTAGAAGCAGTGCTTGAAACCATGGCATTGTATAGAGGTAAGGAAAGAAGAGAGCGCAGAGAGAGGGGATTTGAGGATAGAATCTTTTTAAAAGCTACATTTAAAGGGAGGAAGAGAGAAGGTAATGAACAGAGATAAAGAAAGCAGATTGGTAGGAGCATAATCAGATCATGTGAAGAGAGAAGGAGTTTCAAAGTAGAGGAAGTAGATTCTGTAGAAAGATCAAGGACAATGATATTAACTAAAAATAAGCCTTTGGATTTGGCACTTGGGAGTCGTGGTCTGTCTCTGAATTCCACGGGACCGAAGAGTGAGCAGGCAAAGTTGGAAGGGAACAAAGGAAGAACAGGGGACTGTGCGTAGGGGTGGCAGCGTTTATCAGCAGAGGCGGATCAGGTGAATCAGGTGTTGCATCAGCGGTGGGAAGGGATCCTGGGGAGAGAAACTGAGGTGTAGGTGTTGGGAGAGGCGGGGTGGGAGGGGGTGAAGAGAATGACAATGGATAATCCAGGGTTCAAGAGGAAGCCAATGAAGGTGGGGTCAAAACACAGGCAGAAAGGTGGGTAGGAGGCAGACACATTTTGTAAAGGGTAGGAAGAAAGCTGAGGGACTTGAGAAAAGAGCTTCTCTAACTGGATGAGTAGGAACTGTGGAAAGCGTGATCCAGAGCTCCAGAGTGAATTAGGAAGACACAGCAGGGTGGCCTCGAGCACACAGGGCCAGGCTGGAATGGACCTGCTCCACCTCATTGCAGCCTTTCCCAGGTAGAGCTCAGGAACCCAGGAGCAAGAGGGCAAAAGGAGACAACAGGAAAAATCTAAGCCTGGGATTGACAGCATGTGTGACAGGAAGGGTTTTACTTAGAGAATTCTTTAAATGGCTGACTAATAAGTCAAAATTCCCACGAGATATTCTTTCCTTGGATTGTGACTGAAAAAGGATTCTGTGGTTCATCTGAATAATGAAAAAATTAAGAAACGTCAAGATATTTTTGGAAAAGAAAAATGAGGACGGTCTTGCACTGAGTGTTATTAAAATAGATTATAAAGCTACAAGGTGTGGCACTGGCTAACACAATAGGCAGAATGATCATTTGAACAAAATAAGAGTACACAATTTAATCCAAATATATGGAGATATTTATTAATTTTTTTAAATTAATTAATTAATTAATTTATGGCTGCGTTGGATCTTCGCTTCTGTGCGAGGGCCTTCTCCAGTTGCAGCGAGCAGTGGCCACTCTTCATCGCGGTGCGCGGGCCTCTCACTATCGCGGCCTCTCTTGTTGCGGAGCACAGGCTCCAGAAGTGCAGGCTCAGTAGTTGTGGCTCACGGGCCCAGTTGCTCTGCGGCATGTGGGATCTTCCCAGACCAGGGCTCGAACCTGTGTCCCCTGCATTGGCAGGCGGATTCTCAACCACTGCACCACCAGGGAAGCCCGGTATTTATTAATTTTAAGGGCATCACTTCAAATCAATTGAGAAAAAAAGAGTAATTCAAAAAATGGTTTTTGGTTAGTAGTTTAACTATTTTTGAAAAAATCATCAAAATGAGTTCTGCATTTAAGAGTTCTTTGAAGTAGATTTAACTATTTCTCTTTCCTTTATTTAGTGAAATCCTTTCAGAGCACACAAGCGAAGAAATTATAAAGAAAAATGGTGACTGATTTAATAAAACAAGAATAAAAATTAATAGCTTTTGAATGTCAAGAAAACACCACAAAATAAAGGCAAACATGAAACTGGCAAAAATATGTACATCATATAACAGGCAAAGGGTTAGTGTCCTTAATAAATATGGTGTACAAATCAATAATGAAAAAAGTACAGTAGAGGGGCTTCCCTGGTGGCGCAGTGGTTAAGAATCTGCCTGCCAATGCAGGGGACACGGGTTCGAGCCCTGGTCTGGGAAGATCCCACATGCCGCGGAGCAGCTGGGCCCGTGAGCCACAATTACTGAGCCTGCGCATCTGGAGCCTGTGCTCCGCAACGAGAGGCCGCGATAGTGAGAGGCCCGTGCACTGCGATGAAGAGTGGCCCCCACTTGCCACAACTAGAGAAAGCCCTCGTACAGAAGCGAAGACCCAACACAGCCATAAATAAATAAATAAATAAAATTAAAAAAAAAAAGTACAGTAGATAAAAAGGCACAGGTGAATAGATCCATTCACAAAAGAAGAAATACAGATGGCCAATAGGCATTGAAAAAATCTTCAAGGTAATTAGTAACCAAATTAATTTTTAAATCAGCAAGAAATTTTTTTAATAAAATTAAGAAAAACTAAAAAAAATTAGTGTTCAGCACTGTTCAGAGTGGAAGGAGATATCTGGCTTAATAATGACTATAAATATTGGCTTAGTCTTTCTGGAATTTAAACTGGTAATATGCATTACTATTACAACTGTGTTCTTATCCTTTAATCCAATAATTTAGTTTCTAGAAGTTTATGATAAAGAAGTAATAAGAAATATACATAAAAATTAAGCAAAATTGTGTATAAAAATATTATTTATGATAATAAAACATTGAATATTCCCTAATATTCCATTATGGAATATTGTGGAATATTATATAATCATTAAAAATTATGTTCTCAAAAATACTTTGAGGTATGGAAAAATCTCTCAGTATCTTACCAGGTGAAGTAAAACAGATAAGGCAGTATGCATGATAAGACTACAGTTTTGGAAAAGAAAATATTTGAGGATATATGCATAGAAGAACAAATGAAAATGTTAACAGTGATTATCTTTGAGTTTGAGATCTGGGTGACTTTTTTAACTTTCTTCTTTATACTTATCCATATGTTCTAAATTGTCTATAAAATGTGCATTGTATTTATACTACAAGACAATAAATTTTATTTTAATAAAGAGCCATGCTGGGTAGAGGGCTAATAAAGTGTGGTAGTACACTGGGAACACAGGAAGCCCACTGAGCAGCTGCAAGTCCAAATGAAGATTAAGAGGGAGAACAGAGAAGCAGGGAAGGAACATTTTAAGGTCTGCGATCTTGGAAATGCAGTATCTCTGCTTGACAAAATCCAGGGCTGGGGAAGCGGAGATGGATGACATTGGAATGAAGAGAGGCAAAATATTAGAAAGGTCTTTGTCATATATACTGAAGCCTTCAAAAGTAGAGGCAAGTGGTAGGGGGAAGAGGAACATTCTAGTGTGTACAGAAGCCACTGGGGAAGGTGAAAATGGCTTAGAGGTCAGCATTCTCCACAGCAGGGGAGAAGAATGGCAGCAGATGCTGTGAACTTCATGAGAAAAGTGAGTGGAAAGTCTTAGGTCAGATTCTGGGAGCAGTGAATGAGAGAGAAATGGGGAAAGTCAACAGTCTGGCCTCTCTTCCCTGATTCCAGAGGGACTGATATGGAGGGAAAATGGGTTACTTCAGTGGGAGAGAGTCTTAGCCAGTTCAGGCTGCCATAACAAGTACCACAGACTGGGGGGCTTAAACGACAGAAATTTATGTTCTCACAGTTCTGGAGCCTTGAAGCCCAAGATCAAGATGCTGGCAGCATGAGTATCTGGTGAGAGCTCTCTCCTTGGGTTGCAAATGGCTGCCTTCTCACTGTGTCCTCACATGGCCTTTCCATAGTGTGTGTGGGGGGGGTTGGGGGGGGGGAGTGGAGAGAGAGAGAGAGAGAGAGAGAGAGAGAGGGCTCTTCCTCTTCTTATAAGGCCACCAATCCTACGAGATTAGGACCCCACCCTTCTGACCTCATTTAACCTAAATTACCTCCTAAAATCCCAGTCTTCAATTCCAGTCACAGTCGGGGTTAGGACCTCAACATACGAATGTTGCAGGAACACAGTTCAGTCCATGGCAGAGAGTTTTTAGGGAAACAATATTTCAGGACAAACTCAAGTTTCAGAAAGTCAAGGATATGGAAGTTATGTTTGTGGAAAAGATCAAAGTTATTTTTACTCCCTGACACAGCAGGTGAGGGCGAGGGCAAAGGAGCCAGTTAACTTAGGATGTGGCGAGACAAAACAAAGGACCAGATGGCCAAGAGTCGTGCCTTGAGGATAGCAGGCCGTGGCTTGGAAGGCTCTCTAGGTTACGGTGGAAGATTGAAGTAGAGAAACCCAAACAACGATTCCTGAAATGTTTCCCTGAAGCACCTGGACGGAGGAGGGAAAGAACAGCAAGGAAGGTGTGGGGACGACCGCTCAGTCCGCTAAAGGAAACCACAGACTGGGTTCCTATTTTGGTCAGGCTCAAGGTTTGTTTGATCTAGCGGTTTTTCCTTAGAGTTCAGTTTTACATATGCTCCGGCGCCCCAACCAGCTTGTGTATCTTCAGGATGTTTTTCCCCCTCTTTCTTTCCCTTCCTCGTGGTGTTTAGATCAGGGAGGGGAGGGACTGGGGGAACTGAGGTCGGCGGACAGGCTCCCTCCCTGGTTGGTCAGGCTGTGCTCCTGACCCTTCTTCGAGACCTGTGATTAATACGAGCTTTGTAGCTGAGACTTGGCAAACCCCACGCTCCCCAGGACTCGATTCATAATTCACAGCAAGCAGGAGGAGCGGGGTCTTTGTGGTGGCTTGTTTGCTCTCTGCAGCACAAAAAGCAGTGCGTTCTGACCTTCACTGTTATCTAATCAGGAAGTAGCCTGTCCTGGCGTGTGGTTGAGTCCTCCTAGGGCCCTCTACAACTGTAAATTATGTTCCAGCTCCCCGGATCTGGGGCACGCCACACTTTACATTACTATTGTGTATCTTAAAATAAACAGCATCGCAAGCTGTTTATTTTGGTGTTACTATGTATGCAATTTTAAAACAGTGGTTACTTAAACAAATGTCTGTGTTCCCACAGCACTTGAAAGCCAGTGTTTGCTCCTGTGGTTTTGGGTTTTGTCACTTCTGTTTGGAATATATCTGAAATCCATGCTGTGAGCAATTGGAATGAACCTGGCAGCACCTAAGACAGGACTTGTTGTTGGGCCCTGCCCTTCACCGTGTGCAGCTGTCTTCCCCGGCCCGCCCCCCTACCCTCGGTAGTGCCATATGCACGTGCACAAACCTGAGATTTTATTTTCTCTATGGGGCGCTCAGTTTATCCCCATGAGTCATCTAGAGGGTCCTTTAAGTTCCTCGATGCTGTGCAGTTTAACTGAATAAGTGGTATTTGTGATGATTCTATAACAAAATACTGCTTCCGAATACTAATGTAAAATCGTCATTTGTGTGCTGTAGATAGAGCGCTTATTCCATTGACACAGCTGGGGCAAGATGAATGAGAAGAGGGGCAGTGGAAAAGATAGATGTAAAGTTTTGATAGTGACTTGCCCGGTGCCCTTGAGTCCTTCTGCCTCCAGGCAGGGGTGAAGCAGGGAGGGCCAGTGTCAGCACAGACAAGACTTGTGGGCAGGAGTTCAGTTTGATTCACAAGAGGCCACTTACTAGCACTGTTTCTTTGGGCAAAGTTTTCAACATCTCCAATTTCTTCATCTGTAAAATGGGTAGGATTGTCTGGGTGGGAGGGGGACTGGATTAAATAGACTATGTGAAATAGCCTATCTCAGTGCCTTGAACTGAGTAGTGGTACTCAAGAGTTAATCTTTCCCTTCTTCCTCCACCCCTCACACCAGGACATGAATTATAGCTGGGGGTGGTCTGGGTGTGGTCCCCTCAGCTTGAAGCTGCAGTTTATGTAATGTGGGACCCTCAGCATCTGATCTGGCCTGCTGGGTGATGCTTGGGATAGTCATTACCCTGAATCTGCTTAACCATGGCAGATGGGACCAAGCACCCCAGACTTCCTTCTCCATTCCCTGGCCCATTTTGAAGGAAAGAAGCATAGAACGATTTGAAGTTCTGTATTATATATGTCTCACTTCCTGACACTGGTGGAGATATCTAAAAGCAAATTGTAATCATCTTTCCATCTTGACGACATAAATTTCTTCCGTTGTACTGGTACCTGATAAGGGAACTTTGGGAATAGATTTACTGGTTAATGAATGGATGGATGAAAAGCCTGTGGATTCTTGGGTATTTCAAGAAGTCTAAATTCCAGTTGTATAATGTATTGCCTTTTATACTCAGACTAAAAATTGGTCTGCACAAGTGTAATGTTATTCTCACAATTCAGTTGTGTTAATGAAATAAGAACTTGCATATGTGGTTATTATTTATGTTTTCTGCAAAAATCAACACTACTTTGAAAAATTTAGATTATAAGCCTATTATATTGAAATTGCATAAGATAATAAGGCTAAAACACTAATTAGATGATGTGAGTCTTTATTGGCTAGATAGGCACATTTTTCTCTCTTCTAAAGCATATATACAAGGCACTAAGCTGTGAAGAAGTGAAAAAAATATCCCTTGACTCATTTAGATACAGGCTAGATCCAGTAATTGTTTTTTGTTGCTCTCTATGAGTCCATGAAGGTTACCATGCAAGATTTTTTGCGTGTGTAGATTTTTTATTCCAAATACAAAGAAAATACTCAGTGATCATAGAGAGATTGAAAGCTTGGTTAAGGGTTCAGTGTCTCATTAGCTTAGTTGCCTTGGGCAAGTTATTTAACCTTTCAACAGCCTCAATTTCTTCCTTTGTCAAATGGGGATAATAATAATTCCTCCTCCCAGGGTTGTCAGGATACAGAAAGAAGATAATGCATGAGCAAAGTATTTACCACATGGTCTGCATTAAATACCGGGGAAGGTTAGTTCTTATTATGTTGGCCCTTTAAGGGGGAAACATATTTTTTTAATTTTCAAAATTATTTTGAAGGTGAAATAATGTCAAACTTCTTGGTGTCATTGGTTCATCTCTGTCTTCAACACTGTACAATCCCATTTCTCCAGAAAGAACTAACCACAAACACATAAGAGGGGTGTGGGATAAAAATAAATGGGGAATAATGTTGGACTAAACTAGGTAATCTCCATTTTCACTCTTCAAAGCTAAGAGGGCATCCTACCTTCCATCCTTTCTATGGTTGGCCAACCTTGTGACATACTCTAGTTAGTGCTATTTTTCTTTCTTAGTCTTCTTACTCCCTTCCTAATAATTAGACCTAATCTGGCAAGCTTTCTGTATATGTTAATTCTTTCTCCCCAGTTTTGGCCACCTCCAGCCATGTTGTCTTTGTCTGATTTGACTCTATTTCCATCCCTCCTCATTACTTTAATCTCCTATATGTCACTTACATCCGGAATTAAGATAATTGTGTTATTTTCTATTGGTCTGCCTCATCGAAAACAGCTCAAAATTCATATTACGAAGAGAATGAAGGAGAGTGTACTTTTTTGCCCCAATAACATTAGATGGCATAGTGACAACTGTGTGTTTGTTAAAAAAGCAGTTAGCACAAATTAGAAATACTTCACAACAGATGTGTTTTGTGAAAGGATATGCTAACAAATTAAACAGAGAATACTTTCCGGTTATAATTTTAGAAAAATATTGTGCAATGAAGCAAATTTACAATTCATTTAAAATCAACCTTTTTATAGAGTGTGTGCCTTCACGATAAAATTTTGACAATTCTGCAATTTGTTTCAGTGTTTCATTGAGGGGGTGGAAATCCATCTGCTAGTTATTTTGGGGGACACCATTACATCAATAAAATGATTCCAAAGTTGTACACAGATTTCATTTTAAATTAATGTGTAGCTGTTTTAAGTATAACTGACTTAGTTAAAGGTAAAGGTTTCTATTATATGAGTAATAGTAAGAATTTCTTTTTTCTTTCCGTCGAACACAATCCCAGGTTACTGTACTCTTCCTCTCCAGGAACATTTTTGGGCCCTGGGTTCTTGCAGACATTTCTTATTTTTACTTCACTGACCCCCTCTTCAGCTGCTGGAGAGGCTTTTTTTTTGGGGGGGGGGGAAAGTTGCTGCCGTTGATACAGTTGCTATTAATCACTGTCTGCCATGGTGTGATGTAGGTTCTGATAACATCCCATTGAGTGGCTTTTGCAAGCTAGAGGCTTACCAATATCACTGGCCTTTGATATTCGGCTCACACCAGGAAAAAGAAAATGTAGAGTTAAAAAAAACTGCAAATAGGAAAAAGAACAAAAACTGGAGAAAACAGAGTGAAATCAAAAGCAGATAGCTTTCTGTGAGCAGCTCAGTTTGCCATGGGAGCAGTGAAGCTATAGATCTCAGTAGCGTTGTTTGAAAACTGAACACGAGGCTGCTAAATTTATCATTCATTCTTTGTTGTTTCTGGGAGGGTAGCAGCTCGCTGACTTGGCGAACTTTGGTTCCTGTCCCCTATCGATAACATTTAATTTTTCTCAAAATAAAATCAAAATTAGTCTTTTTCTGGATCGAAGGGTACTGGAGGATTTGACCAATTGTAGGGCAAAGGAGGAAAGGAAGACTGGCTTGGGAGTCATCCATGTGTTATGTAACTGAGATTTCTTCCAACTCCTGACTGTGGGTCTGGGGTGCTTTTCTTTCATGGTAGAAGGAAAGGGTATACACATCTCCTGCTATATACTTTAAAAAATTTAAATCTGTAAGTAGAATTGGAAAAGCATAGAGAAAGAAAGTTCACCGCCATGAGCAAATCTGGAGCTGATGAAGCTGCAGAATCCCCTCCTTTTGTTTGCACGAGTGTTCTATGTTGCACTGCACAGGGGGAAAAAAAGGTAGAAAGCAAGCCTGCTACAGATGTGACTAGCTATGAATATTCATGAGGCCCATTGCTCCTCCTCTCTTACAGCATCCAGGCCTTTCTGATCTCCCTCCTGCACAGCTCACAGATGCTCCCCCTGGTACTTCCTCCTCTTCCCCCACCTCAAATCTGCCCTCCCTGACCAACCCTTGAACAAGACTGTGGTTTATTTCGATCACAGCCTGGCGTGATACAGTGATCAGTGGCCTTAGAAGTGTGTGTGTGTGAGTGAATATACTCTTGCATCAAAACAAAGGGGGGGGGGAGAAAAAAGATGTAATTATCTACAGTTTTACAAATCCAACTCCCCTTAATGTTCATTATTTAAACCAGCAGCAATTACAAGTTCAAAGGGGTTTAGAGGGCCAGCAATCCGCATAATCACTGCCAAATTAAGCGGGACTCATTCGTCACAGGAGAGTACACCCTGAGCAGTGAATCATGCATGCCATGACAGGCTCTGATTTACATAAAGCAGAAATCTGTGCCCGCTGGGGCTGCGTGTTACTTCATCTCGGTAGCCCCGTGGTACATGATTTTGGGGGGGGGGCATTAGGAAGCTGATCTGACTTCATACTTGGCGGAGCATTACACTAGATGTTGACAATAGTTACTTTAGTGTGGACTTGTGTTCATATAACAGGTTGGACCATGATGCAAGTGAAATTCTCATTCTTGAAAAGAAAAGAACTTATTCCCCGAAAGTTTCTGAATTAGGTACTTTCATGGTTCAAAAGAACCAGAGTTTTGCAGCAGTTGTGTTTCATTTTATCCCAATCTGTTCAGGTCTGTAGTTAAAATCAGTGATCCCGATAAGGAAGCAAAGCCCCTTGGATCCAAGACCTAAGCAGACCTAAGGAGGTAATCCGTTCCCCCCCCTGAAAGGCATTGAGAAATGCCCCCTAAGCCTTTCCCGGCTGGCATTGATTGGCGTTGGCTAGCAATGGTTGGGGTCCATCATTGAAGGAACCAGTGCCCTGAAGCTGGGCTTTATGTTACCAAACTTTAGAGGGTTTCCAATTGGACAGTTCAGGAAAACTGCTTGAGATCTGTCATCAGCCTTTGGAATCTCTTGGGTCTAAATAATAAAAATTCCAGATTGGGTTCAAGTGAAAATGAACTAGCTTCAGGATAACGATGGAAGACAACACAACAATATTTGTGGCTTTTTGTCTCCCATTCTTAGACGTACTGGGATGTTCTGTCTCGTCCTTTAGGCAAAGCCTCGTACTCAATTGTCACTTGTTTTTCCCTCTTTTGGAGAGAACTTATCTTTCCACTTGTGGCTGAATCATCTTGGTATTATGTCACACACACACACACACACACACACACGCATGTGCGCACATACATACACACATCATTATCTCTTCCCCTTTTCTCAGATAATGGAGCTGCATCCACACTTAGGATTTGAAGTGTTTGGGATTTGAGAATTAGGTTGGCAATTTTAGAGATTACCTACACTTATATTTTTGTGCTGGCTTTGAAGTTCAGATAATGGTCTTGTGGTTTTGTCTCTTGTAGCTGGGTCTACACTACGCTTATATCAAAGCAGCATGGCTTAAAAAGTTCTTTGAAGCAGGTCACAGTGGTTTTTGACGCGATGTGACAAAATGGACCTACCGCATCCTCAACCAGGCTTCCTGGTGCTCTGCTGGAGGGACCTCTTCACCTCCACCATGCAAAGACTTCAGGAGTTCCACCTTGCACTCCAGCCTCTGGAAAATTTGTTTTCCCTGGGTTCTTTCCTATATTCTCTTCCCTAAAAGTCTTCAGTAAGTGGAGATCTGGGGTACCAAGTGTTAAGTTACGGGTATATGAAGGCAACATATTTGTACTGAAAAGAGGGGTAAGTTAGGAATCTAATTCCGAGTTAGTCTAGTTAAGACACCCTGTATTAGCCAGGTTAAATGGGCAAGTCACTTAACCTCTTTGAACTTATCTGTAAAAAGGAGATACTTGTTTCTCTCCTAACACATAAGTTGTTGTAAGGAATGGTAGTTTTTGTTATTTTTACTTGATGGCCAAAGTTCTGAACTCATCAAGCTGTTTGAGTTCCTCCTAAAGTCATCTTTATTCCTCTCCTCTCTTCTGTTCATCTTTCTTCCTCAGAAGCAAGATTCTTTCACCCTCATTTCTTCAGGCCTTATTATCACGTTCTGGCTGAGCTTTGCCATAAAATGCCATCTGGTTTTCGGACAGAAAGGATTCTTCGGGACTCACCCAGTGAAACCTTCCGGTCCAGTTTTAATTCTCCCACCCACACCTCTAGTGCCCTAGTGAAGCATTGTCAACATTTTTTTTTTAATTAATTAATATATTTATTTATGGCTGTGTTGGGTCTTCATTTCTGTGCGAGGGCTTTCTCTAGTTGTGGCAAGTGGGGGCCACTCTTCATTGCGGTGTGCAGGCCTCTCACTGTCGCGGCCTCTCTTGTTGCGGAGCACAGGCTCCAGACGCGCAGGCTCAGTAATTGCGGCTCACGGGCCCAGTTGCTCCGCGGCATGTGGGATGTTCCCAGACCAGGGCTCGAACCCGTGTCCCCTGCATTGGCAGGCAGATTCTCAACCACTGCGCCACCAGGGAAGCCCCATCGTCAACATTTTGACCTGTGTCCTCTTGTCTGCCCTCTTCCTCCTCCAGAAGGAATCTGCCTTTTTTCTGTTTTTGTGATTTAATGCCTTTTAAAACCCGAATACTGCCAGGTTTTTAGGGTCACTGAGGTTGAAATACACATTTACAGAAGAAAAAGATTGGTAGACAGATTTATGCACTGTAATGTAGCCCAGAAATGCTCAAAAAGTTGAGTGAAAGAAAGATCATTCTAAGCTTTCCTATATCTACCTGAAAAATGCAATCAACAGTCTGTAAGTCCAAATAAGATTTATAAATAAATTACTTAAAAATAGTCTAACAAAGAGTTTAATGTAATTGAATTTGTGTACGCTAGGGCAATTTTAGTTAGCATACTGACAGAAATAGCCACATGATACTAGCTTGTGCAGCATATTGACATACAAATACGTGTAGAACAGACAGCATGTAGATGCACACACATGTGAGTGTGTGTGGACACACACAAACAAGCAAATTGTGGGAAGGTAAAACCCATACAAAGCAAGTAAAGGTTCATAGCATTTTCTCAGTGAAATTCATGGGACATTTCGTTGAGCACACTTCACCTGTGGGGCACTTGCTAACTGGCCTGTGAAGAGGATGTCGATTCTGAGGTTCAGTTAGTGATAACAATGTAAACATGCTTTCTGTGCAAACAAATTGTGCCTCTCCATTCACATCTTATTTTTTTAGCAATCTGTAGTTTCTAGCATGGCCGTACTATTGGGAAAGGACCTAGGAACAGGGAGGTGTTTTAATGATCAAATTCCACCTTCCTTTGGTCCGGCCTCTATAAAATCTTGCTGCTATATTGAACCAAAGTACCCATCAATGTTCCTTTTATTGGACATGCTTCATATATTGTGATGAGATTATATGCATCCGTAGAGGTTGTTAAGAAAAACTTAACATGCCACTGATGTGCAGTGAAGGAAAGTTAATTGTATAGATGCCACAAAACTGCGTCAATAAGTAGAGCCCTCTGTCGGGAGTATTAATCTGCCTTGAATAAAAACTGCTAAACAGGCTTGTAACCAATCGCCTAAGGTGAAACCTGGTATTAATAAACCCATGGCAATGAATCAAGCCACAACTGTCTTTATTCACAAAGGGATCTATAGACTGTAAAACCACTGATAGGTGCTGGTCTGCACGTATTGCTCTTTCCTATAGCTCACAGAATTTAAGTCAAATACAATTATTGAAAATGTACATGACTCTTTTCAACCTCTATCATGTTATCAGTAACAGATACTTTCATTTAATCAAGAAAACTAATTATTTTGGACTCTGTGTTCATATAAATTTGTATCTTAATAAAGAATTTTCTTTTTCTATTTGAAATCTCCCATGGATAATTCAATTATTCTGGAAAATTTCAAGTAATGGACTTATATCCCAACAACTCCTATACAATTCACCTGCATCCAAAATCGGTCACCGTTGGTGACAAACTTGGAAATGTATGAGATTTGCATGACTGGATTATGTGTAGAGATGAGCAATAACTACTTTAATTAAAAATGATGTCTCTAAATTTACTAAGTTAATTATTAGTGTCTCTGTGGTACAACAAAAACCTCCACCTCCAAATATATATACATGGATATAATTTGCACACGTTCAGCTTTTTATATGTATTTTCATCTGGATAATTGTCTATAGACTGGGTGACATTTCAGATACATTTCAATCCAGCAAACCTGTTTACCTGTCATGTCTTCATAAGGAGCAGTAGACTATGGTTTTGTTTCATTTGCAGAACAGTGGCTAAACCTACGGATAAATACAGAGAGATAGGCAGAGAGAGGTATGATAGGAATGGTGGTTCTTGTGAACTCAGATCAAGTTTATCCTGTGTTCCCTAAATCATTTGGATACAATTAATATTGTGAATTAGATGTTCTTCTAGACAGAAGGAAGCTGAGATGTGTGAGTTTGGAAAGAGCAAGAGATAAAGCCAGATCAACCGTAAATCCCCCTGTTCAATTAGAAACGTTTTTTTGTTTGTTTGTTTTAAACAACTGATCTAAAGGGCTTTGGGGATTCTCCTGAAACAGTGCTTTTCAGGATTTTCCAGGCCATGAAAAACATGGGTTACGACACACCAAATGCAGTCTGTCCATCTCCTTACCCCCATTTCTAATAGGTCATTCATTTATTCTGCTTTTATTGAGAAGCTACTAAATATGTTAGGAGCTAGTTTAACTGATTCAATTATTTTTCAGTGTCCATAGTCACCCTGTATCTATGCATATGTATACACACATTAGGACTGCATGCAGTCATACATATTTTTATACCTTCATTTTCAGTCTCCAGACCCTTGTCAATAGAAAACTAAGGAAAGTGAGGAAATCTTTGAGTTTTCCAGGGATAACTTTGTGAAGCATCAAAATGATTAAGAAGCAACTTCCTAGAATACATTTTTTTCAAAATTGCATGTTTTTATATAATTGAACGGTAATTTCTCACTATCATAAACCCACCCCAAAGGATATATTTTAAAACACTTTCATTGTCTTAATAGACACAATCTTTTGTGTAAATGTTTCTCCAGCCAGTATTTTCCCATTTACAGAACACTTAGGTATCCTAGCAGTGCTAAAATAAACATTGGCTTCAGCTTAACAGGACAACTGTTTGCACTCTGGAATTGTTTGTTGATGAAATAAATATTTTCAACCCAAAACAAAACAAACCTGAACTCTAAATTTATTAACGTGAAGGTGAGGCCAAATTTATGTTGGGTTTATGCTCGAGTTGACATTTCATTTTAAATTAATTTTTATGGTCACAAGTGTTCCACATTCATGGGTTATCTTAAGGAATCCAATCAATAGGAAAAAAGTAATAATTTAAGAGGTAGGGGATATGTTTACTGGTTTAGGGTTCCATTCTGCTTTTTTTCAGCCTGAAAATTTTCCTTTATACCTAAATGTGTGCAGCACAGAATGTCATTTCTTATGCTTGTTCCTATAATGCGTTCTTGCACTTATGTGATGCTTCACTTAAAAATACTTTAGCTCTTTCTTTTTTTTCTCCCAAATCAATAACTTTAATGCCTGCTCCAAATAAGCTAAAAGAGTTTTGATAATTTTCTAGCAAATGGCAAACTTTTGCCTTTTAGCAGTTAAAAACTTTCTGAAATATTTAGAAATCATTTTTGACAGTATATTAAAGTGAGCATAAGTCTTTATCTGAAGATCCCACGCAACTTTTCATGTACTTAAAATATTACAGGCAAATTGAGGAGGTGACTTATTATAGAAATAAGCAGACCTAAATGAACAAATTTTCTGAAAGGAAAGTGACTTTTGTGAAAGAATTCAGATGGCATGCTTCATTTTGTATTTTATCTTCCTGGCTTTTACTCACCTACATACATTTACAAACCCATGGAACTGGGTCAAAGGTCACTGTGAAACCTGAGAGGGAATGCAGAACTTCTGTAGGAAATATGTAGAAGTACATTTAAAAAATATTTAGTTTATTGAACTTACAGTGGGCTGATTTTATGACTAATATATAAAACAGTAAAAATTGTAAAACCAAAGTTAATTGTCCTAAAGATTATGTAATATATATATATATATCTTATTTTACATTATTAGAGATTATGTATATATAATCTCTACGTAGTTGGTAATAAAACCAAAAAATAATCTAGGGAAAAAAATTGAAATGTTCTTACTTTGAGCATTCTTTAAATTGACTTGCTATAATCAGGATAATGGTAGCATATAAATAAATACTTTTCTATTGTTGAATTCCCTGTATTCAATTTAACATTTAAAAAAAGATATAGTTATTGATAGCAGATGTTTCAGTCCACCCATATACTTCTTATATGAAGAAGCGAATGTTAGGTTGTAAAATCATTAAGGTTTGCTCTGTTAATGAAACACAGTTTTCTAGGGGTCTGCGGGCCTCCTGGAGACGACATTATGCTAGGTGTGAGCACACTGATGAAACGTCAAAGGTATTTATCAAGTGCCAGCTGCATCTTTATTAACACAGCAGAGGTTTATGGACATTAATTTTAGATGGCTTTTTAATAAATGGAAATTTTGAAGAATTGAAATGAAGAACAGGGAATTTTCTAAATCAGTGGTTTCCAAGTGTGTATATTCATAAAGAGGTGTGCTGGAAAGCTATATGAGTTAGAATGTTTTTGCCTGCAAATAACAGAAGACCACTTTACAAACTGACTTACCTGATAACGAGAAGGTTCCAAGGTGTGCGGAGTGGCGGACTTCAGGGAGATGGAGTCAAGGGCTCAGAGACCCTGAGGGTCTTTGTTCTTTTCTTCCACGTGTTGGCTGCACCCTCAGGTTGGGTTTCTTCCTAGTAGTAAGACGGTGCCGGTGCTCTGGGAGTTCTCACTCAAACCCCTGGCTGAAAGTGGCTTCCTGTGGCTCTCTCATAAGAGCCAGGTTCGCCAGAAGCCTCTAGCAAACCTCTTCACGTGGGCAAGAAGTGAGTTATACTGGCAAGGAAACAGAATCACCCTTAGATAGATCGACCCATTCTTAAAGTTGAGAGGGCTCTCAAGAGAGATTGCGTTTCTTGCCTTCAAACACTTACACTATTGTTACCCCCTTTTCACATATAAAGCAAGCAAATAATGCCCAGAGAAGTTAAATATATTTGTCTGGACTTATTCAGTAAAAGGTGGCAGAGAGTCCTGAAACCTCAGTTGTCAATTTAAGATACACAGGTTTTTTAGTCTTTTCATTTATACCTAGCAATCTCCAACCTCTTCCTTTAAAAAAAAAAATGTACGTTCAAAATATGGTCTGGTTTGGAAATAGTGCATGAAGCAGTACATGTTTTTACAAAGCTACAGCAGAATGGCTTTAGCAAGTTTTAGCCGGCAAGAGTTTGTTTTTACTGTTATTCAGGCATTCAGCAAACCATGGTCATTGGATTATCCATGAGGAAGTGGACTTAATATTTTCTCCAGGTGACCAATGAACAACGCTGTGTCTCTCATGAGCTATGGCAGTTTTAAGAGGGAGAATTTTTGAGGAAAAAAATCTCATTGGCACTAGGTTGAGAAAGATGTATAGCTATCAAATATCTGTGTGATAGAGAAAAGGGACGAGATGAATAATGAAGGAAGGGGGTGATTTGCATAAGTTGAAAGTTAGCAACATAGTTTATAAACCACAGATCGGGCTGTGATGGAGAAGATATAGCATTACACCCCTGAAAGTGTTGGATAAGTTGGCATCTCAAATTTCTCTAGGTAATAGAAATTATATCCATTTGCATAAAGTGGAATTCATTTATGCCCAAATATTTTGTGTCCGTGAGAGGAAAAGAGAGGCTGCCAGGCCATGGCTTAATTTTAGGTCTATTTATAGGTAAGTGTCTTTATTTTTGTCAAAATTTTAATAACATGATTGAGTTGTTGGTTATGAAAATCAGTAGTGATGCTGAATCACTATCAAAAGTTAGTGTTCAGAAAAATTAAATGAATGGCAAAAGTGGTCAAAATAAGAATGTAAAGAATAAACTATGTATTATGAACAGGCAAGATTTATTTTTTAAAAAAATTCGTATAAAACTATTCAAAACAAGGGAAGGAGATAAGTAATTGTATAACAATCAAAAAATAATGCAGCTCTTTACCTCCCAAGGGATCTCTAAGTGCTTTACAGAAACCCCTCATTTCTTCAAAAGATGTATAATAGATTCATTCGCTTATATGCATAGAAATAACTTGTCACACCTTTGAAATTCCTCTCCTGCAGGGATCAAATCAGCGTTAGGAACTCATTTTCAAAAGTTCTGTGGTAATAGGTAGGGGTCACATGGAGCTGGTTTGCAGAGCGCAGTGACTCAGTTAGTAAATAGTGCCTGGAGTGGTGGAGTGCCGGCAGGAAGGGCGCTGTGACAGGCCAGTCCCTGCAGCAGGAACAGGTTTTGCTAACATCACACCAGAAGTCTTCAGGCAGGATCCCATTCACTGGAGTCCTGGTTTGTTCCATTAGTTTTTTCAGTCAAGTCGATTGAGTCCCTGTTGAAGTCCCACAGTTCACTCTTCTCACATTCATTTTTTATCATTTTACCCTTTCTCCTTAAAATGTCCTTTGACTTATTGAATCAGCTTTATATTTTATTCAGAAGTTAAAGCCCACTTAACCAGGAGTGGCTGGATAAAATCACGATGATGGCTTACATTAGTTAACGGCAACTTCTTTAGGTAACAAGGATGTGTGTGCTTAGGGAGCAATGATGTTGAAAAGGCAACTAAAGTGAACTATAGATATAAGGCGTTTCAACGTGATTTTGACATGTTCTTTTCTTTGGGTTTTTGAGAATACCAAACAAAATCAACCAGAGGCTGCAGTGCTGCTTTCCTCTGCCTCATAATCTTGAACTGTTATATTCCTGCAGTCTAGGGTTCGGTTGCCTGCTGTGGCTCAAAGCCTGTCAAGGCACCATCTTCGTGATATGCAAGGGACCTTGCTGGGCTTTTTCTGACCGAGTCTGAGTCTTGTTCTTGAATCTCCATGGGTATTCTCAGTCTGTGGTGTCAAGAGTGCTACTGACAGGCCTTGAGGCAGAGGTGTGGACATATGTAAAGAGCAAGCAGCGGAACTTCCCTGGTGGCGCAGTGGTTAAGAATCCGCCTGCCAGTGCAGGGGACACGGGTTCGATCCCTGGTCCGGGAAGATCCCACATGCCGTGGAGCAACTAAGCGCGTGCACCACAGCTACTGAGCCTGCGCTCTAGAGCCTACGAGCCACAACTCCTGAGCCCACGTGCCACAACTACTGAAGCCTGCGCGCCTAGAGCCTGTGCCCCACAATAAGAGAAGCCACCGCAATGAGACACCCACACACCGCAACAAAGAGTAGCCCCCGCTCGCCGCAACTAGAGAAAGCCCGCGCACAGCAATGAAGACCCAACACAGCCAAAAATAAATAAATTTAAAAAAAAAAGAGCAAGCAGCTCAACACAACACACGTGAGCCGCCTGGGACGTGCCAACACGTCCAAGGGGATCAACGGTTGAGACCATTTCCAGCCCTACTATTGTATGAGTCTATAAAGTTTCCTGACATCAGAGCAGATTATTTTCATTTTCCTGTAGGATTGTCTGACCATGCCTAGAGCAATGAAGACCCTAACCTGCTCAGACTGAGTTGTGCACTTGACCATCACAGCTGAGATTTATTATTGGAATTCTGATCATAATAAGCACAGTGTTCAAGATGGCAGCACTTATTAGCTGAGAATGTTCAAGTTCACATACTCTTTGAACAAAGAGAGCCCTTAGTTATCCTAAAGCATTGATACAGGTAATCACTTCTCTGGAGTAGAGAAAGGAGCACTTTGTGTATCCTTTTTAAAGTATTTTTCTCCAGTTTTAGCTTCGGAATGGTAAATAGGAACTGCTAACCACGACCAGCAGTTAAGTCAGACAGTAGTTGTGGAGGTCCACAGGCCAATGTGAGAATTGCTCATTCGTATTCTCTTATGGGGACCAAGATTCTAGAAAGGAATTCGGAGGGAAGAGGAGACTCCAAAAGTCTGGACCACTTTTTAGTACATAAAAAGGTTTATTGATGTCAAGTGGGTAATACAGATTGGGTACAGTCCAACATATGATGTTCTGGTCTCTAGGTGATAGAACTCCTGCCTTTAATTTAGATCAGCCTTCCTTCTCTCATAAATTTAAAAGAAAAAAGAATGTATGAGGCCTAAAATTATTAACAATTCTAAGATAGAAAATTTAGCATAAGGTCTTTTTTTTTTTTTTCACCCTGAAAGGATTGCTAGTATTATATTTCAGCAAAAGTGAGGGTTCTGATGTGTGCAAAGCTTTCGGCTTCCTGAGAAGTATTTTCTGGAATGTCACACAGAGTCACCAGCCCAGCCCTTCACACAAGGCTCACTGGAAGCTGGAAGGAGGTTCTCTGCTGAGAGGGCAGAATGATCACAGGCTGTTGCTGCTCTCTGGGCAGCTCTGCAGCTTGGTTTGCTCCAGGCTCCCTCTGGGGGTGTCACACTAAACTCCAGGGAGCTCCAGGCTCTCCTTCAGCTGTGGTCAGCCATTCAGGGAAACATCTTTCCAGAGGTGAATAAGCCTTCTAGGAGACATGGTTTTGTATTGTATAATTTTCTTCTTAGTTAGATGCTGGGAGGAAGGCTCTGAAATAAAACCAGTGAACTTAATTAAAAAAAAAAAATCCCAAGTTCCTTGTATCACTGTTTTCTAAGAAATATACCTATTAAAAACAAAACAAAATGAATAAAAACTTCAGTTGTCACCCAAAACAGCCCTTCTTCCTCTGCAGCTATAGGATGACAATACTGATTACATCCCTTTCATTTGTCTTGTTTACCTGACAGTATATGTCGGTAAAGGTAGATCAAGATGTGTAAGAAACTCCTTCATCAACCTTTGCTAATCCCCCTCACCGCCACCAAAACACAGATGAATTGTTGGGGAAAAAAATTCTGCTTGATGAAAAAACTACTTTCATCAAAATTCACTCACACCAAAATGTTACCTGACTCATATATTCATTTATTCAACCCATATTTAGTGGTAGTTACTTTCCTATGAGCAAGTACTTTACTAAGTGATAAGAGGGTGCAAAGATGAATCAGAAACAGAGCCTGCCCCCAAGGATTTTAAACACATGTAGGAGAGAGAAAATGTGAGTATCTAGCAAAAATTAAAAGTCAAAAGTGGAAAGTGTCCAAAGAAAAGTGTGGTATGGGTAAACGTGTGGGTAAAAGTGTCAGAAGAAAAGCATGGGGGTTGGAGGAAGGAAAGATTACTTCCAGCTGAGGGAATTAGTGGATGTTTTGAAGAGGCTGCAGAGGGGGAGGAGGAGGGAGAACTTTGAAGGCAGGTGATGGGTGGAGGTGGGGGAATGGGAACAGCAGGAACAGAGCAGGGAAAGTGAGGCCAGCAGTGGTCAGCAGGGATCTGTTCCATAAAGCCTGAGATAAGACTGCCCCAGCAACCGGAAATGATGTTGGGAAAGCTGGTCCATTCAGACTGGAGACAACGCTGGCTAAGGATTTTAGACCTGACTAGACGGAGAATGCAGTTGACAGGGTATCATTGTAATTCTGAACAATTCGTTTGGAAGAATTGGATCAAATGGATTGAAATGCCAAAAAACTGGAGATGGAAATACTGGCTACAAGGCATTTATTTCTGTAATGGAAATAAATGTTTCCCAAAGTATGGAGAGTGTATGATTTGTGGTATGTAAGGTGAATTTAAGTGGTATTCAGTTTTTAATTATAAGATAGCTTAAATATATATTAGAAGAATATAACATCATTATTCATCAGGGAAAGGCAAATTGAAACCGCAGTGAGGTATCATCTCATACCTGTTAGAATGACTGTTATAAAAAGACAGGAAATAACAAGTGTTGGCAAGAATATGGAGAAAAGGAAACCCTTGAGCACTGTTAGTGGGAATGTGAATTTGTGCAGCCACTATGGAAAACAGTATGGAGGTTCCTCAAAAGATTAAACATAGGGGCTTCCCTGGTGGCGCAGTGGTTGAGAATCTGCCTGCCAATGCAGGGGACACGGGTTCGAGCCCTGGTCTGGGAAGATCCCACATGCCGCAGAGCAACTGGGCCCGTGAGCCATAATTACTGAGCCTGCGCGTCTGGAGCCTGTGCTCCGCAACAAGAGAGGCCGCGACAGTGAGAGGCCCGCGCACCGCGATGAAGAGCGGCCCCCGCTTGCCGCAACTAGAGAAAGCCCTCGCACAGAAACGAAGACCCAACACAGCCAAAAATAAATAAATAAATAAATAAAATGCAAACCTTTAAAAAAAAAAAAAGATTAAACAGAGAACTACCATATGATTCAGCAATTTCACTTCTGGATATTTATCTGAAGAAAATGAAAATACTAACTCAAAAAGATACAGGCACTGCATTTTCATGGCAGAATTATTTACAGCAGCCTAAGATATAGAAGCAGCCTAAGTGTCCATCAATGGATGAATGGATAAAGAAATTGTAGTGTATATAAAATGGAATACTAGTCAGCCTTTTGCAAAAAAGTGGATGGATCTTGAGGACACTATGCTAAGGGAAACAAGTCAGACAGAGAAAAACAAATATTCTATCATCCCTCTTATATGCAGAACCTAACAAAACAAAAACAAACCAACAAGAAACAAGCTCATAGATCCAGAGAACAGATTGGTGGTTGCCAGAGGAAGGGGGTGGGGAAGTGGGAGAAATGGGTGACAGGGGTCAAAAGGTAAGGAGAGAAGAGAAATTAAATTTTAAAAAATAATAAAGTCCTCATCAACTTTTCACTTAGTAGTTACTAATGATCATTGCCTAGATCTATTTAAAAAAAGAAAGGAAGAAAAATATAACTTGCACATCAAACCTCTGCTTCCATGGACTATTGCCACGGTTGAGTCTAAAGGGAAAGAAAAGTAGGTCTATTAAATTGAAAATATTAAATGAGTAGTATAGTGTTGTGATCTGCCCATATTGCCCAAATCCTGACTATATTAGGGGAGTGACTAAAAGTTGGGAAACCCTAATCTAAGTAAAAGTTAATGAGTTCCTACATTAGGGAATGGAAATGAGGAGATACATAGGAGAAATAGTCTGGAGGAAGAATCTGCAAATTTTGGACTATTAAGTGTGGTGAGCAAGGAACAGGGGGAGAAAAATCCAAGATGCTGGGCAAGTTTGGAGCTTGACTCTGTGAAAATGCCTACAACCATTGAAAGAAAGGAAGAGCAGGTTAATGTGAAAATAAGAATTCAGTATATGATCATAAAGTTTGAGAGACTTCCATCAGACTTTGGAAATGCAGAAGTGAAGGGCTGGAATAGGAAGAGCTTTAGAATCGGCTTCAGAAATAATAGCTGAAGTTGTGAGATTGTGACTGAGGAATACAGAGAAAAGAAGAGGGCCCAGGATAGATCCTTGAGGAAGCATATGTTTAGGAATGATAGGAGTTAACGAGGCTCAGGAAGATACCAGAGAACTAAGAGGAGAAGCGAGAAAATATAGGATCTTGAAAGATCATCCCAAGTCTGAGACCTCCATGTTTCCCTGTGGTTGACATAAGGTAACTGCTAAATAAATACTATGAAAAAGAAATGCATAATCAACAGAGTTAGATCTACAGAGAGGTTGAGGGGCAAAAGGGAGCAAATACCATTGAATTTGGCCATGAGGAAGTCATTGGTGACCTTTGGGTCTGTCGAGTCTCAGTGGAGTGACAAGGGCAGAAGCCAGATTGCAAGGAGGGAAGGACAGAGTGGGGGGTCCGGAACTGGACTCTTCTTTCAAGACTGTGAAAATAGAGAGGATGCTAGCTGTAGGGGGTGGGGTAGTAGAGTTGAGAATGGATTTTTTTTTTAAAGAAGAGTGTATGCTCAAGCATATTTGTAAGCAAAGAAAAAGGATCTGGTAGAAGTGAGGAGATTGGAAGTTCAAGGGATTGGTGGGGGGGGGGGGGGTTGGGGGGACAAGCTGATGGGAAAAAAACAACCGAGAAGGGAAAAAGTGAGGAAATCCAAGGCACGCATGGAGACATTAGCATTGGCAATGTGGAGGAGCAGTTCTTTCTCTAAGACTGGGTGAGGATAGATACAATTAGTGATACAAAGAGGAGAAAAAGGGAGGAAGCTTGTATTAGGTGGTCTTCATTATTTAATGCAAGTAGTGAGATCATTTTCAAGTAGGAGGTTTGAAGGGGCAGGACGGGGATTTGTTCTTTGAGAGACATGGAAAGCTTGACAGTTCTCGGTGCCAGGAATGAGGGGGGAACTATTAGGGATGAGTGCCAAAACTGCAAGGACAACTTCTTCAACAGATCTTAGCCATCAAAGGCTGAAGGGTGGGTAAGTTTCTATGCAGAAGTAGAGGTTGGCAAGTTTGTGTTATAGTGGTAAAGAGCCCTCGGTCCTAATTAGAATCTAAAGACCTTGTTTTCTATTTAAATTAGTTCAAATATCATCAAGCAGGTAGTGGAGGAGGTAGCTCTAAACTTCTGTTTCTCCAAGTGCTCCACTGTAGTCATTGTCAAGGCCTTGCTGTAGGGACTCCAGGTGGGTCCTGTTAGTCAAATTCAACCGACTGAGCCACTGAGGCATGAAGAAATTATTGGCCCTGATACTGAGGTAATGACCTTAGGTACCACACCAAACTCCCTCCTTCAAGAGTACTTGAAGACAAAAAGCCAAGGGTTCACCTTGTTTTCAAGTGGGAGGTGGGAAGGTCACTGCTTTTGGAGTCAGAAGTCCTGGGTCTGATGACTCTGATGTACCAGCTGCAAGACATAATGTCTCCAAGTCTCTGTTTCCTCATTTGTAAAGAAAAGTTCCCAGTAGGGTTACTATGAGGATTAAAAGTGCTCAATACAGTGCTAAGCACATAATAGTTGTTCAATAAATGGAAGCTAAATTATCCGCAGTCATTTCTCAGATTTCACCTTGATGGCTTTTCATGGAATGTCTTCTGAATGAATTCTACATGTATTTGACTTTGGAAACTGTATTTCTTGTAAGTTAATGGTTCTGAGGGAAGGGAAATATTTGTCACATGGCTGGATGAATGAGAACCTTGGCCCTGTTCTCTTAAAAATGAAAACTCCCATGAGTTAGGTCAAGTGGCTTACCATAGGCTATGGTCTGCAATTCTCAGAGCAGCAACATCCTTACTTGGTGAAACTGTTCTGTGTGCCCTTTGCTTTGCTCATTTTGCTGGGCTCAATACTAACTTCCTTCCCCCAGGCAGACAAACTAAGTGTCACTGTGACATTTTCCCTCCATTAGAAAAGGAAGCCATTGATCACTAAGAGTCAGCACAGGTTTACTATGAATGAATTAAACCAGACCTATCTTGGCCTCTGACAAAGTTGTCGTGGTGCCTGTGTCTTTCATCTCTGTATGTCCATTACCTGTCACAGATCCTGGCATGTACTAGACACTCCGTATGTATTAAATAATCAATTCAGTCCTTGTGAACATGATGACAAGTCACAGGCTGGTGAGAGTTTGGTCAGATGGCTTTGTTAAGAAAGTCAGCACCAATAGATTTCTGGAACCCAAGCTCCAGTGGCTTTTGTCTTCAGCCCAGTTATGTGCAATTGTTTTAAAAATAATGAATTGATTGAGCACGTTGATGACTCTTTCTGTTTGTAGTGGGTGAAGAGAGAGCCAAAATGTCAAATGGCAGAAACAGAATCCAAAGAAATCCTAAGGTATAATACAGCAAATTGAAAGAACAGTCTGTGTACAGTTAGATTGCTAAGGATTGAACCTTGGTTTCACCACATACTAGGGGTGTGACCATCAGTAATTCACGTAACCTTTCAGCCTTAGTTTTATCAGCAAAGTTAGGAGAGGAATCCCTACGTCACAGAGCTCTTGCATGGATGAATCACGTTGGTGCAATGTGGACGCCCTCAGAGCAGTGCACTTCCCACAGAGTAGGAATCACTCAGCTTGTTTCCTACAGCCAAAAGGAGTTTTGGATCTGTTGAAACAATGAGCCAACTCTAACAAGACCAAATTGTAAAGAACATAAGTGTAAAGAATGCTTAAGCACCAAAATTCACTTACATAAATATAAGACAGGAGCTATGTGACAAAAAAGAGAGATTATAGCTAACAGTAAGCACAATATGATTTGGCTAAAAAGAAAAAAAAGCCTTATATTAATACAACAAAATATCCAGAATGATAGAAGTCACAGAATGTAGTCCGCAGTGATCAGACTGGCTTTGGACGATGGTACCGGTTTTAGGCTCCATCCTTTAAGGGGGACATTGACAACCCGGAGCCCTTGGTGATGAAATGGCCAGTGTGATGACCTGCCTCAAAAGCCTGAGGTATGAGAAATGGCCTGAAGCCACAGGGGATGTTTGAATTGGAGAAGCAAACAGTTAGGGGGACAATACAGCTGTAAGTGTTGGAAAGATTGTCCTGGGGAGGAAGGTAACTAGGCTTGCTCTGTGACATGATCAAGGACAGGACAGGGATCACCGAAGGTGCAGGGCTGCGGATTTCAGCTTGACCTCAGTCAGCACTTTCCAGGCACTGGTTATCAGAATGTGGAATGAGTTGCCTCTGGAGGTGGTAAGCTCCACCCGTCTCCACCTGCTCAGGATGGGTGTGTTTGTTCCTTGCCACATGCATTAGAGGGGAATCAAGAATTGGCTGAGGCACTGGACTAAGTATCACCCGTGGCCCTTCCCACCCTGTGATACCTGGATTTCCTGTACCTCTCCTAACTCAGAGTGAATACATAGCAAATTGCTCTTTCTGCCTCAGAAAAAGGTAGAATATAGCTCAGTGTGCAGGCAGACAATAAAAATTAACCTTAGAAGGATAAAGAGCTTTTCAGCCCAGTGTGTTTGTTTTACAATGTTTTCAAAGAACCAAAAGCTGAATTTCATTCTTAGCTTTAATCAGCTTCTCCAATTAAGAATTCTTCAAGCACTCCACCAAGTAAGCAGTCTTTCCTCTCACATCTGGCAATTTTTGTAAAGAGAGCAACATGCTCAAGGCATAGCTCAAAATAGAACCTAAATTTCCCAACTTCTAAATCCCTGGGCTGTCTCTATACAGCACTTTTTATCCCAAACTTTCCAGAGGCTGTTTGAATTTACCCTTCCCAGCCTGGAGGGCTTCTCTTTCAGTGATTCAGAGCTCTGACTGTTCAGTTTCAGAAAGGTTAGAGGGCTTCAGTAAAATCTCTGAGAGTAAATAATAAAGGGAGGCCTGACTGCAAAGATGTGACAAATAGGGTTACTCCCATTTCTGGGTGGAGAAATGGTGGTTCTTATTTTTAGCGAGGAAGACAATGGGATGAAATCATGCAGCTGAGAGGTCTTGGCCATTAATCACAAGCCCGGTCAGCCCTCAGCGCCCTTGCTGGCGTGAAAGTCGGGTCATATGAAGAGTTCTCACTCCCTTTCCACCCGCCCCGTGCCTCTTACCTACTGCTTCCACTTTGTGGCACAATCCCTGACCTGCTCATAAGAATAAAACACAGTGTCTGCCTTCTGGGAGGAAGTCTTGGTAAAGTTTTGCAGATTCTCTTCAATTCCCTGACTTCACCCTGAAGAAACACATAATTCTTCCGAGAACCCACTATTGCTAAATGGTATCAACAGCAGACGTTCAAGCAGCATTTACATTCAAACCTAACTCTAAGAGCTCATTTATATTATTAATTATCCTAACTTTGGATAAAAAAGTAGGGGGAGGGGAACGATAGTTTGATCAGTGGTAGTTCTGCAGATTGTCACCAAGAGCCATTGGTTCCCCAAGGCTGATGACTGCTCTGCATTCTTCCAGTGTGGACACCCAGAGCTGTTGAAAAGAATTGAGACGCTTGTCAACAGAATGGAAAGCTGGCCTTCATCAAAACAATTTTAGTCTGTGAGACTAATGACCTTTCCTTGCTGTTTGTTTTAGTTTGGAACTAAATGAGAAAATTGTTTTAGATAACAGTAGCTTGGTCTTCCTTTCCCAAGTATTTTATTGGGACAAGCCAAGTAGCACAATTGTTAACCAGGATTTTAAAATATATCTATATAACAGATTAGAGGAAGTGGTTAACCAGCCCAGAAATCTAACTTCAGAATGGATTATGAAAAATAATAATCACAAAAGCATCATGTCTAAGGAGAAAAATGCCCATTGTTTGCTCACACTACCACAATAATAATAGTCCCACGTGATAAAATACAACACTTCTAAGTACTGTTTGCTACCAGTTTTGGTTTTTTTGTTTGTTTGTTTGTTTGTTTTTTAGTAGCTGTAAACTGAGCTAGCTGATGAACAGTCTCTAGGGATGGGATAGGATCACCCTTGTTTCCTGTTCAGCCTTGCTGGAAAAAAAAAAAAAAAGCCTAATGAAAGAAAACAACATAATGGTTTTGCAATCCAGGTAAAAGGTTTAAGGGAGTTCAAAGATCAATTAAGTTTTAATTCTTGATTACTAAATTTCTTTTCTGAAGAGCAAATAAATTCCTGGCTTGGAAGACTTTGAAATCTGCAAATCAAAACACAGATATAAACAAGAGATGGTTGATCAAGAATATAAAAACCCTACTGGGGAAAGTAAAAGTTAGGTGGTTTTCACTTATCTAAAGCACTTTAGTAGTCCATTTGAAGTGGCATATAATTTTTTAAAAATATGCATGGGTGTGGGCTTCTTTGGTTAAGTGTCTATGGTTGGGAATGTATGGAAATGTTTAAAGTGTTTAAGTAAAAATATGAAATAGGCTTTACATAAACCACCAGATAATTTACAGACATTTGCTGCATTGACCATTCCCCTACAGCTCCACATCAGGGTGGAGACCAGGGCCGTTCATTGCATCGTTGTGAAGCAATGAAATTTCTGTAAGTCGTGATCTGCTGGCATGTAATAACCCGATCTGCTTCATGCAGACAAAATATATTAAAAGTATGGACGAGTGAAGTTTGTGCCCCAGGGAAAAAGCGAAATAATGCATTGAAATTGTTCAGAGGTAGTTAGATGCCTAATGGTCTAACATGTGAGCTATGTGAGGTCCGGGGTCTGGTTCTCATAAATTCTGGCTAGACTGATCCTGTCATTTCAAGCAAAGGATAAAAGCGTTAGCCAGAATCATCAGTGTTCAAGGTCCATGTTGCTAGATATTATTCATGTAAAGACTTTTAAAAGAAAAAAAAAAACACTTTAAAAATGGTGCTTTGGAGTTTTATTCATGATTCTATATATTTGTGTTTGTGTTTGAAAATATATGCATACCTACATGCATGGTATAAGCCACTTAATGAAATAAATTAACTTGGAATTTATAGAAACCTTCCACGTCTTTTCCATGATGGGATAGGATTTTTGATATAATATAATAATATGCTGCATGAAAAACCATGTAGGATCTAATTATTTCAACTTCAAACTGACATATCGGTGTTTAAATTGGAGTAAAAAACATGTTTGTAATAAAAAGTTACCATTACGAATGGAATAATTTAAAACCAATTTGGATGGATTCAGGAGTGATTAGAGGAAAAAGTTCCCAAGACATTTGGTAGCCTTATAAATGATTTCACAAAATATGCTAAGACTATCCTACCAATTATATTGGTGGAATACTGAATCCTCAGATTTGAAAAGAAAATTCTCTAAGAACTGGGCTTTTGAAATTAGGTAGATGGTGGGTATGAAAACCCTTGATAACTTCCTCCTTTATATAATTTATTTCATCGTGGGGGTAGAAGTTTTGAAGTTTTCATTTGCAGTTTCTTTTCTTTTTTTAACCAGCTCACTTATGTTTGAGTCTACAGTATATTTATACAGTCTTTCCTGCCAGAATCGTTGACAGTATTTTTAAATGCTTTCCCTCACTGCCTAGGTTATAGCAAGCACCACTCTCCTTAAGTTCTCAAAACTATACCACCCACACACACATCATGAATAGTGATGTGCATACTTTTTTTTTTACTTTGGTAAAACAAAGTGTTCAATCTAAAATTACTTTTGCTTCATTGGGACCCTAAAAATCATCTCAACTTCATACCTATGGAAGTAGCTGGTATGCAAACTTCTATTTGATCCTGGTGACAAGGTGATCATTCTAGAATTTTGTTCATAAAAATGTCTGCACTTACACACATATATATTTATACACACACTCTCTGTTACTACCATACTTTAAAGAATTCCGACGTTCTATAAGAATCTCAGTAGAAAATACCCTTTGGGCGGAAAAACTGTTGATCTAGTTCTTCTGAGTTTACCTGAAGACATTTGTAGATTCAGTTACATTTGATTATTTGAGTTTGACTTTTCAAATTGCTGAAAATGCTTAACTCCAAATTATTCTGCTTGACAGTGTAGCACATATATGCAGCTATTATCTTTTAATATTTAAAATGTACAAATACTTTCTGTTAAGTATCTAGGAGGCGATGTTTGTTATTCACAAATGAGGAAACCGGTCTCCAAGATTTAGATGGTCTTTAAAATATTTTTTAAACAATCAGATTGCAAAATTTGCATCACTCCTGCTTATTTACTCTTTTTTTTTCATAACCACATTCTTCTATTTTTCTCCTTAAGGAAATATATTGAGAGTTCCATCTAGCAATAAGATTATAAAGGAGAAGTATAAGGAGTCACATTGCTGTTTATCCTTATATTTTGATGCCCCAGGAAACCTTGGACAAGTGGGTTCACCCTTTTTTTAAATGAAAGTATGTGAATTATTTAAATACTAGAATTCTAGGAGTTTCTTTTTGCCTCATTTAAATAATTACAAAGTAGGAAAAGATTCCAGAATTGCATTCTTTCATGGGTTTCTCCTCATATTATTTAGAAGAAAATCTGAGCAACAATTTAGCTAGCTCTAATTTTGATTGATTTTATTGGTGTGTCCATCTTTCCATAACTACGCCTACAACTTTCCCAGTGACATTTTGCTGCTGGTTTATGAACATAAGATGATTGTATGACAATCCTCAGCTACAGATAATTCGCAAGAATTAGTGGTGGGGGAAAGCATTATTTAACATTTCATTATACGTTCTGTCCATTAGGGAGACTCATAGTTTTAGCAGGAAGGGTAGGTACTGGAAATTTGGAATTAGTTTACATTTTCTACCCAAAGTTAGGTAATATGATTACCTTTTGATTATTTCAATTCTAAGCATCTCAAGGCAAAACTCAAAATCCGTGCTAGAAAACCTCTCACCATCCCCTTCCCCTCCCCCTTGTCCTCATTCTCCAAATCTTTTCCAGATTGTTTGCAAAATGAAATTATCTAATTTCACGAGTATTTGTTCTGAGAAAGCACTACACTCTGGTAGAGAGAATCCAGAGACCCAGTTTCGAGGCCTGATATCTTAAGACAAGAACTTTTTGTCTGTGAAATACCACCTTGGATTCAATGGGAGCTCTGAGGGAACCATCCAGGCCAAACTTGCCCAAATGTATCTGTGAACCAGCATACTGATAATACCATTTATGAGAAATGACGAATGTCAGCAAGTTGAGTTCTCAACTACTTCACTCCAAACCTCTGAGAAACACTTAAAATATTGTGAATATTTTTTAATAAATTAACTGGTTTGCAGTCTTTTAGAAAACACTGTATGCTACCATTGTCTTCTTTCATTATTTCTTTCCAAAATATATATCATTAAATCCAACTGTAGCAAGAATTTATTCAGGACATTTTAATATCCATTGAGGCACTGTTTCAAAATATACATCTGCTTGCTTCATTATAATATTTCTGAATTTGTAACTCTTGCCACTATCAAATTTAGTTTTTAAAAAGACTTCAGACTAGGAACCAATGCTGAATTATTAATTTGAACATTATGAACTTTTCAAGTTCTAAATATAGAGGGAGAAATACTGAGCTAATTTGACTAATTGATCTGGTTGATTACAGTATATTTATACAAGCAGAGTTAATCTAGCAGACCCAAAAGTTTAAGGAGAGTAGTAAAATTATAAATGAAGCAAATTAGTAATTCAATGACTAAACAAGTCATTAGATTGAAAATGGACACTTTAATATATACTTTTAATCATCTTAGAAAGAGTATAGCTTGATAACCTTAAGATTTTGTACTTGCTTTGTACTTGCTTTATACTTCTAACACCCGCAAAGTGTTCTACACTACTGCCTAATTAAAATTTTACTTCTAGTTATTATACTGCAAAAGCATGCCCAGACCACAGCATTTTATATTTATTCTATTCAGGCTTTCTCACTGCAGTGTACTCTCAGCTTCATTTATTTGGTGCACACTATGTAGGTGCACGAGAGAAACAAGCTCTCTTGTTTGTTTAAATGTCCCACCTTCTATAATGTGGGGTGATTGTAGAGTTAGTGAAAATGGAGTCTCCTTTTGCTTTGTAACAAAAACCACATTTAATAGGTCTAGTTTTAGGTCTAGTCACTGATGCTGTCCCATGATAAAAGAATAGGGTGTGGAATGTGCCCAAACAGAAGTTCTAAAGGTATATGTTAAATCAAAGGGTGTTCCTTTGAGTTTGTATAAAAAGAGAAAAATCTCATTGATTTTATGGTAGAAATAAGGGAAAATACCACTCTGTGGGTTGCTTGATGTGAGGGAATACTATAGCATTTTGCTTTAGTTTGATACTTACTAGACAAGTCCCCTGAGTAGGAAGCATGGCTAATTCTGTTCTTTTAAAGTGCCTAATGTGGTGTTGACACACTCAAATGTTAAATAATATATTTTAACATGAAGGGAAAGCTCAAAGCTTTCATGAGGTAAGGCTGAAAAATAGTTATACATGCCCTTGATTCATGGAAATTAAAGAGGCAAAGAACTCACATTTATTCATTCCAAGAAAAATCGTTATAGTCTTGTGTTTAGCACACGTTGGATTTACATTTCCTAGATTTTCAGGGCTTCAAATCCTTCCTCAAGAAAAAATTTTATCTCATAGCTCTGAATATCAGGATTTTTTTTTTTCTGAGAAGCATACGTCTTTATCTGGCACTCACACTTTAAACTATTGTACTAAAAACATTAAGTCTTTCTTCTTTTAAAAATCTACAATATACTTAAAAACATCAAATTGTATTCTTTAAATGAGTGCCTTGTAGGTATGTGAATTGTATCTCAAAGCTGTTTTAAAAAAAAAAACACCCCAATAAACTTGACAGTTAGTTAAGCTGTATGTTCCTAGTGCCTTCTTTTCTCATTTTTCTTTGACTGGTTCATTTGATAGGTAAAAATTCACACCAAAATAATGATTTCAAATAAAAAATGTCCAGGAGTGTCAAAAAAGAGATACTTTGAAAATGATTTAGGTGAACAAGAGATTATATTTACAGCTCAGGTGCTAAAAATTGCCATTTTATTTTAATGTTAATAAATTTATAATTTCTATACTAGCTCTGTTTGCTGATCTGTTATTAGACAAAATTAATTTTTCCCTGCAGATTTCACAAACCACAAGTGCATTTATTTAACTGATAGATTTAACCAATATCATTTAACCAATAGATTTAAATTTCAACTGTAACTGTATTTTTTTTTTTTTTGGAGTGTGTAAAAAAATAAGAACTCTGCTTAAAGATGAGAATACAGTTCCCTGCCTTCAAGTACCTACAGCCTCATGGGGTACACCAATGAGTAAGCAAGGCATGGTACTAGACCGTACTTTCACTACACAAACAACAACCATATAATATTCAAGAAACATCTGGCAACACCACATAGCTGCTGATAAACCAGCAATTAAGCTCTTCTATTAAAGGAAATATAGTGTAATAAAGTACTTAGTGCAGTGACTGACACGTAGCCTTCCAAAATGAGTTGTCCAGTAGTAACAGAAGTACAATCACACCAGTAGAGTTGTCGTACTAGTTAAATTTACATGATTAGACCAATGGTGACAATCATTTTCACTTAGAAGTTCTCTCAGAAGAGTTTTGATGGCTTGAGAGAAGTAGGGAAATCTTTTTTTTTTTTTTTTTTATCCATTCATCTGTCGATGGACATTTAGGTTGTTTCCACGTCTTGGCTGTTGTGAATAGTGCGGCTGTGAACATAGGGGTGCATGTATCTTTTTGAATTACAGTTTTGTCTGGGTATGTGCCCAGGAGTGGGATTGCTGGATCATATGGCGACTCTGTTTTACTTGTAGACTTTCTGATGATGGCTGTTCTGACTAGAGTGAGTGTTACCTCATGTGGTTTCGACTTGCATTTCTCTAATAATCAGCGTGAGCATTTTTTCATGTGCCTGTTGGCCATCTGTACGTCGTCTTTGGAGAAATGTCTATTTACGTCTTCTGCCTTTTTTTTTTTTTTAATTTATTTATTTATTATTTTTAGCTGTGTTGGGTCTTTGTTTCTGTGTGAGGGCTTTCTCTAGCTGAGGCGAGCAGGGGCCACTCTTCATCGCGGTGCGCGGGCCTCCCACTGTCGCAGCCTCTCTTGCTGCGGAGCACAGGCTCCAGACGCGCAGGCTCAGTAGTTGTGGCTCACGGGCCTAGTCGCTCCGCGGCATGTGGGATCTTCCCAGACCAGGGCTCGAACCCGTGTCCCCTGCATTGGCAGGCAGATTCTCAACCACTGCGCCAACAGGGAAGCCCAGAAGTAGGGAAATCTTGGGCAGAAGGTATGTCTGGGTCTTAGAAGGTTGCTGACTCTGGGTAGCTGGAAGACCGCATGAGCATCCAAGGAGATGAAACTGAAAGAAAAGTCCTGAGGGCATATATGACTCCTCTCCCAACCTGAACCTAGGCCAAGCCTGACTCTGTTATAATAATGTAAATTTTAAAGGTAGATACTGTAATGAGCATATAGATGGTAGAGTTGATTCATCTGTACAATAAGAAGGTAGGTAGAAGCAGTGTTAGCAGAAATCATATTGGACTGAAAATTAGTTGGAAAACCATAAGTTTGGTTCTGTCCCCAGTTGTCTCTATTCCATCACTTAACCTCTTCTGTTAGTTTAAAGCTGACTTGTTTAACTCTCAAATAGCATGATTCTTTGTATGTGCTTAAGTGTATTTTCTGATGGCTAATGAGGAAGTAAACAGAGGAAGTGTCAGGCATTGGAGATAAAGAAGAAATATGGTTTTAATGTTGGTGTTTTGAAACTTAGCAGTGAGAGGATTAATTAAAGATGTCTTTGCAGAAGCTAGCTCTCTTTGCATTAACTGGTAGGTCTAAAGGCCCACAAAATTGGGCCCCCTTTTTTTTTTTGCTGGCCTTCTTTATGTTCTTAAAATGGGTTTCCCCTATATTACTTTGGTGTCTTCTTCCATGAAGAAGGCTTAGGATTATCCAGAAATATATGATTTATTATTATATTATGGAAGATAATGAATTAACCTTCTTCAAATGCTTTGGAAATTCTTGGATGAATACAAAATTGTTGTTTTGGGAACCTGCCAAATCTTGAACATCTCATTGAAGAGACAGACAGGAGTTGTCTTCATTTGGGTAAATGATTGGTAGTTATTGTTTAAGAGATTTCCATAATGAATGGTTATTTATTGTAAATTTCTACTTTAATAAATCTTTTCCGTGTCTCCACAAATCCGTTATGTAATGACTTCTGCAGCATGCCTTGGGGTGTTCGGTCCTGGGCCAAGACAAGCTATTTTCCTCAAACTGTTATCTATTGTAGCAAGTAGAGTCATAGCAGTTGTCTAGAAAGGACACTTATTAGAAATGGCAATGTTTTTGCTGTTTCTGAAAGGTTTCTGAAAATAAATGACAGAAATGTCAGCTAACAACCATTGTCACTGAACTCATATTTGCAATACAATTGGGAAATTGATAAACAAACAAACAAACAACTTGCGTTGCTTTGAGGTTCCCCAAAGGGTAAAGTTCTCTCCCTCCAAAAAAAGAATCTAATGTGACCCATTTGGATGATAATAAGTATCTGGCATCTTTAAGAATCTAAAATGGTGTTCCAGGGCTTCCCTGGTGGCGCAGTGGTTGAGAATCTGCCTGCTAATGCAGGGGACACGGGTTCGAGCCCTGGCCTGGGAAGATCCCACATGCCGCAGAGCGGCTGGGCCCGTGAGCCACAACTGCTGAGCCTGCGCGTCTGGAGCCTGTGCTCCGCAACGAGAGAGGCCCGCGCATCGCGATGAAGAGTGGCCCCCGCTTGCCACAACTGGAGAAAGCCCTCGCACAGAAACGAAGACCCAACACAGCCAAAATCAATCAATCAATCAATCAATCAAACATACGCATCTGATTCAAGATCCTCATTAAAAAAAAAAAAAAATAAAATAAAATAAAATAAAATGGTGTTCCAGTGAGATGAATGGGCATTTCTAAAACACAAAATTATATCCATCAAAAAATGATAAAATAGCTGAGCCAAAATTTTGCATAGATCTGATGTTCAGTGCAAAAAGTATTCTCAGCAGAAAAACTGAGTGTTATGTCTTCTCTGATCTAATCCCAGTGCTGAATTTGTTGACTGAATCAAGTGTTTGAAAAAAATTAGACATAACTGAAATTCATTTCAGATCAGATGAAGAGGATCCCCATGAACAGAGAGGGAGATGAGGGACACTCAGCCCCCTGGTTGGCATGCCTTTTCTGTGCCACCAAAGTTTTACCATGTTAATAAGTGGCTTATGGTAGAGTTGATCTCATTTTTAGTGACCGTTTATCATAACTTTGCCCAGCCTCTGAGAGATCCTGCTCTTCTCAAGAACCATAACCTGGTGTGACTTCTCTTCAGAAAGTTCACAATCAATGTTATCTCACCCCGAGAAGGGTTTTGCTCCAGGCAGGATTTCTAAGTTTTAGAAGTTTACCTTTGCTTCTACAACCTTTTTTTCTCTCCCTTTCCCACTTCCTTGTGTGCACTCTCTGTCTCACACACCCCACCCCACCCTCAGTGATCTGGCAGTGCTATAATCTAGAAAGTTTCCTTTTTTCATCTAACTCGTTTGAGGTACACACTTCACCATCACTAAGCATACTCCTGCACCTCCTGGCCTTGCTTCCTGCAGTGTGTGTTCACAAACATTTTATGAAAGCCCCTTGCATATCAGTCAAGGTCACTCAAGAAAACAAGAATCACAGTAATTATTTTTTTATTTTTTTATTTTTTTATTTTTTATTTTTGGCTGTGTTGGGTCTTCGTTTCTGTGCGAGGGCTTTCTCCAGTTGCGGAGAGCGGGGGCCACTCTTCATTGCGGTGCGCAGGCCTCTCACTGTTGTGGCCTCTCCCGTTGCGGAGCACGGGCTCCAGACACGCAGGCTCAGTAGTTGTGGCTCACGGGCCTAGTTGCTCCACGGCATGTGGGATCTTCCCAGACCAGGGCTCGAACCCATGTCCCCTGCATTGGCAGGCGGATTCTTAACCACTGCGCCACCAGGGAAGCCCCACAGTAGTTATTTTAACAGAGAGAATTCAATACAGGGATTTGCTTAAATGAGTCTCAGTAACATGAAAAAGCAAAGCAAAGCATGATAGAAATACTGAGTTAACACCATTGCTTGAGCTGAGGGGACAAAAGGGAGAGGCTAGGTTCAGCAGATCCTAGAAGGTCAGAGGAGGAACCTGTGAAGCTGGGGCTCAGTCCTCTGAGAAAGGGCATCACTCAGCTGGTGCTGGTACCTCAGGAGCTGGGCTCAGATCTCTGAGGGAGGGGCAGTGCCAAACCAGTCCTGACACCTCTACGTGGGCATAATGAAGTTGATTCTGGGAGTGCTGAAGAAAGCTGGAGACTGGAACCAAATGTAGCTGCCAGACTGAAGTGTCCTTGTAAGGGCAATGTGGGTGGGACATAGGAGCAGAGGAAGGAGCAAGTTCCATTCCCTCCTCTTGCCTTTCCAGTCTCCCTCCGGTGTTCCCTAATGGCGGTGCCTAACAGGAAACCTGGGAGTGGAAGAAAAATGCAGTTTGTGATGTCCCAGCCCAGCATCCCAAAGCAGAGGACAAAAGAGTTTGGAACTGAGAGACATTAGCTTAATAAAGCCTACCCTGGAAGCTCCAGATGAATACAGAAGGCATGATTATGTTTAACTAAGAACACAAAAAAGAGTTAAATTTTGCTAATGAGTATCCAGACCTGACCATCTCCACAATAAAATGAGGTGAAAATCTGGGGCAACAGAGACCATATCAAAATGGATATAACTAGCCGTTCCCAGTATTATTCCTCCTAATTTCTCTCTCAATACCCAGGAAAACAATGCATAATAAAAATTATGATAGCATCAGAAACCAAGACTGATAGAATCTGGGAAGAATAGACCCCTATTTATAAGGCATATGGAACTGCAGCTCAGAGCATATCCCCTCTTTACTACATAAAAGAATTAGTGTGGTGAGAGGTAAGAATATGCTTCACAGCTCCATTACCATCTGCCTACTGACCCAGTGAACCAGGAATTGTGCCAGCCAGAAATCTGAGCAGAAACCCCTGTCTCAGCCTCAGGAGCTGCTCTGAGAGTATCATTTCCCCTGCACTTCAACCGCCACCTTTCTACAACAAACAGATATTGAAATTCTCAGGAAGCAAATGAACAGAAAGTTAGCGGAACGTTAACAGTGGTGCAGGGTATTCTAATAGGTGTGTTCCTCAGGAGGAGGCCACGATGGGAAGTGGGACATTGATGGAAAAAAATATATTAGTTCTGCAGGCTGTGAATTTCAGTTTTCCAAGTGCTATATCCACTCAAAATAAAGTGAATAAAGCTAATTACACATCTGAAGATGCTCTAATTCAAGATCTGGAAGAAATTATCAGAATACTGTATAAAAAGAAAACAAGGCCTCTATGAAAAGGCTAACTTATAGAATGGGAAGGAAAATGATGAGGTAAAGAACAGGAGAAGATGAAAGGAAGCTAAAAGCGCAAATGCAAGATTAAAACACATTGTGAGCAGTGAAAACAGAATTGATCCTGCAGAAAATTGTAGCGTGACAGAGGAGGGCAAATTTGAACATATTTCCCACAATGGAGCAGAGAAGGACAAAAAGATGAAAATAATGGGAGAGAAAGTGATGATACAAGAACAGAGACTGGAAGACTAAAAGATGGGTAATTGTTCCTACTTCAGGAAAGCTAAGTATTTATTTTAAAAGTGGTAATCAAGAATATAACAGAAAAAAATCATAACTTTCCTGAATTAAAGAAAGGACTATATACATAGGTTGAAAGAACTCGCTGACTCATGGTCAAATATTGGGTTACAAAAATGTTGAGTGAAAAATATACAGGTGGAAAAACAACCATGCCTGTTTACCAAAGGAACTAGATGATAGGTAAATACAGATAAGATTGATGTCAAATTGGTCTGAAACCTCCTGCCAAAAATACCAGAAGAAAATGAAAGAACTCCAGAATTTAAGGAAAAAATCTTGTGACTCAATTGTATTATACAAAACAAACTGTTGATCATTTTCAGATAAATAGACAATTTAAAAAATACTCATGATATATATTCTTGGATAAAGTAAAAACTACTTGTAGATATATTTCAGCTAACCGATAGAGAAAGCCAATTTGAGAATTTAGGAATGGGGAAGTCATGGTGTAAAATTAAAGTGAGTTTTGAAAGCAGCCAAAATAAAAGTAGCTAAATAATTGTCACAAAATATAGTATAAAATTAGATGCAAAAGAAAAATTTCTGAAAAGCAAATATCTTATTTAAGAAATAATAAGTCAAAATGTTTCTGACTTAAAACTTAGATTATATTGGCAAAGATTGAGGAATAGGGGATATAGTGTAAAGTGTCAAGCTCCTTGTTTCATAAATGATAAATGTGAAAGATATAATTCACTCTGTTTTTTGATTCAAAGAAATAAAGAAATGCAGCCTAAGGAATAATACTGAAAGTATAATGATAACTCTAGAAAAATTAAAATAATATTTATTTTCCAAAACACCAGAGCAAAAATGAATTTAATCAATATAACAGATTTTTATCAAAATCTAGTAGCCTGCTAAAAATAATATATCTTCTTTTTTAGTATCCATAAAACAAGTTTAATGATTGAATATATGTTAGTCCTCAAAGAATATCTCAGTTAATTGCGAACCTCAGAGATTAGTTAGGCCACATCCTTTGACCACAATAAAATAAAATGAGAAATTAATAATAAAAAATTAAAAGCAAATATCCAAAAGTTAGTTATCTAACATAATAACAAAAAAACTTTCCCTCAAACAACTCTGTCATCAATGATGAAAGCAAAATTGAAATTACAAGACAATTTAAAAATCAATGACAGTGAAAACACTACAAATAAGACCACAGGAGATGCAGTCAAAGCTATACATAGAGGAATATTTAAACCATTAAATAATTAATTATTAAGCTAGAATGAATGAAAACAAGTGGAGTCTACAAGGAAAGAGAATGAGAACTAATAGAAATGAGCAAAATTAATAATTACAAAAACCGTTGGCAGTAAGTATATTCAAAAACTAGTCTTTGAAAATCAAAATCTCCACTACAGTTAGAAAGTAAAAATACTTGACGAATCAAGAAAAGAAGATGGCTACAAACATATAAAATAAGGAATGAGAAAGAAGAAATAACTATAGCTAAAGAGGAGGTAATGATTATAAATAAAAACTTTTGTTAATAGTTTTGAAAATCTTAATGAACTGAATTATTTTCTTTAAACAGTTACATACACTTCACACCCATGATGATGGCTATAATAAAAAAGACTATATATTGGCGAGGATGTGGAGAAATTAAACCCTTATACATTGCTAATGAGAATGTAAAATGGTGCAACCATGTTGGAAAACAGTCTAGCAGTTCCTTAAAAGGGTAAACAGAGAGTTACCATATGAGCCAGCAGTTCCATTCCTAGGTATGTGCCCAGAGAATTGAAAACATATGTCTACTCAAAAAGTTGTATACAGATATTTATAGCATCATTATTCATAATAGCCAAAAAATGGAAACAGCCCAAATGTCCATCAACTGATGAATGGATAAACAAAATGTGATATATCCATACAATGGAATATTATTCAGCCTTAAAAATGAATGAGACACTGATTTATGCTGCAACATGGATGAACCCTGAAAACTTTATACTTAGTGAAACATGATACTAAGTCAGACACTAAAGATCACGTGTTGTATGATTCCATTTGTATGACATGTCTAGAGTAGGCAAATCCCTGACAGAAAGTAGATTAGTGTTTGCCAGGGACTGGAAGAAGGAATAGGGAGTGACTGCTAGTAGGTATGGGGTTTCTTTTTGGGGTGATGAGAATGTTCTGGAATTTGATAGTTATGATGGTTGCACAACTTTGTGAATATAGTAAAACGCTACTGCATTGTACACTTTTAAAGGGTGAATTTATGATATGTGGATCATATCTCATTTTTTTAATGAAAAAAATGTAAATATATATTACAAAAAATGATTCAAGAAGCAGCAAACCTGGGCTTCCCTGGTGGCGCAGTGGTTGAGAATCTGCCTGCCAATGCAGGGGACACGGGTTCGAGCCCTGGTCTGGGAAGATCCCACATGCCGCGGAGCGACTAAGCCCATGAGCCACAACTACTGAGCCTGCGCGTCTGGAGCCTGTGCTCCGCAACAAGAGAGGCCGCGACAGTGAGAGGCCCCCGCACCGCGATGAAGAGTGGCCCCCGCTTGCCACAACTGGAGAAGTCCCTTGCACAGAAACGAAGACCCAACACAGCCAAAAATAAATAAATTAATAAATTAATTTAAAAAACCATTATGGTGACCCATCTTTTTAATAAAAAGAAGCAGCAAACCTGAATATACCAATACTCATGAAAAAAAATGAAACAGTTGTCTAAAAACTAAGCCCCTCTCTCTCTCAGAAGGATGGTAGACCTAGGCTGTTTTATGGTGACATGTACTCAATTCCTTGTAAAAATTCCTCTACTATTTAAATAATTCCAAAACATAGAAAAGGATGAACATCATGATTTTATAAAAGCTAGTATCAAATCAGACAAAAGATAAGACGTGGAAAAAATGGATGTGATCTCTTATGAAAATAGACTCAAATATCCTAAGTAGAATATTAATAAGCCAAATTTAAAAATGTGTTTTCAAATTGCAGTAGAATCTAGTAGAATTTCTTCCAGGAATATAAAAATATTCCACCATCAGAAAATGCATTAATACAATTTATGTCAGTAGATCAAGAGAAAACCCATATGATCATTACATTAACTGCTAAAAAGTAAGTAAAAGTCAACATCCATTCCTGATTTTTAAGTACTTAATGAATAAGGGATAAAAGGGTATTTTAACATGAGAAAGAATATGTATCAGAAAATAACACCTAGTATCATATCAGATAAGGAACCCCTAGAGATTGTCTCACAACACTTTTTCAGCTTTTCTCAAAGTTGCTCTGGATATTCTGGTCAATGCAGCAAGAGGAAAAAAAGAAACTGAAAGTATAAATACCAGAAAGGAGGAGAAAAATTTAAATAATTTGCAAATGATATAATTGCTTACCTGAACAAAAAAATCAAATGAAATGAAAATAATCAAATTAAAACTATTCAAAACAATGTGAGTTCATTTGTCACAAAACCAGTATACAAATTATACAAATTGTTACTTATCAGTAATAAGAGAAAATAAGAAAAACATAGAATCAAAACAAAAATATATAGTATCAAATAATAACTTTAAAAGATATGTTTTATTCCTATTTGAAAAAAAGTGAAATTGAGGGACATAAAAGAAAACTTGAATAAATGGAGAGATATATTGTAAAGATATCACTTTTTCCCAATCTATCAAAACCTCAGAATTTTTTGAGGAAGAAGCATGACAAAAATTATTCTAAGTTTTATTTTGGAAAAAAAAGCACTAATATAGATTATGATTTTTTAAATATATTTTTAATTAATTAATTTTATTTTTGGCTGTGTTGGGTCTTCGTTTCTGTGCGAGGGCTTTCTCTAGCTGCGGCAAGCGGGGGCCACTCTTCATCGCGATGCGCGGGCCTCTCACTGTCGCGGCCTCTCTTGTTGCGGAGCACAGGCTCCAGACGTGCAGGCTCAGTAGTTGTGGCTCATGGGCCTGGTTGCTCCACGGCATGTGGGATCTTCCCAGACCAGGGCTCGAACCCGTGTCCCCTGCATTGGCAGGCAGATTCTCAACCACTGCGCCACCAGGGAAGCCCAGATTATGATTTTTTTTAAAGGGCAGTGAAAGTAGGTTATAGCCCTACTTTAATTAATATGCATTATAAAGCTAATTGTCAGCTTTGAACTGGCACAGAAATGAACATGTCTATCTGTGGAACAGAAGAGAAAGTACAGAACCATACCAAAGCTTACATAAGAATTTACTTTAAAATAAAGATGGCATCTCAGATGGGAGAAGACAGAATAGATTATGTCATCTGATTCCTAATGAATTAAAAATTTCAGTGTAAGAAATAAAACAACAATTGGTAAAATAAAATTAGTTACACAGTTGTGTACATTTAAGTTAAAGAAGCCTTTCTATGCATGATCTCAGGGGCAGAAAACACTGTTAGATACAACTATTAAAAAATCAAACTTTCTGTATGGCAAGAGACACCATAAACAAAATTAAAAGACAAGTGACAAATAGTCTACTAAAATGTAATGGGCTATATGTAAGAAAGAGGATGTATGCAAAATATAATTTTATAGTAATTTTAATAACAAGTAAATGATTATGTTGCTAAGTGTATATAGTTGGGTAAACATGAATCGGATGAAACTCCACTCTAAGTAATTCACTAGTGAAAAATGCAAACGATCAGTAGCCATGGAAAAAGTTTATCTCCACTAGTACTTGAGGAAATAAAATACGATACCAATTTTCATGTATCAAATTGGCATACAGCAAAAAGAATGGTAGCACCAGTGTTGGCAAGGATATGGGAGATGGGCACTGTCACGTGCCTACATTGAAATAACCTTTCTGGAGAATCCAGCCTTAAAAAATGCATACTTGTGACCCCACATTTCCACTTCTAGCCGTTTTCCTAAAAAGTTAATCATTTAATGAGCAAAGACACAAGTAGATATTGATTACAATTGCTGTTTAGTCATAACACTGGAAGCAATTTATCTAGTAATCGAGAACAAATTAGACAAATTGTGGGGCATCCATATTGTGGAATATTATGCAGCCGTAAGAAATAGTAGTGGGTAAACCTAAGGGTTTTACTTATATGAACATTTGTCAAGAGCTGCTGCTCAGACCTGGACTTCAGTTCAAATAGTGTTAGTTGCCATAGAAAGGACAATTAAATTACCTAAATTAAAAAATAGTAATAATACTTGAGATATATCTTTATTGATACGGGAAGATGTTCATGCCATTTTTAAAAAGCAGGTTAGAATATAGTACATGCAACATGAACCCATTTTTGTAAAAATAATACAAATTAAAATATATACATATGGAAAATGTTTTGTGAAGTTATGACACAAAATATTAGTTGTGCCCATTCTGGGTGAGGAATTGTCTAGGATTTAATTTGTTTTCTTTTGCATTTTTTTATCTTTCTAAGTATTCAGCAATGAACATGTTCTACTTAGGTAATAATTAGTACTTTTTTTTAACGTTTCAAAATAAAATGATCCAGGTAATAAGCAAGAATGTGATAAAAAGCACTTGTCAGTGCCTGGAACAGGAATGCCAGTGTAGGACAGTGATAAGAGCGCAGGTCCTGGAGCTGGACTGGCCTGGGTTCATCTAATCTAGATTCTGCTCGTCACTGACAGAGGTACCTCCGGCAGGTCATTTACCATCTCAGATTCTGCATCTGGAACATGCAGCGTTGCTCTGAGGATTAGCAAAAATGTATGTAAATCACCCAACACAGTCTCTGGCACGTAGTATGCACTTAACCAACGGTTAATCCTTATTGCTGCTGTTGCTGTTGTAAATGCCAAGGAAACTGGCCTGAAGACCAGAAACAGATTTGTGTTGCTGAGAAGAAATGTGGGTTAATTGTTAAGAAGTTTTTATGTGTGATGTATCATCTTGTGAAATATAGAAGATGTCCATGGTTTCACCAAAAAACAGCTGCTTATCAAAATTTGTCACCTGTTAATTTGTGCTTGTAGAGTATGTGGCCTTCTAGAGGGCTAGAGAGGTAACATTTTCAATGCGGGTCACCTTGGCCCTATGAAAAGAATTTTGTATATAATAGTTGCCCAGCAAGCCGTAGATGGAGTGGAATTAGGGTTGCTTGTTTAGACTCTGCCCTGGTTAGACTTCTGGTTCTGAATGCACTTCTCCGCGTGGCCTGTGTTCACTGAAGCCCTGATGACTAGAAATCACTCAAGAAGATAAAGATCAGCCAGGTTCTCCTAAATTTTAACGTAAGGAATTAGAGGTAAGGAGTTCCACTTATGGAAGAGTCCTGCTGTATCAGCTTTTAGAGTAACGCAACGAGCGAGCCTTTTGTGTATGTTAATGTTATGAGTTGATATTTATTAATGTTATGAGTTGACTGTGAGCTAGGCGCTGTGCTGCTAAGTAGTTTATTGAAGGGGTTACCTTCTTAAATATGACAATTCTATGACATACGTATTATTCCTCTCGTAGATGAGGGACCCAAGACTTAGCCAAGGTCACATGCGTAGTGTATTCAATTGAGAACTTGAACTTGATTCTGTCTGATGTCAAAATCAATGCTTTTAAACACTTTGCTACCCTAGTTCCCCATTCCTCCCAATCAACTTTTTTTTTTTTAAGCTGTGTATCAGTGTGTCTCATTTGTTACTGTCTATTTTATGGATTTGATTTAAATCCTTTTCCTTAATATTGATCCCGTGAGAAGCCTGGTTTTAAGTAACCATTTAAACGTTCTTGAAAAGTCTGTTTTTCCTCAACCGAATGTCGGTTCTAAAACTGTACGGTTGAATTGTTATTCGTGTACTTACCACACCTCCTCTAGTTAAGTTTTTAAGTTTTCAGGCAGCAGCTGTGTTTTTCTGCTCTTTGTATCCCAGGCAAGCTTAGGGCTCACTCATAGTAGGTGGTCAATGACAATGAATTAAATTGCATGCCCCACGGATCGTACTAAAAACCAAACAGATAAAAATGATACCTTTCTCCAAATCTGCTCATTAGTTACATCAAACTTATAAACAAGTCAGTCTCAGCCCTCAGATCTACTGCTGTCTATCTAGGTTTTGAGGCACAGAGGTAGCGAGCCCTGTGTCCCCACCAGCTGTCGTGGGTCACATCATTTAGGAACCGATGTTTCCAAATGATATACATGTATTAGCGTATATACATGATACCACTCTCACCCACCTTCATTCAGGTTGGCTTCCTTAATGTTCTATAACCTTGGACTCACCCTGGGAGAGGCTGTGCATGTGAACATCTCAATTGTGTGCCAGTCAAAACAATAAACAAGCAGTTGGAAGTGTTAAAAGAAAAACAGTTGGATTCCCAGCTCTGCCACTCACTCGCTATGTGACCTTAAGCACAGAACTTACCCTCTCAGAAGCTCAATTTCTCTAAAATGGGGCTGGTAATATTTATCTCACAGTGTTGTCCAGAAGAGGAAAATGAATGAGAATGTGTGCAAAGGCTATAGCACGTGGTAGGCGTTTGGTAAATTCCCGGAACGCTTTAAAAAAACTCATTTTTTGTGAACTCACTGCCTTGCCTTAAGAAATTTCATGATTCTGCTTTGAATAAATTTGAAGAACACCGAAACACAGATACGTGATTTTAAAAAACAAGAAGGGAAAAAAGCAATTGGGGTGTATCTGCACCTGGGCAATGTTAGGGAAAAGCTTCAGTTTACTGAAATTCCAACAGCACTCTTCGAGCAGTTCATCCTGCACTGATTTGAGGAGCACTTTTGTTTGCATAAATAAAACACTAACAATGTTATTGAGCTATTCCATAGAGAAGCCACATACCTGGTAACGTAAGACTGTTTTCATGCGGTTTTTATTCAAGGCAAAACATAAACCAATGAAAGAAAAACAGAAAGTGATAAGTAACATAGCTGTATTTTCCACGAACATATGGTAGATGTTTAAAATGAGGTATGTCAGCTATTAATTCCCCAGGTGCTTGCCTTAGTCTCGATAATAAGGTTGTTCTAGGAGGGATTTCCCATCTCTTGCTATTTGGTTCTTTGGGAAAATATGAGACTGACTCTGCTCTTGTGAGAATGTGTTACCAGGAATATTAAAAAAAAAAAAAAAAGTATTTTGCCCTGATTGGCACACAAAAGGTGCCAAGAACAGTTCTGATGGGTGTGTCGATCTTACACTCGTTCACTTTCTCACCGAAAAAAACCCAGAAAAGCCTGAGACAAGGAAAAGACTGTTCTGTTCTTGACCCAGCATGGCCTAGAGATTTAACGGGAGGACATAGTTTCTCATGCCCCATTGTCCATGTGATCGTTGATTTGGCTACATTAACCCTTGTAAGCCAAGGCCACAAACCTAAGAATCCAGGAAGTATGAGATGGGGTAAAGGTCAGCCCTAGAGGACGAGATCTCATTTCAACATGATTAAATGCATTCTATTTGGGAACTTACCTTTTTTGTTTCTATTTTTCATATTTTTAACTGTTAACATGGCATGTCATAGCTTTGAAATGATTTAGGAATTTGGGAGAATATAGGAAATCACTGAGGTATTGGTATACATAAAATGACTGTTAATTTTTAGAATATAAACAATTTGATTTTTTGAGTATAAAAATATTATTAAAATGAAATAGCTGTACTTACTGACCTTCCTGAGGTCAAACTTCTATGGCTTGATGGAAAGGAAAAAGATGACAAATGAAATGGGTAGGAGCTTGAGATATGACCACTTAGAATTTTGAAATCTGTTTTTTTTTCATTTCCATATGATGTTTGGCGTTTTAAAACATAATTTTGTAGACTCGATATCAGCCCTGATGTAGAATTTTCTAAAATCATGAAGACCGGGCATTTCACAGTACAAAATAAGATGAGGGTTCATCTTTACCAGAAATTTTGGTGACACTCTCCAACTTTCTAGGAAGTAGAAATGTGACTGATTTGTAGTAAGATGATTTCAAAGGCAAAGATGGAAAACGTTCTCGTTTGGAAAACAATATATGGAAAATAACTAGAGGAGAGCTGATGTGAAAATATTGCTAAATTAGATGTTTAGAAATAGTAATTATAAATGCTACCAGGTATCCATGGACAACAAAACACATCATATTCAAGCTATGAAAGATCAATTTTAGAAATCAGAGGATTTATAGATCTTACAAATATTTCAAATGGTTTATTAGTGCTTTTAAAATAATAGAAAAACAATGTCATTAGTTTTTAGGGATTTTTTTCAATGCCAAGTATAGTTACAGTTTTTAGCTTTGATGTTTTAACTTTTTATTTAATTATCATCATTCCAATCGTTTTCCCAACCATGCCAATGACATGTGAGGTATTATTATCCTATTTTATAAATGAGCAAAGGGAGGCTCAGAGAGATGAAGTGACTTGCTAATGGCCAAGTGAAAATCAAAGCCCAGTCCTTCTCTACGGACTTGAGGACATGGGCAGGGGGAAGGGGAAGCTGGGACGAAGTGAGAGAGTGGCATAGACATATATACACTACCAGATGTAAAATAGATAGCTAGTGGGAAGCAGCGCATAGCACAGGAAGATCAGCTTGGTGCTTTGTGACCACCTAGAGGGCTGGGATAGGGAGGGTGCGAGGGAGCCGCAAGAGGGAGGAGATATGGGGACATATGTATATGTATAGCTGATTCACTTTGTTATACAGCAGAAACTAACACACCATTGTAAAGCAATTATACTCCAATAAAGATGTTAAAAAAAAAAAAAAAAAGCCCAGTCTTTTCCTACAGCTCTGTTGGTGTTTATTGGCAAGTACAAGGCACACATGCAAATACAAACTAATTCTAGTAGGTACTTAACTGATTTAAAAGATAGTTCTTAGCCTATGCAAAGAAATCTTTTCTTGGTGCTAAGCTAGAGAGTCAGTTTCAACAGATTTGTGGATAACGGAAATTGGTTTCAAAATCAGGAGTCAGGGAATTCTTCTTTGCTTTTATACAGAGAAAACAAGTAGCTCTATGAATCATCTGCAATTGAGTCCTCTAAATTCTGCTTTAGAAAAGAAGAGAGTTTCTTATAAACTTGAATCTGAAACCCTAAAAATATTAAGGTCGTTTGGAAACCCAGAGAGATGGTGGTGGTGAGTAATGTCCCTAGGGCTCCTTAGGACCATATGGCAACACATCATTGAAAGAAGGAAAGAACAGGAAGAATAAAAACTTCTAAAAGGCACAAGACTAATAAATGAACTTTTAAAAATAGTTATTATCAAAAAAGTACATACAGATGGAGAGAAACGTTAGAGATTCTTTGTGGATGACCACTATTTGGTTACTTATTCCAAATGGGGAGAAAAATTAATATGCTTCTCTTATTTAAAAGCCCAGTAAGTGGATAACTTTTCTTCTAAGAGGTTTAACTTCTGAGTCAGCTTGGCGAAGGAAAACAGCCATGCACAAGCAAAAGATCTAACAAATGTGATCCTGTTCCATTTTTTTAAGGATCCTGTGAGTAGCGGAAGTGCTATTTGATAATCCTTCCCCACCTCTTCATCTGGCCCTCACCAGCCACAATTGAATCATTCAGTCCTATCCATTGAGCCGTGCCGGTACTGATATATAGCCTCTGAATTATTAATTTCAAGCTGCTTAGAAGTGACTTCAGGTTGCTCTTATGGGCTTTTTTAGGAACCTTAAATCTACCTTGACACTCATTCATTCACTCATTCAATCCACATTTATTTATCAAGTACTTCCTTTATGAACCACCCTCCATGCTAGGCACTGAATGGTGAATAAAATAGTGGTGAATACAAACATAGATGCAGCTGTGCTGCCCTTGTGGTGTTTATAGACTGGTAAAAGGACAGCTAGGGTAAGTGCCCAAAAGGAGAAACCTAGGGAGTTTTGAGGGTATATATTAAGAGGGAATTGACCTGATCAGAAAGGTCAGCATCAATTAACTTCAGTTCTGAAGCAAGAAAATGCAGACCTTGGGGGTGGGGGATCAGTTGCAAGGAAAAAAGCCAGCAACAGCAGGTGCAAAGGTCCTGTGGCAGGAGTAAGAGTTGCAGAGTTGTGGAAATGAAACGGCAGTGTGGATGGAGGGGAGATGGCAATCGGACCATAGCGCAATGTGACCCTGGAGGCTTCTGCCAAGATCATCTGGTGCCTTGAAGGCCATAGTAAACATTTTGATCTTTAGCCCGGAAGCAATGGGAAGCCCTTGAAGCCTGTCAAGGAGAAGAGTGACAAGATCAGATCAGTCCTTTGCAGTGATCATTCTGCCTCCAGTACAGAGAACATATTGGAAGAGGGCCACAGTTAATGCTCAAAAACTACTTAGGGTATACCTTTCTTGTTTTTTTTTAAATTTTATTTATTTATTTATTTATGGCTGTGTTGGGTCTTCGTTTCTGTGCGAGGGCTTTCTCTAGCTGTGGCAAGCGGGGGCCACTCTTCATCGCGGTGCGCGGGCCTCTCACTGTCGCGGCCTCTCTTGTTGCGGAGCACAGGCTCCAGACGCGCAGGCTCAGTAGTTGTGGCTCACGGGCCTAGTTGCTCCGCGGCATGTGGGATCTTCCCAGACCAGGGCTCGAACCCGTGTCCCCTGCATTGGCAGGCGGATTCTCAACCACTGCGCCACCAGGGAAGCGGGGTATATCTTTTTTTAAAACTCAGTCCTTTTAGTTATACTTTATTTCTTAAGGCCCATGGTCTACCTACTACATCTTATCATAACTTTGTGCCACTGAACTGAAGTTTTTTTTAAAACCCTTTTACTGACAACATAATGGAGCATCACCAGAATCTTCCATCTAAAAAAAAAGGCCACATCCTGATTATCCCCCGTACAATTAGTTTTATGTTCAGATTTTTTTCCTGTTTCTGTGTGGTCCTCACGTTGATACTGCAAGGTCTTTATCACATTACACTGAGATGTATTAAAATGTATTATAGTTACCTGTTGCTTCACACTGAGGACATTTAGGTAAGAAGCTTTAACCAAGGATGATAGCATCAGTGAAATGCTGTCCAAATATATTCTTTTTTTTATTTTTCAGCCGTAGAAACTAAGTTGGGAGAGCATATTTTGCCACTTTCAACCCCAATTATATGAAAATCCCCCTTTATGGAGAATGTAAAGTCTCCTAAGTATTTGTATTAAGAGTAATGCATGTTGCTTAGGCTGTTAGAGAAATATTGATTTCTGACCCTTAACTGGAATACTTAGCTTTCATTCCTCTTCTTTTTACATAAATTGTGTATATTGTGTTCCCCTCGGGAGAACTTAAAAGCATTTTGTGTTACAGAGGTTTTGTTCTAAGATCTTATTGCTTTTGAGATGAATAAATGGTAGTCTTGCTATCACTGGAACAGACCTATTTTTTTCCTGTGTAACAAGGCATACAAGTCCTACAGGGCTGAATTTGGCCCCAGAACTTCTGCAGTTCCAAGCCAGTTTCTTACGGCCAAATTTAGCTTCCAGCTTTCAGCCGATGAGAAGCTTTGGCATATAGACAATCTAATTTTTGTTCAGCAAAAATCTCCTTGGATGTTTTAAATATTTTAAAATTTGTATTACCAGGTGATTCTTATGCATTTGTTAGGGATTGACTGCAGATACTTGGTCAGAAAACAACGTACCTTAGAGGTACTTTACGCCAGCCTTCGAGGTATTAGAATTAAATGGGTTGGCACCAAAATATTTCAATACGCTATAGGAAATGAAATAGGGCCAAACAGGTTTTTATATTATGACTATTCCTTTTTTCCATTACTAGCCGGAGGGAAGTAAATCAACTTTACATCCCCTCCCTGTTTTATTTTTATTAACTTCCTTGGAAGTTTGAGGGGTTTTGTGGGTTTTTTTGTTTGTTTGTTTGTTTTTTGTTTTTTTGCTTATTCTTTGGATAGAACATAAAACGGGAAAATTACAACTTTTAAATGTTTCTTATCTATTTATCTGTTGATGTGATGCTACCTTAAACACATTTAATATTACTAATTAATTTAATTACACATGGTGTAGTTGCGTTAACACATTTTCTATCATCTGCTCTAATGTGATACCATGCACCCCTGCAGCAACCACCTTAACTTAAAGCTTTAATTGCTTTACCCAAAGCCTCAGCTCATGTTTGATTTATCTGATTTCTTTGTATAAAGATTCTCTAGTTTACGATGTGTACACAAGTCTTTAAATTGGTGTTTATGTTTATGCAGTGAACCTGCCAACTGGTTACAGCAGACATCCCTTTATGAATTTATGATGGGGCAATAAAGACGAGTGTCAGGAGCCCCTTGTCTGGGTGAGGAATCACTTTCCTTGTGCTGTGTTGGGGACAGTAACGTGGACACTTCCTCTAATTTGTATAGCAGCGGGCAGTGTTGAAATCCAGATTTGTCAAATTGTGAGCATCACTAATTTACTGCAGTGGGAGTGTGTGTTATGTGTGTGTGTGTGTGTGTGTGTGTGAGAGAGAGAGAGAGAGAGAGAAACACACTTAAATGTTTTCACTTTGAAACAAAACTATATTACATTCAAGGGTTTTAACCAGGAGCCCATTCTTTGTAAACTTGACTGGGTACATATATAGGTTATTATTATAGAGTCTGTGTCAACAGTCTAAAATTTATCAGCTGTGACAAGTAAAAGAAATATTTGAAGAAGAGGGCTGTGTATCATTTCCTTTTATCTATACATTTTTTTTTTTTGGCAAAAATAGGCCAAAAAAGACAAATATTCTTCTCAAGTATTATGTCATAAGAAGCTTTAGTTTACCCTTTTTTCATTATGAAAATATCTTCAAAGTCTATAGGTACAAGTTTAATTTATTAATTCTTGTGCAGACACGAGGCTTCCTGACTGAGAGCACAAACATGCTAATTTTAAAGTAGCGGTACAGGTGTTGTTATTAGTTATAGGTGTTATATTAGTGCTTCTTCATGTACTGATATGTACTGGCTTGCTTATCTTTGCCTCTTTTACTTCTCATTAATATTTGAAATTAAAAGTCAGAGAAGTCGATTCTTAATTTTCAACGGGTACCACAGAGGATTTATCTCAAAGTATTACTTACTGCAAACTATCCTGTATGTGTAAGTTTGTCTTCATATAAATGCTACCTGCAAATAACCAAAGAATTAAGATAAAATGGAAGAGCCCAGAAACATAGGAAAAGCAAGCCAGATAAGGAAAAAACACTTTCATATTTGAAGAAAAGGATGGATGATCAGGGAGGTGGAGAGAAGGAAGGAAGGAAGGTGTTCCAGATGGTTCTGAAATGTGTGCAGCAAAGGAGAAGATTCTCAAATGTCATGTGGTTTTCTGAAGAGACAAAAACAGGACTTCACTGCTGATGACAGAGAAGATAAGCTGGAAGTGAGATAGTGAAATTCATTTTTATCTACATTTCCTCCCAATTCTCACCCTTTGTGGAAGTTCTTTCTCTTCCTACTGAGAAAATTCAGATAATTAAATGCAGTTAAGAGTGCAGACTAAGAGAAGAAGTACAACAATGTCTAACTAGCAAGGTTGTGCTGATGAGGGCCTAAATTATGTGCTACCACTTACAAATTAAAATGACAGAAATATCATAGAATATTCTTGAACTGCCTCTAGCAAAAAATTAAAATAAAATAAAAGAGTACGTTACGGCCAGTTTACATTTCAGGATGAGAAAACAAGGTGAAGAGGACTGGTTTTGATCTGTAGCAGTCATCTATTCAATCAGTACGTTTTTACTGGGGTCCTTTACTGTAAAGTTATGAATTAAGCATGTGCAGAGACGTGTGAAGTACGGTTTCTTTCACTGAAGACCTCACTCCCTTTTTGGGAAGTCAAGGCCCTCCGGTATCTGTAACGCAAGGTAGTACAAGATCTGTCCTACTTGAGGAATATAATGAAGTGTGACTCAGGTATCAGCTGATTGATTTGACCACACAAGTGAATCTGTTTTAAATCTATACAAACGTGATGCCAAATTCAGCTACTTCATCAGCTTCCTCAAGAAACCCAACCATATAAGGATTTTTTTCAATTCTCTAGTTTTACTGAAGAGTTGTAGTGTCATGGGGAGGTGTCACATCACACAGCACACATGTCACTTGAAAAATTCCCTTTATACTCATCTCATCCCCAGGTATTCCCTTTTAACCTTACTCATTTCTCCATCTCTTCTCCTAGGCAGCTCTCGACACAGCTTGTCAGCCCTTTATTCGACGTAGTAACTCCCGGCTTTGACAAGAAGCTTGGCTGCCACTAGACTCTAGGCTTGGAAAATTCATTTCAACCCCCACTTCCCAGCCCCCAAGCTCATCAAAGAGCCTTTTCAATACAGCTAATTCTTCCTACAAAGCAGTTATTTACCAGCATCTAAAAAATAAAAATTTGTCCATATGATTTTTTAGGAAAAGAGGGTAAGAATCACTTCAAAGTGGTGATCAAAGAAGATCTTAAAGAATGGCATATCAATCAGAATAGGCTATGTTATGCTGCTTTGACAAATATCACCAAAATTTCAGTGGCTTAACATAATAAGAATTTATTTCTTGGGCACACAAGGTCAGCAATGCATTCATTATACTCTCTGAAGCAGCCGTCCTCCATATGCAAGTTTAGCCTGTAAGGTCCTTCCATCTTCTGGCACCTCCGTCTCAACAAGTACCCCCATGATTGCAGCAGCAAGAGAGAGGAGGGCCTGGGGAGTTCACATCAGCAAGTGAATTCATCAGCTCCAAAATAGCACATGTCCCCTCAATCACAGTCATTTGTCTAGAACTAGTCACATGGTCCTGCCCAATTCATGGAAAAGAGGTGCAGAGGGGCTGGGAAACATAGACTTCTGTGTGTATAAAATGGGAAGAAAGCCCAAAATAATGGTGAACATTTGAAATATCTACAATATGGGAAGCGTTTTGATGGCAGCGGTATAGGAATAGAATGAACAAAGAAGCCAGTGTGGTTTGGTTAGGACTTTACATGTGTTTTGTAGAATAATGGGATATAAGTTTGGAAAGATGGGTTGAGGCCAGCTCGTGAAAGGCCGTTCACTACAGGCCAAAAATCTGTTTTATTGGTGACGTGGAGCCATGTAAGATTTGGAAGGAGTATGAATGACTCATGCTATATCTTGCATGGGTGCTGGTGGTGATTTGTATTGAATTGTAGTCAGATTTGAGAGACATGAAAACCAGTGGAAGATTTTCTTCCAAATCAGCTAAGTATGAAATAACACCCAATTTCTGCTGTTCCTGGGGAAAGCACAAAGGATACTGTACTAACTTATCTCCCACTACACGTGCCCCAGTTGAAGATTCTTTTTGCACCTTCTCTCACCTTATTCACTGTTAACCCCTCACTTTTAAGACCAGTTAACAGGCAAATACAATGTCTAATTACTACACATCTGAGAGAACATTTGTATTTGGAACCACTGGTGATATCCATGAGCACTTAAAACGTGAAAGGTATCATTTAGCTTTGTTAAGATAACAGGACTGATGTGGAAATCTCCAGCGACGTGGCAGAGCAATGGAAACGACGAGGGATTCTGATCTGTGACTCTATTTACCCAATATGAATAAATAAATAGCTACTATTTATGTGCTTCATTATTTTGTGCCAGACAACATGTTAGTACTTCAGTCCTTTAAGATGACCTGCAAGACCTGGGATGGTCTACACTGGCTGCTTTTCCAGCCCCATCCTTCCACTCTGCCCCTCTCTCTGCTGTAGGACTCTGGCCTCCTGCTCTTCCCACCTCCTAGCTGACGCTGACTTCATCAAATGTCTGCTCAGATGTCACCTTCTCCAAATGCTCTCCCTGACCACCCTGTATAAAAGATCAGTTTTCCCAGTCACTTTCTATCTCAGTATAGAAATAACCTCAATGAAGATTTGTTTTTTAATAAAACTTATCACCTCCAGGCAAATTCTATTTTTTGTTTATTGCCTATGTTCCCTATCAGCATATAAGTTCCATGAGGTCACGAATTTGTCTCTTTTGCTTATTACTGTATTCCCAGTGCATGTAACAGTTCCTGGCACTGAATTAACTGTTTATTCAATTAATAAGTGACTTATTTAAGCCTCATGAGACCCCTCTGAGGTAGGCACCGTTCATATTTCTATTTTATGAGTGATGAACCTGAGTCCTAGGGTGGTTTGGTAGCCTCTTCAAAGTTTCACAGTTACTAATCCTTGAAGCCAAGATAAAAACCAGGACTGTCTGATTCCAGAGTCTGTATATTTTGCCACAGTGCTTTTCCTGATGATCCTATACTCGGATCGTGGTAATTGAAAGTTGGTGTAAAAATCATTCTTTAAGAATACAAACATTTCATGTATATGTTTGAATCATTTGTCTGACATTAATATATATTTATTAAAAACATGATAAATATTTCTATACGCATGAGAAAGTAAACTGACTCCCAACCCCCCTCCAAAAAAGTGTCTTGTGGAGCTAATAGAGGGTGATCTTGAAGAGCAGATTTGCTCACATGGGCCAAATGTTTCCTCCTGCAGAGTGGCCTGCTTCCCAAAGAATTAGCCTCTCTCAAAATGAATTATTAACCCCAGCGTCCTGGCCAAATTCCCACTTGGATAGTCTAGGAACTGTTCAAAACTTGGAATCTATTGAAATTAGCCTGGCTTGATTGCAGTCTCTGCATTAATTGTGATATAATAGAGTTTCTCTAGAGATTTGTGCATATATTATTCTAATTTGTATAGACTGGCTTTGTCTCTTAAATTTTTTAGTTTCTTCTTCCCCTCATGAGATATGGCCTGCATTTCTTTATAAGTTGTTTTTTTTTTTTTTGTAATTTCACTGCATGAATAACTGTGAGCTCCTTTTTCCTTGGATTTGCCAAACCTTTTTCTCACTTGAATGATTAGTCTCTTGGTCATTATCACAGTGTGTTGCAGACATTAGCCATGAGGAGCTTCCAGACTTCCAACTCTCTTACTCAAGTCCAAGTGTAGCCTAGGTAGGGACAGAGTTCACTCAATGAAATTTTTCTAATTGCTTCTTTCAAATTCCCAGTCCTCAAGGAGCTTATGTTCTAGTGAGAGGCACATATCTATTTTAAAGTTTAAAATAACTGACCTAATGGTGTAACTATTTAGGATTCCCATACACTTCCTAAATTATGGCTATTAATTTCTTCAGGCAATTCTGTTCAATGATTTAGACCATTTATTTGTCTTGGTCATAAGCAGACTCTAAAATGTCACTTAGATTCTGGAGAAACAAGAGAGGTATGAGTTTAATTAAACTACAAAATCGTTTTGCTTAGGTAAAACTGAAACAAATATCTTAGAAATCCATTGTGTTGCATGGTTTTGATGGCAACTGTAGGCCTCATACAATTAGTCAAATCTTGGCAATGTCACATGATTCTTTCTCTAAGTTGGCCTTTCTTGCCTTGAGTTGGTACAGTCAAGCCTTCAATATAATAGTTTGTTATAATGGGTAGCTTCAGCAGTGTTTTCACACTGTAAGCTTTCTCTCTAATCTACATAGAGAGTAAGAATGAAGATTTTGTTGAAAGGCAAAAAAATTATTCCTAGGAAATAGTTGGCCTCATAGATTTTCAGCATAGGGAAAGACGTTGAGAACTCAAGGCTTAAGTCTTTGCATTTAATTATGCCTGGATCACAGACAAGTGGTAAGTCACTTATGCTTCCTGCATTCCGTTCTTTACCTTTACCAAGTGAGATGAGACAATGGAGGTGAGCCATGGGCGCTTAGAACTTCAGCAGCTAATATTAGAAAAATGCTTTGAAAATGACAGATGGAAAGAACTATAAATGCAATCGCTAATGGATTTATGCACTCTCTCTCTCTTCTTCCATTCTATTTCTACCAGTATTTTCCAAAACATGTCCCAGGGCTCCACCTGAAGTGTGACCTGATGGCACCACAGCACATGTGTTTCCTGAGTTGCTTGAGTGTTTCCCAAATGTATCTACGCTTTAAATTCAAATGTTTATCCACTAGGGTTTAAATCATGGAAAGTGTTACTGCCTTAGTGTGACAGCCATATACTTCTGCCTAGGCAATTGTTGTAAGTTCTGTGGGGCTTTCTATAGGTTTTTCCCCCTAGATCTTAGTCAATATGGGCCTAGAAAGATATAATTCCTTGTGGGAAAAAAAAAAATTCAGATTTTCAGTAGTGTAAATAAATCGACAGAGAGTATGCTTTTAAATCTGTAACATGCAGAAACTTCCCATCCCCTTGCCATTAGCCTCCTCCCAGCTAGGTGGTTCTAACTATGAATGTGAGAAGGTAAAAGCCTAAACACGGATATTTCTCCTGCTTCCCTTGTGCACTTGAAATGAGACACTCCATACTTCAGTCTCAGGTCGAGCACTGAAAATTATTCCTTTATTTACTCATTTACCAAATATTTATTGAGCTTGTACTGCTCTCCCAAGCACTTTTCTAGAAGCTGGGTATACAGCTGTGAAAAAAACACAAGTGAAAATCCAAGCACTTATTAATAAATCCATCAGAATGTTTCATTTGGCCTTTATTGTAAACATCTAAATTTGTTCATGAAAAAAAATAGAAGAGCATTAGTCCACTGGGGGTATTAATTGCTTTGCAAGAACATTATCTTATGAAAGAACTCACTTTAGCAAATAGCAAGCTCCTTTAGTAATTCAACTTACAATGTTTGTACTTATTATGAACTGTATTCCCAAATGTCCAAGGAGTTAAAGAAAAGGAATGTCTCCAGAGAATGGTTCTAGGTTCTATAACATCTTTAGCATTCCAGTCACTTAAAATAAAAGGGAGAATGTGTTTAGGAGCTTGAGGAAGAGAAAAGAGAGCATAACCAATCAAATGTGAAAATACCCATCTCAGTTTCTAACAGTTCCTCCATTGCTCCAGACCCCTGGCTTGTTAAATTTCTAGCCCAGGACCTGGCATCTATCCATCAATGTTTGTAGAATTGTACAACTATCACTATGATAAAAATGTACACAGGTTTATTCATTCCTTATAATAGTATATTCCCAGGCCATTTCAAAATTGCCTGGTTAGGTTAGAAAAAAGATGAAAACCTTTAAAGTAGGGCTTTACACATTTCCTTCTGAATTTCCTCCCTTTCTGTATTTCCTTCACTGTATAAAAATTTTAGATGTTCTAACACCTGAATTGAAAAAGTCTCTTCTTTAGTTTCTGCCAGGTTAGAAACTGATTGCCAGTCTGATTGTTAGATACTGATTGTCAGCTGCGACTATGCAAAGGAGGAGAGTTTGTCAGTCTACTTTCCTCCAATATCCAGATCAAATCCAAGTCACGATCTTATATGGAGGATCAGAGTCATGAGTTGATGGTGATTTTTATTGACATTTTTTAATTCTTTGAGATAATTTTTGACTCCTTCTATTTACCTCTTGCTAAAAACGACTCTGTCTTATCTGGCCTAAGAAAATGTCCTTATTTAGATAAAGCATAATCAATACTTGCATGGAATGTACATAGAATAATACCTTGGATTTACTTCATGATTTTTCGCTAGAATCTAAAGGCCATTTTGTGGTTTATTTCTTGCCATGTGGCAATCCTTAAGTGTTTTGCTAACTCCTTAGAGAACTAAACCCACTCAGCTTATGTTGCATGAGGGTATATTTCCAATTACTCCAATAAGAGTATTTAAATTATTTAAATATTTAAATAATGCCTATGATTCAGTCAGTTACACCTGAGTTATTCAAGGTACCTTCAGACTTCAAACTACCTTATTTCACATGAAAAACTTATCATTCCCTTATGGTCAATTGGTCAACTCACCTTACTCTGAAATATTAATGCTCTTTGTATTATGGCAGAACATGGGTCAAATTTAAATTCATCTGCTAAAGATACAACATACCAAGCAGGTATCAGAAATGTTAGAGGGCTCTGTCCATCATGAAGAAAAGCCACGGGTAATATCCAAACTATTTAACAGGCACCAACAATCAGAATGGATGTTCAACTAACCAGAGCAGATTCTGGCCATCGTGGTCCATACCAGTTGAATTCAGCTGCGTTAAAGGTCCGTTCTTTTAAACTCCAATTTTTGTGGAGACACCATTTTCAGGGCTTATTATATTCTTGTAAGAAATATTTTCATGCAAAAAATTAGAATTATTTGTTCTAGGAATGAAAAAATACACTACCAATTTCTAATATACAAATCAGGAGGAATAAGAAGTAGCTATTGTTTTCTGTAAAATCTTATCACTTAATGGATTGGAAAAAATTGGCCAGTAAAATAATTTCAAATATTCATATTTTTAGTATTTCCCCCATTATTCCTCTTTCTTTTATCCAAGTTGATAAGCAGATGCAGATACTTTCTGCGAGGTCAACTTAGCTACCCAAGCTAAGAGGAGCTTTTTCTTAATATTTTCTGATTTGCTGTGCAAATTAGAAAGAAAATAGCCACCTACTAATATTTAAGTAAGCTCCTAACATATATTAGCATATATCCTTATTGTTTTGCCATGAAACTTTTAATTTCTGTGTCTGTGTTTTCTCTTAGTGCACATATTTTTAACTTATTTGGATTTACTTAGCATAGCATTTAATTATGGTAAAAGGTTAAATACTATCAAATGATTTGGTATTTCAATATTTAATCACTTTTACCTTGAATGAGTAAATGTTTAGTCAATAGATATTCAGAGTCATAAAGACATATTTTTATGTACATATATTTTTTCATTTTGTTTGCTTATGACATGGATTAGATAGTTTATGATCTTATATACTTAATTACCAGAAGAGACATACTCATAAGTATGTTCAAAAGACATTTTGAAGGACTTCTACTTACTGATGAGTTGATTTGCTCTAAATACAAATTAGAAACTCACAAATCGATTTTTTCCATCCGCTTAGAAACACTCTTTATTTAAAGTATTTGCATGTTCTAAAGCTTAGGTAAAATAGTAACGGGGTCAGTATATGTACAAAGATAGATAAATGCTGTGGCGGTATCTTGTTCTGTCTCCATCTTGATGTATTAGTTAGCTTTCACTAAACAGGCACTCTAAAAAAGGGAAGGAAAAACAAATTGATAAGATAAAAGCGTGGGGAATTCCAAAATAAATACTGCTAACTGACCTTTTTTGATGGCTCAGTTAGGAGTGTTCTTATTATGGTACCAATTGGTTGCTTTATTTACTAGTACCATGCATAACTAAGGTAAACACTTGGGTAATATCTTTGGCTTACTTTTTCATAATTTCTGGACAGACATAATGATCTTTCTCCCACAGTTTTAAAAGTCAGATAAATTCCAAAACATTTAGAGAATATGGAGCTATAATTTTTAAAAGTCAAGTATTTTTTTTAGCCCACTTCCCCTTTTTTAGAGTATATCTCTAAGTATAGAGTTGTATCTCATGCTCATTTATATGCAAAAAGAAGCTCTGTATATGTTAGAAAAAGAAGCCAGTTCGGAACCTCTGAACCAATTTCCTAATGCTAGTGTTTTACACCTTAGAGTTTTTATCTTGGTGAACTGTAAAATGAAAGAATTAACTCATTAAGGAGTTCTGTTTCATCATAGCCACTCTGATTAAAACCTTCTCTACAATATGGTGCAAGAAATGGTCAGTCACTACTAAAGTTTTCTTTTTAACCACTGCTATGCATCACAAGAAGTCATTAGTTTACAGCTACTTCCTTCTTATTTTTATGACTTTTTAGCTTATCATTAACCCCATTCTCTTATCCTGTACTCTGAGATGAGCAAAGAAGATAATATCCACAACATTTCCACTGCTTACTCTAGAGATAATAACTTTTTGAAAAAGAGATAACCCTGTTTCTTTAAACAACCCCTTCCTCTTTAAATCCATGATAGCTTTCCCTTGTCAAGTTAGACTTTCAGTGCATTGTTAAGGGAATCAGACAAAATTATTTATAGCATGGTCCATGCAGATGAAATTGGACTAAACATACTGGAATTGTTTATTATTTCTTGTAAACTTGCTTAATAATTCTTTAATATTTACTCCACAATTTTTTTTTAGCATCTTTATTGGAGTATAATTGCTTTACAATGGTGTGTTAATTTCTGCTGTATAACAAAGTGAATCAGCTATGCATATACATATATCCCCATATCTCCTCCCTCTTGCATCTCCCTCCCACCGTCCCTATCCCACCCATCTAGGTGGTCACAAAGCACCGATACCCCACAATTTTCTATCCAGACTTTTTTCAGGTTATTAAAGAAATGTAATGGATTAATAGCTAAACTTATTTCCTTCTAATTCAGTCTCTTATGCCACTGTGTGTGGACCTGTTCAGTAGGGTTGTTGTCATAAGACTAGATACAAGTATGTCAATTGTCTAGACATTATATAACTTTAAAGCAACTGCTTAGCCTTTTTAACAAGAAGTAATTAAATGTTAATGAAAAGTCCCATACACTTATTTCTTTTCCACAGCTTCTTAGTGTTACCATTGGAATTTGCCAATTTCTACTTGGTTCTCTACATATATAAAGTTATACTCTTGTTTTAAATAAGAGCTGATTTTCACTATTTCATATTCAGTGCAGGAGAGAGGTTGATATTATCTGCCTTGTTGAGTGTCTCCTTCCTTAAATCTCCCTTCTCATTTGGTATCTAGTTTTCACCTCAACCGACTTCCCTCTCATTTCAGAATAGTATTTTTCGGATGCAAACAATTCACTTATTTCCATTCTCAAACTTGATTAATTCAACATGCACTAACTGATACCTTTTGCATGCTAGACAGTGAACTAGATTCTGGAAGTAAAATATGGCTAGCCAGTCCCTGCTCTCAAGGAGCAGAGTCCAATAGGCGAGATTGACAAATAAGCAAGTATTTGCAATGCAGTGTGGCAAATGAAGAAATATAGGGTGACGTAGGAATATATAGGATATGGATAGTAAGTAACTTACAGGATAAAATCTGGCTACTGGTATCCATGATTCCTAGGTAGAAATAAGATGTTCCATAAGAAATATTCTTTGAGATTATATGAGTGTGAAACTTGTTCTTTCTGGGGAAGTCAGGGACATCTTTAAAAACGGAGGAGGCCAACAAAGTTTGGGGCAAACCACTTTGTTTCAGTCAGCCTTAGTTTTATTAGACATAAAATGAGAAAGTTTGTGTTACATGACTTCTGATGTCCTTTCTAGTTCTAAAACTCTGAGTGTGTAAGTTTTGCTTTTGCAGTACACTGAAAAATCTAAATAGCCTAAACCTGTTTTTGAAATCTATTTCAAAATCCATAAAATAAATAAGCACAAAATTCAATTTTTTGGAAAAGTGGTCTGGCTGTAGAACTGAGTAGCCCCATAAAATATTAATTCGGTCATAGTGTGGAAATGTGAAATGATCGTTAAATGAGTCAGGGCCTTATTTGTGGCCTTTGGCTCATTTGGTAAGATTACCCATTAGCCATGTAGGCAGCATAACACGCATGGCCAAGCAGCTCATGGGAGCGTCCTAACAAATGTTAAATAAAAATTATCTTTCTCTAGCCTTAGGAATATATTGCTGTTATTTTCAAAATAAGACTGTGCTCAGCTTTAAAATCTCAGTCAATGGGAAAATAATTATATTCATTGCACTTAAAATTCTGACTCCTATCTGCAAATGTGTTTTTCTAATATATTTTTTACATCTCTTTGGAAGTTTAGAAGTCAAATGAGTGTGGATGGTTTCTGACCGTCTTTTAATTTTATCACTCCTGCCGGTATGAATTCCCTTTGTACCATTGCAGTAGGTATATGTAACATTTCCCTTTGCAGATGCAAAAAGTGTTTTTCTTCTTAGTCCTAAGACGCTTTTTTCCTTTCAGTCATTAACTTTGGTTTCATGAAAAATTCCTTCTCCATTTTTCTATTTTATCTATATCTTGATAATAATAATTTAATAACTCTTCTTAAAATCTCTGTATGATAATCCATTAGGCTCATTCAGTAGTCCTTCAGCTTATCTACAAAAGAGCGTGTGCTTTTCTCTTTGCTCTTTTTAATGAGGCCTTCCTACCGTGGCTCTAAATATCAACCAAATATGTTAATCTCTTAGGATCTGGCTATTATTAAAATCTCTCAAACATTTTCTGAATTTTAAAAGATGTGATTATTATAATGTAATCTGTTTACTTCCACGTGAACTCAAATGGAAATGAATCTCCTGAAATAGCCACATTTTCTTCCTCCCAAATATACATCTGGCATTAAAAAAACCAACTAATTTAAATCTAGAATCTGGGTTTCCATGACACCAAACATCTGGATGAAAAGTGAAAAATTCAGTAGATGTTTTCAAATATCCAAATATTGTGTCAGTAAAACAGTTAAATGACTGTCTGAATCTCCCCATATTTATCTGGGTTTTTATGCATCATATATGTGGCACTGTCAGTCCTTCCTAATGGAAAACAGTGTCAATTTCAGAAATAATGTATTCACAAACAAGTATGTACTGAGTACCTATTCTGTAGGAAACATTCCAAGTGCTGTAGAGCAGCAGTCCCCAACCTTTTTGGCACCGGGGACGGTTTGGTGGAAGACAATTTTTCCACGGGGGGTGGATGGGGGCGGGCGGAGGCTGTGGGATAGTTCAGGCGGTAATGCGAGCCATGGGGGCGGCAGATGAAGCTTTACTCGCCTGCTCGCCGCTCACCTCCTGTTGTGCGGCCCAGTTCCTAACAGGGTACTGGTCCGGTACCGGTCCGCGGCCCGGGGGTTGGGGACCCCTGCTGTAGAGGGTTCAAGGTTAAAGGCTTGAACTCTGTCCTCAAATGAATTGCAGTGCAGCGAGGGCTATTACACAAGTACACATATATACATAAAAGATGGTGTGGAGTGAATAAAAACACAAGAGAGGAGGAAAGAAGGCACTGTGGAATTTTGGAGGAAGGTGACTAGTCCAGGCTAGGGAGGGTTTTCTGCTGGGCCCAGTGTTTGGACTGACCATGATGGACATGCCAGCATCATGGAAATGGAAGGGAATGTTGTGATCACACATTTGAAATACGCTCTCCTTCAGCAGCTGGGAATTTTACTTAAATCAAATAATCCTAAATTAGCCAGATGATTGCAACGGTTTTTGTGTCATCTTTCATTATCACAGCCTTGGGTTTCTGTACGGTTTTTGCGTCTGTGTTTCTCAGGTATTTTGATTAGCAAATTTGTATGCATCCCCCTTAAGAGTTTCAACTTGATACAAAGAAGCATACTGAAATTTACTCTCCGTATGGTCATTATAAAAAGTCTACCTTATACTTTGCGTTTCAAATTAGAAGAAAGATATAAAATTTTCACAGTTCCTTATACATTGCATGCTTAAACCTCTATCTTCCAAGTTAGGTGATTTTTTAATCTCTTAGGATCACAACTCTGATCAACTTTTTAAAAAATCCCAAATCCTCAAGATCTTTGCCATGTTTGACCAGAATCTAGATTAAAGCAAAATGGTTTGCCTCTTCTTCTTCCCCCCAACCCTGCCTCCCTCCTTTTCCTCACCATCCTTCTCTTTTTTTAAAAAAAATAAACAATCATTTTAAGCTGGAGGGGAATATGGAGTAAACTGAGAAAATTTCTGATAATCTAAATTGTCCCATATGTGTTAGTCAGCACTAATAAATTGGCTCAAGTAGCTAAAAGGTAAAGGGTGGCTGGATTTAGATAAAGCTGGATCCAAGGGCAGAAATGTGCACAAATCTGTTCTTTATAGCTACTGGCTCTGCTTTTGTCTGTGTGGGCTTCATTCTCAATCAGGCTCTCCCCATTTGGTGGCAATAAGGGCCATCAGCAACTCCAGGCACAAATTCTACTGACTTAGTAACCCCAGTGAAAAGAGAACACCTTTGACTGACAGTCGTACTGACTCCCATTAACCTAACTTGGGTTCCATCTTCAGAGCAGCCAGAATGATTAACTATGTTGATTGGCTAAGCCCTGAGTACATCCCTGAAGTAAAATTAAGGCACTTTTACCAAAAGAAAAGGGAAAAGGTACTTCAGTGAAAAACTTTAATGTTAGAGTGGGAAAGTCCTCCACTAAATATCAGTAGAGCGGGTGGTTATCCCAGCTTTACCACTGCCTGTTTCTATGACCTGGAGTGTTAATTAAGCCATTGCGTCTTGGTTTCTTCATCTACATAAATTAGGTCGCAGGACAAGGTTCTGTTTAAAGACTTTTTTAGCTCTCATATTTTGTGGTTCTGATCTCAAGAACTAGGACAAAGATAAGACACCCAGAAAATGCAGATTCACAAATAGTAACACAAAGCAGGAGATACATCACGTTTCATGTAGAAGTGCTTCTGGGAGAAACCCGACGTTAGCTTGGCAGTGGAAGAGCAAAGGGTTGCAGGTTGCTCCTGCATCCTGAGGTAGTGATTAGAAGCTCAGACAACTTGAGAGGAGAGGGTGTGTGTGTATGTGTGTGTGTGTGTGAGAGAGAGAGAGGGAGGGAGAGAGTCAGTGAAGTTCAGAATTAACCATCACAAACTTTATTACTATAATCTCCATAGATATTTTGTAAACCACAAAATATAGCTTTGTTAACCTCATTTTACTATCACAGAGACTAAGTCCCAGGCACAGTCTTGTTCAAGGTGGCAGAACTACTGACAAAGCTTGAATGAGAACTTAACGTCTATTTTTTTTCACTCTTTCTACAGATCTTTAAAGACACTGAGACAGAGTGGGGGGAGAAATAAAGAAGTTTAAAAAACCCAAGGCTTTACTCTCAGAAAGTTACACTTAATAAAGACAAGGTGTGAAAATAAGACATGACAATGAAGGGCTAAAAATTATAAATACCAAGTAAATCACTATGTGAATTATTTTATTTTTATAAATTCATTTTATTTATTTATTTATTTTTGGCTGCGTTGGATCTTTGTTGCTGCACTCAGGCTTTCTGTAGTAGTGGCAAGCGCGGTGCGCGGGCTTCTCATTGTGGTGGCTTCTCTTGTTGCGGAGCACGAGCTCTAGGCACTCAGGCTTCAGTAGTTGTGGCACGAGGGCTCAGTAGCTGTGGCCCATGGGCTTAGTTGCTCCACCGCATGTGGGATCTTCCCGGACCAGGGATCGAACCCGTGTCCCCTGCATTGGCAGGCAGATTCTTAACCACTGCGCCACCACAGAAGCTCTCACTATGTGAATTTAGTGGAACGCAAATATCTTGTTTCCAGTTTTATTTTCAAATTTCATTTGCAGTATACATTCTAATCATGGCGTCAGAATTTCTGTTTACATAAGGAAAGGTGTTAAATTAATGGCCACTGAATAAGTTTGACATTCCATGAAAATGCATTGATTTTTTCAAGGGTTAGGTCTTTAGCACCATCTATTTGTACCAGTTCAATAAACCTGGTCCCAGAGCAATAAGTGATATTTACCCAATGCAGTTTCATTGTCCATATTAGAGAAATTGCTTAGAGGGTTTCATCTACGAGTGGCATCATCAAACTTAAGGTCACCTGAATTAACTCTATAAAATAAGTCGTATCTTAGGGGTGGATTGAGGAAAAGGAAGTGGTGATCACTGATGACCAAGTTCCAAGTATTTGCTGAAACTAAGAACCTGCCCAACAAGTTACTTGATCATTTGTCTCAAAGGTTATATTACATCATCACAGAAGAAATTTGACAAATTGCACATTGTTCCTTCAAGAGCTCATCTAGTAAACTTTATAGACCAGTGAGTCGAACTCATAGGGTAGGAAAGTAACCTTAAGGACTAATTCTCAAGGTGTCCTGCTTTTAAAAATATCCAGTGAAAAAGTTACCATAACAGAAGAGAATATCTAATTGTATAAAAAGTTAAATTACTATGTTTTTAAAAAAATGGAGTGTATAAATTAATTATAATAAATTAATATTACTTTAAAATTAATATTGGATTTTAAAAAATTGTTTGCAGCAGTAAACATGCAGACAACATAGGAGTATATAAACATAAAGTAAAAGCCTGCACCCCATGCCCTACACAACATGAAGTTGTGCAGAGCATGGGGTGTGTGTGTTTTTCCAGATGTTTTCCTTGCATGACAAGCATAGATATGTGTGCATTTAATTAATTTATTTATTTAGCTATTTATCTATTTTACAAAAATTGGTAATACAGGTTGTTCTACAGTTTACTTTTTTCATGCAACAATATGTGGGGAAAACCTTTTCATGAGAAACTCCCATTTTATTTAACTATGATCCATTTGACAGATAGTTAGGTTGTTTCCAATTTTTTAGCCTTGCAAAAACTGCATTTTTCATTTACTGTGTACTTCTAATTCATGAGATGATTAGAAATATCACTTGAAGTATTCTAAAACATCAGTATAAATCCTTTCAATGTGGAATAAAGATTGTGATAAATTGGTTCCAGTTTGGACAAAAATGGAGAGGGATTAACCACAAAAGAAAATTATCATTACGTGATTTCACCTAAAAACTGTTTCACTGATACATTCTAAGAATACTGTAGATCTATTTGCATGTACTTGATGAACCAGTTTAACCCCAAAGGGATGAGAAAAAAAAAAAAAAAAAGAGTCTAAGGTCAGTATCTGGAATACAGGTAATATCTCACTTTCGAATGAGTCTTTAGAAAAAAGGCAATTAAAAAAATATTTTCTGTCTACGTTGAGTCATGAGCCATACGTGTCTTACTAACTTTTTTAACAGCTGTCAGTTGATATTCAAAGTAAGAGGATATTTGTGATTCACCTCTCTTCAACAGTGGCTTTAAATTATTTGGGGATGTGAAAAACTTTGACCTATGCTGGTTCTTTCTTGATGAAGGGAATCATCATCATCGCTATTATGTTACAATGTGTGTTCTTATGAGTAAGTTGAGCCACCTCTGAGCCACTGGACCAGGGTAGGTTGGCCCCCATCAGTGAACAGACTAAACTATAGCCTCAGTCCAAGAATATAGAAACTGACAACAAATTATTGCTTGTGGTCTACTTCCAGTTTTCAAGTGCAAACATACCAAAGTTTATTTTAAATTTGAGCCACTCAGACATTTAGCAATATACATCAAAGAAGAAGTGAAGGCTTCCCATGTTTATTATTTCAATACGATGTCTGTTCTAATAAAGTAGAAGAATGCATATGATAGATCATGTAGTAGAAATTCTCTAGTTCCACAGTTTGGCCTTAAATATATACATATATTTGTAAATTAATCCAAAACACATTGCCATGGTTCCAATTCCTCTGAAAGCTGATTGTTTTCCATTCCTTTTTTAATTTTAGAAATACAGTGGCCGACTGCCAGAACCCTTTCAGATAAACAGTACACTCCCTGTATAAAAGGGGCATAGAATCATGAACGTTCAAAAACCACAGAACGTTATTTAAATAAGTTAAAGTTATTATGGTCTTCCCTATTAATTAAAAAAAAAAAAGCCATCTGTGCAAGGTGAATTTTGGTAAGGTCCCAATTTTTTTAATGATTGTGGATGGAATTTGCAACTGCTTTCATAGTGAAAGTACAGTTCAGGGATTCCCAAGATAAAGTGCACTGTTTATGTAATTTTGTGGTCATTTGACTTAATTTCTAATAAAACACTGGGAAGAATTCTTGTTACTCAATCTGAATGTACAGTCCTGCTTGAAGGAATTGACTCTACACTAACTTCCCCTTTCTAGTCTTCTACTAGCTTAACATCCTAAACCTTTATTTCATCTAAACCTTCTCTGTGTGTGTGTGTGTGTATATGTTTGTGTGTGTCTCTGCCTGTCTCCCTCACACACACACATACACACACACACACCACAACCCACATTTTGTCAGAACTGTCTTGGGCAAATGCATCATAATAGTGAACAAGACTGAGTGCACCAAAAAAAGAAAAAAACAAAACACCACTGCATGAAGAAACATCATACTGGATGACATTACCGATGCAGATCTATACATCCTTGTGATGAGTCTTTATTTTCATTTTCATTTTTGTTATTTGCAGAATTGATTTCCATTGGGCAAATAACCTAGAAACCCAGGCTTTCAAAGTCTTAGAGGAATAAAAAGTCAAAGGGTGCTCCTCCCTTGAATTTGGCAGGAAAATACCACAACAAGAAGGATTTGGGGATCGTTTTTGGTCATTTTCCCTCCAACCAGTGTTTTCAGTCAATTAAAATTTGTACCCTAGGCCTTTTCCAGTTTGAAGCCACCCCAGCATCTGCGATGAGCAATCCTTCTTGTTTGTGCAGTCATTCATTATCTCCATTACCAAAAGGAGAATAGAGGACAATTACATTGTTTGGACGAATCAGAGTGTTAGGAGGAGTATTTGTCATGGTGGCAGAGTGAGTGCAGCACCTGACAGGCAACGATTGATGGCCAGGAATGAGTGTGAGTGGCCAAAGCAGCCTCATAGGATGCAAATTACTGACTGTGGATTCCAATTTATCCTGTTCATTTTTCTTGCCCGTGCTGAAGACCATTAGTGGTTTTTGAAGCAGTGAAGGGTTCATTACTAATGTGGGTAGGCTCGAAGCAGGAGGGGAAAGGAGGGGAAAAGCCTTCTGTAATTACACAGCTTTCAGGAACAGGCTGGAGGCCCTAGCCAAAAAAATGTCAACACCTCGCAATCAGAAAAATTTATTTTCATTTTATGCTTAACCCATATTAACTCAACATTATCATCTTTCTTTGTTAACATTTGCAGAATATTAAAAGCCTGGCTTCTATATTAATACAAATCTAGTTAACCCCTTTTGCAATACAGGGGATTTTGTTTAACCTAATGGCATTTGGGTTTGCTAATAAGTAATTGCACACGTTTTGGATGATGTACGCTATTATGGAAGATGAAATACCTGAAGAATAAAATCTGAGATGATTGAAAAACATTCACTGTCTCAAACACTGGAATGATTAGAAAGCTCTGAACAGAATACTTTGTTGTTCCTAATGTCAGCCTTTAATAACGTTGATGGGAAATATTTATTACTCAAGGCTTTCTAGTTTAGGAACGACTTTGACATGCTGTATAAAAGTTTACTTTTCTGTTTAAGAAAACCAGTGAATTTAGAGCAGAGACCTATTTAACAGACATGTTTTATAATTATGTACATGCCAGTACAGTGTCTCAAAGTAAATGTACGATTCTACAGTAACAATCTTTGATTTCGGAATGAGAGAGGAAAGTGGTTTGCTGATGGGAGGATGGTTTGTTATAAATGTTGGTGAGTTGTGATGGGAAGTAAAGAATTAAAAAACACCGAAACCTATGGCTTCATTCTCTTATTGCCACACTTCAGGGTAAAATGTAAAATTTCTGTATTGCACATAATTGATTCCTTGTGATGGGTGGTCACTTTGTGTGACCCTCTTAACCCGGAGCAGCAACCAGTAAAAATGAAAGAATCTTCCACTGTCCCTTAAAGGAGTCAACATAAACAACTGTCAGTAAACTCTGCTGTAACTGAAGTGGTAGCCATGGCTTCCAAGAATAGTTGTGATTATGGACGATCTTACTTTGCAAACTGACTATCAATAATCTTAGATTAACTAGGAAATAATGATTATATTGAGCCATCTCACAAAGATAATATAGGAGAAGGGCTGCACAGAGGTTTTCCAAGAAGTAAAGTAAAATGGGCCCGCAAGTAGTTCCCTTAGTGTAACTGAAGTGATTGTAGCCAACCAAAATTCTGACCCATCGCCAAAGTGCTGTGCTTCCCTGACTGATTGAAGAAACTGAATACCTGCAATGCTGCCATGCTTTGTGCTGCTGGCCTCCACAGTGTGGCGGGAACGGGGCTGCACAAGCAGGTTTTTGGATTCTTGTTTCTGCCCACATTTTTCCCCCACACATGATTAAAAAGCTGTGATTAGGAAAATCAAGCCATAGACTAAAGAAATCACAAACGGTGGTTTCATTCTTAGACGTAAGTGACTCTTTCTTAACTTCTGATACATCTTTCAAAACATTTGTTTTTTCATTAGCATCCGTACCCTTCCGAAGAGCAGAAGAAACAGTTAGCTCAAGACACAGGACTTACAATTCTCCAAGTAAACAACTGGTGAGTGACCCCAAAATCAATGTCTTTCTCCCATGGCTAAAATAAGATTTCTCAGTCATTGTTTTCTTTTTTTGTTTCTGAAACAAATGAAATTGAGGAGGGTAACTTCTGTGTTTCTACCTTGAGGTGTGAACGTAGTGCACAGGGAGAGGAAGAGGTAACTAGGTAAATGGTTTTGGTGAGATGTATCCCTCTTCTCTTTCTCTCTGCCTCTTTTTTCTTTTCTTTTCTCCTCTCTCGCTTTTCCTCTCTGCCTCACTTTCCCCATCTCTGATGCTTTAAAATTCTCGAATTGAACAGAGCAAATTCAGTTCAGGTCCTTCCCATTGAAAATAGTCACTCTGGGTATTTTGGTGCAGTCCTCATGTGGAGTTATCAGTTCTCGGAAGGTTTTTTTAGTTTAGGCTTTCTAGGCTGATGGAGATGCAGGCTCTTTAGCATCTCCTAGGAGAATTTTATTTACCCTAATTTTTTTTTGAACACAGGGTAAAAAAAAAAAAAAAAAGATTTCCCCATTTTTAGCTTTGCCATTTGGCCGATTACTCCCGTGGAGGTGCATGGGCCATCACTCTTTGTATGTGGCTTAGAGGGTAACTGAGGAAAAGGAGGGGCAGAGGATTAAATAAAATGATCACAGTGGCCAAGAAATGATATAGGAATTACTTATCAAAATACTGGCCCAGGTTTTATCAGCAGCTTAATTTTGTTCGGTACATTCTTGGGGTGATGTTCAGATTAATTGAACTGACAGTTCTCTTTCAAAATTCAGGGAAAGTATTTGCACGGATTTCAGGCCTTATACAAACTTAATTACATGGAACTCCATTTTATCATTCTAATTCCATGTAGCAGAGGTTGTATTTACAAATGAGAAGTCTCTGCCTTTATTCACAGCTTTCCTTAATATATTTATCAAAGCAGGTTCATTTACAAAGTGCTCTATCTGTGGGATACAGGCAGGCAGACATTAACAAAGCTTTTAGGTTTATCAGGCTCGCTGCCTGATGAGCTACCCGAGGGTCAATTGATTTTGTGGTTCTGTGATTCATTTTTTTCTCATTTTTCTAGGATCACAATGAGAGACATGCTTGGAGAATTAGCCAGTTTGTCTGCCTTATCTGTCAGGCAATTTTTTTTTTTTTTCCCAGGGAAGTCAAGCTACTTAAATTGGCCACAGGAACTGCCGTTATCTGACTTTAATGCACCCTATAGTGTGGATAGCATTTCAATTACACCAGTAACCAAAGCTTAGCTGCAGCCCTTTTCATGCCTAGTGCTGTACAGAAAGCGAGGTGCCTACCTACAGAAGCAGAAAATTGAGTTGCCTTGCTTCTGTCAGGGTGATTAATGCAGAAATAAACTGCTAACCTGAAAAGAAAGGCAGAAAGAAAGGATAGACAATACAGACTTGAAGTCACTTTAATTTTCTTCTAAAGATTGGAACTATGTACATTTAAAGATACCCTTTAGACCAAAAACTTGGAATAAAGGCTGTAATCTCCAAACAGGGATGTGTATGTGATTATACGTTGATATGAGCCTCATAGAGTAGATACACATATGTCAACGTATATATACATTCTCATTTATGTTCCTAGCACAAGCTATCAGTAGTCTAAAACAATAAAATAAATACATTCTGTGTTGATGGTAGAAGACTTATTTGCCCTGCATGTTATCTTATATCATACTGATTGTCAAACCGAGCTCCGTTATATACAATGGTCCTTGCTGCAGTGAATGTTGCTTTAAAATCATAATTTTTATATATTTGCGCCAAGTTGAGGGTGGTTGTGATGGGAGTCTTGGGAAAAATGAAATATTTCTACGTTGATATTTGACTTTGACATTTGATCTTGCTCTTTTTGAAAGTGCTGTTCCCTACCATCCACTACCTGTACTTTTTGATGTAGTCATTACGCTTGAAGAGTGAAGATGCTACAGTCGTATCTAAAGATGAGCGTTTCTCACAATTAGACACCTGCTTGGAACTTGGAGAGAGCACCCTTATTTTCTGAATTCCATTGAGCCCCAGGGCATGGAGGAGGAGTTCTGTCGGTGTGATAGCTTAGGTTTCTTGTTTCTCTATTATTTGAGCCGTATTTGCCGCAGGATGCCAAGGGTTAGGATGTGACAGTCTATCACACCGCATACTTTCCATAATATGGCATCAATGTTGACACCTATGTCTTTACAAAATAATTCCATCTCCTTAATTTTCACAGCTCCTTCTGAAAAACCCTCTAATCCTGCCCTTAGGTCCAATTCTTAGTTAACAGCTACCGTAACTTTGATAATAAGGTGTGACTCATGAGGATAACACGGAAAATACTTTTAAAAGACTACCAGGAATTTCACACAGGGACTGAATTTTGGTGGATTTCAAAAAGAAATTTAAAAGAGAATACCAGCTACTGTGTAGTATATTCTGAAACTGTCCGATGTCTTGATGATATCATCTTCAAAACAGAGAAAGCTATCCAAACTAATTTCAAAAGGCTTCATAATCACTGTTCTTAAGTGCCAAGTGATAACTAAAAGAGATGAGAAGAGTAGGCTATAAACTATTTCTCCAGGCCCTGAGAGCTCTCAGCAAAAAAAAAAAAAAAAAAAGCACAGGGATCAGAGAGCAGTTCCTAAACCTCATTTAGTCAGCTCTGCTAGGAAATGATACCCACTTCTCTGATTGAGGCCAGGACTTCAGACTTGTGTGCTGTGTTGTCCGTACTCAAAGAATTAGAATAGTATAGAGAGCACCCACATCAGAAAATCATGGAAGACTTGCTGTTTCAGTTCTGCTTCTCACTTACCTCTTAAAATAGAAAGGCCAAGCAAGGTCAGGGTAGTTAAGTATTGCTGTAAAATAACCTCTGTAGTAATAAGCAATAGAACATGGCTTCACGTACTTGATGGGAGCAATAAGCAATAAAAACAGACCTGTTAAGATCAGTCAGTAATTTCAGAACAAATAAGCAAAAAGGAAGTTTAGGAGATAATTAAGGGAATTAAAGATTGTTTTACCTTAGCAGCCAGTGTTAGAAATAATCTTAATGGGCTTTTCCCATGTATTTACAGTAGGGAGTGTGCAAAAAGTGATGATACCACCAAATCAAAATGTGATTTCAGGAAAAGAGTGGAATCTATGACACTAAGTCATTTTTTCCTACCATTAGCCCTCAGAAGTCCATAAATAATCAATAACCTAATTAAGACTTTAAAAAAAAAATGATAACCAGATCTTCAGTGTATGCACTTCACTGACAAAGGTAATCACAAGTAGTGAGACTGGCTTTCTAGGCTGTTCAGTTGGGGGAGAGTCACTTCAGCTGTGAAATCATCGAAGTGTGTGCATTAGGAGAGAAGAAAAGCAAGGAAATGAATATCCTCACCCTGAATAACCTCCTCACCATGGAGAAGCAAACATGGTGTACTTTGACTGAATATTGATTAAATCTTGGAGGGTAAGATAGCGTGGTAGGTGAGCACTTAGGCTCCGGAACCAGACCCCGGGAGGCTAAAAATCCTGGTTCCACCATTCGTCAGATGTCTGACCTTCAGCAAACTACTTAACCCTTTTAAGCCTCGCTTTCCTCATCTGTAAAATGGGGACAATAGTCACTTATATCTTATATAGTTGTAACATTTCAGAGAAATACTGCATGCTAAGTACTCAGCATAGTGCTGGCACGCACCATAGATGCTGTCTGTTGTTAAAATAGTTAAAAGTACATAATTGTAAAAATGAGAGAGAATTATGATGATTTCATACAATGATATCAATGAAGACATCATTAAATCGCTTACAAACTGGAATGGAGATTTCTTTCAGGAGGAAATAGACCTATATTGAAGCGGCAGTAAAATTTGAGAGCGGACAACTCACTGTGCATAGCTTCTATATTAAACAAAGCTAGACTTTTGTAGTTTCTTAGATGATCCTTTTTTTTTGTAGTTCTTTGATGCCAGGGAGGTAAGATTAGGGAACCCTAGGAGGTAAGTGGCTTCAAATAGCTGTGAAGGTTAGACGTTTTGAAGGAAAGTCTTGGGTATTAATGTCTGGTATTTCCTCAGGAGGCATGCTTACATGCATTCATTGACAAAAGATTTTTTTGAAAATTATTTTTTTTAACGAGTTCTTGCTTGAATAATTTGTTGGGATGCATTCATACATCTTTGACAATAGTAATCATTGAAATATAGTAAAGTCTTAACTTTGACAATTAAAACTCCTTAAGCTAAAAATACTATGAGAAAAATCACAACATTTCCATGTTCTCATGTAACTTTCCTCAATGCTATATAAGAATTATAATATTAACTTTTTTAAGTTCCTATTTCCAGGTTTAATTTTAAAAGGAAGAAATACCATACTTTTAAAAACTCATGTCACTGCAGTAACTGTATCCTTATCTATATACCAACAAGCAAAGTCCATAGGGTGACTTATTGACAGAAAACAGGTATACTAGGAATAAAGGACTTAACTTTCTTGATAGGAGGCTGTCTCCAGAGCCTGCGTAAAAATGCATGAAACTGAAATTTCGAAGAATTTTCCAGTTGAAGGTAGCTCAGAGGGTTCCTTTGTGTAATAGAATTCAGTGTCCTTGTACGGCCTCTCAAACTGAAGATATAAAATCTTCGTCCTGCTTGCCCCACCTTTCCATCCACGGTCTTAAAACAATCTTTCTTGCTACAACAGCTTTTAATAATCAGACATCCACTTTGTGGAACTTCCTCATGGGAAGCGACAGTTTTGTTTTACCTATTTCAGTTTGACCACGTGGACGAATTTTTCTAGACTAGATAAGAGCTTGCTCAATTCGGACTGAAGAACTGTGCCGGGGGAATTCCCTGGCGGTCCAGTGGTTAGGACTCTGCGCTTTCACTGCAGGGGGGCCCAGGTTCGATCCCTGGTCGGGGAACTAAGATCCCGCAAGCCGCGCAGCATGGCCAAAAAACAAACAAACAAACAATCAAACAACTGTGCCGGTAGAGTTATCTTGGGAATCAGTTTTTCCCTTTAGGAAGGCTCATTGACTCCCCAGGTGACTTGGTTTTCTTACGTGCGAAATGGAAAGATGAGGAGACAAAAGAATTTGTGTGTGCCAACATGTGAGTTAAGAGTACTCTGAAAATAAAAGGCAGGTTTGTTAGAAGACCTTCCCAGCCTTGATTAAAATATGGACAGGAACAGAGTGGTAGCCTCAGGAAAGCAATCATTTTCCTCAGGAATCCATCAGTCCAGAGAAATGTGGGCGCCCAGATGCTTTTCTTTGCCGCTTACACTTAAAAGGGCGATAATAGTGTTCTAGGTGGGTTTGAAGACAGGGTCAATATCAGACCCTCTGTCAGTGAATCCCCAAGCCCAATTCGAAGCCTAATTAAATGAGGAGGAGGCTGGGTTAGTGGTAAAAGAGGTTGCACTTCTTTACAGCAAAGACAAGTCATTTTCAAAGGTATGTATGTTGTCACTCCCCGGCAAGGAGAGCAGACACCAGGAAATACGGTGTAATATTAGGACATCACGAGTAAGCTGGGAATTGAGGATAATAATTTTGTAGTAAACATATGGAACGATTGGCCAGTGGTGCAGGAAATCTAAATGAGGCACAGAGACAGCTGGACACTTTTATCTCAAGAGAAAAAGGATTGAAGGAGAGAGTGATAGACCTAGGAGGTGGAGTTGAGATAAACCTAAGGGAATGAGCTGGCTGGACCAAACAGCCTCTCTCTGCTCAGCAGTTTCCACCACGGCCATTTGTTAAACACAGAGCTGCCGTCTTCGCTGATTATTTCCAAGTAACATCTATGTTTCTGAATAAAAATCCATTTGAATCTCAAGTCAGATTTGCCAGGTGCTAGATTCATTGTCAGCATTTAATGTGCTCAAACTGCCAATGCTGAGGAAAGGAAGGCAGAAAAGAGTGCTTTTGCACCCCAGGTTGGTGAGCTTGAGGTGAAATGCTTCTCTTTCACATGGCCTCCTATGCCAGAGAAGTCAGTGACCAGGGAAGGAGGCAGACATGCCAGAGATGCAGTGCCAAAAAGCCTCATGAGGTCTTTTGCTAAAACCAGAGCGTTTTCTTCCCAACAGTCGCTCCTGGGGTGAAAGAGCTGAGTTTGTGTCAGCAGTAGGTTTTCCAGTCTCTTTCCAGCTCTACCCAGCTTCCACTCACTCTGTCTCCATGGTCATATTATCATTCCTTGGGAACCTGCAGTTGTTTCTGAGAGGAAAACCAAAGGGAGGTGGTAAGAGAGATTAAAAGACAGGAAAAGAAAAATACACGTGATTAATGTTTAACCAGAGGGATTGCCCGGAAATTTAAATGGATTTCATTTTGCTCTGTCTACAGCAAATGGAACTGGGAGTGACCAGGGCATCAACCCATAGCATGCCAGTTTTGAATTAGAGGGACTATTACAGTATTTGCCTATGTTACTTTCTGTAGCAGATTCCTGACATTCCCACACTGATCTGAAAATTGAAGACATCTATTGTACCTAGGCAGCTATGCCTCCAATCCGTTGCCATGTCACACCAGCATTTCTAGACACCTTCTATCTTGTAGAGGTGGGAGTACCATTTCCAGAAATTGAGATTCAGTCCAAATTTGGGCAAGCGGCTCAGACTCAGCAAGAGCCTTTTAAAAGTGGTAAACAAAAGGAGTGGAGGGGGAAATAAAGGAAGGGGATGCCAGCAAGGGGACTCAAAGGGGAGGTTTGCTGCAATCCTTTACATTCAATTATACCAGCTCCTTTGTGCTTTTCCCTTTTGCTCTGCAAAGAAAGAATGAAATATGGTTTTCATAGCAAGCTGGCAGCATTATCTCAGGATGCATATTTCTTTGCTGGGTTGGAATGCCAATAAGGGGAGAAAAAGAGTTCCTCGTTTAGAGGAAAGTACAGTGCTACAGAGAAAACACAAAACAACAAAAAAGGAATGCAACAAGTTTCTGAAACAGTTCCAAAAAATGCCCCTTAAAGAAAATACTTAAATGCGAACTTTTTTGAAGATAAAATTTCTCATGCTGAACCTTACCGGTTTTCAAAAGTCTCCAAATATGCGGGGGAAAATTTCAGCCAAAAATGTAGACTATTTTTGATATTTGAAGGTTTTTAGAATTAGCCCCCTCTCTTTCATTGATAAAGACAATAAACTCCGCAGACAAGTCCTGGGTTAGGCACAAGGCTCTACCTACTTGTATACTTCATTATAGCAGTATTTGGAAGAGAGACAGAAGTTTGTTCAAATAAGTCCTTTATCCATCTCAGTTGGCATGATTGACATGGTTTCTCAGAGTGACACAGAAATAAAAGTCTATATTTCAGTGAGTTGCATGTTTTTAAAGTAGGATGATATTGACTTGCTGTGTACTTATTTTTAAGTAGGAAAAAAATGAAGACAGTTCATTGAAAATGTTACAGAATTATAGCTGCTGATTCAGTAAATGTTCCTAACCCCAGTCACAGATCAATAAAGCTGTATTAAAAAAATTAATAGAAAGGAATCTTCACATTAGCCTCTAACTTGTTTCTAGAATGCAGAAAATAGAAAGGGGCTTGTAAATGCAAAGTTGAAACAGAACCTTTAAATTAGAAGCTATTAAAAGGAAGGTAAAAAGATAGATCAGAATATACCAATACCAAGTTGTTTACTTTCCCTAAATTTTTTTACCTTTAAAAATGAGAGTCTTGGTGGCTGTAACTTTGTTCTGAGTTCTCAGTCCTTTTTACCATGTTGCTGCCATTTCCAGTAAATTTTTTTCCTCGTTTCTTCCATTACCCTCAGGATAGAGTGTTTTTTAAATGTATTCTAAAAACTCACTCTCAGAGAAATAAGTATTTTATGAATCATCTTTAGGCCATGTCCTAATTCACTTCACTCATTCATTCATGCATTCATTCACTGGAGAGCAGCCTTCCAAAAATTACTTAGTTGAGAATTTGCTCCGTTAATGAGTAAATGTAGGTCCCATTAACCTCTTGATCTCGAGTCTAAAACAAAAGACTTGTTTTGTTGTTGCTACTGTTGTTTTCATTGTGTTGGATTTTTCAAATATTAGAGAATGAGCATCGGCTAGGTGACACCTCCCAGTGCTTATCCCAGAAATTCTATCCAATTCATGACTTTCAGAACTATTTCCTCTATTCTCTAGAAACAAGGAAAATTATTTTTTATCTGCAAAATCGTTAGCAATCTGGGTAGGAAAATATATACAGTTTTTCTTTTTTTAAATTTTGCTTTTTCACATCTTTTTCCTGCTTCATTGTTTTATTGTAATCATAATAGAAAACCTTGTTTCTGGGTTTTTGTTTGGATGTCTTTTGTGCATGAATCAGAATCATTATTGCTGACTGATCATTCAAGATAGATTTGCACTAACTCCCTGTCCTGGTCAGAATTGTTAATTCTGCACTCAGGTTGGAACACATCAGAGTTCTTTCTCTTTTTCCCTTGCAAGGTAAACATTTAGAGATACGAGACTTCCCCTCTGTCTCTAGATACAGCTTATCTTTTAGATAAGTCCCTTCGAGCTGAGGTTTCAGGCTGTTTAATGTTGACCTCTTGAGTTCCAAACTTCCTTAAAGACTTTAGATAAACAAAAACTTTAGCAGTGATTACTAAGGGAGTGGTGGGACAGTGGATTAATCCCTAAAGATCTGGATTCAAATCTACCTCAAAGACCCACAAGTGAAAAATCTCATTAATGATCTTGGCTTAATGGTTTCAGCGCAATTCTTGAGGGAGGACCCGGTCATTCTTGACTAAGCCTATACCATAAGAAGGATGGCCAGAGGATTCCTTTTTTCATTTTTGATTGATCTATCAATCAAAATTGATAGATCTCCTTCACAGAGGTGGTCACAGATATTAGCATACTTTCACCTGGCTGATAATTTTGGTAATTTCAAGGTTAAACTGTCAGGTATTTTAAACCTAGATTTTAAATATCATTTCACTTAAAAATTATGAAACACATGGGGGCTTTCTTTGTCTCTGCACTATGTTTTCTAAAATTCAGAAAAGTACCCTCTTCAAAAGAGGGGACTCTGATTCCAGTAGTCTGATGGGTGAGAATACTCAAAGTAAAGTATGCAGTGAAATGCACAAGGATTTCATTTGGGCAGAGTGGTCTTTTTTTTTTTAATTATGGATCTGATTCTCACTGTTTTGTTTTTGCAGTTGAAAGGATGCATAGGTATTTTTGGGTGCCCATGAGCAAATTTCTTCTTCATAAAGTTGTGTAGAAAGTAGCACAATGGAATTTGGTCACAGCTGGTTTATTTCCTGTGTTACCTGAAGCCAAGTTCCATAGGGTAAACTCCAAATACCTTCTTAGCTATGAGTTACTAAATACTGATAGTCTTGGACCCATGTGACTTAGTGTGGCTCTTTGCTTTACGAAATATGCGGGTTTCCTGTTATCCTACAATGTTCCCATGGATTCAGTGTTTTGTGTTTGTGTTTGGTGGCCTCGGCTGGTATAGAAGAAGAATGTTAAAGAGAAAAGTAGAAAACCCCTGTGGAATAGAATAGTAAAAGTCATCCGGATTCCCTTTCCTCGTAATTTTTTCAGAGTGAAATTGCTAAAGCAACGTCAGTAAACAGGAAACAAGTGAAGTGTAAAATAATTAGCACCAAAGAGAACATAATAGGTTACTTATTAAAATCCATAGACAGATTATATGACCCCATCGGGTCCAGGGACCAGAGATCACGTGACTCAGTGTGCCTTTTCTGAGATGAGAACCCCAATGTACTTTATCAGCTTATTGGCTTCTGACATTAAATAAGCTTCAGGTATGATTTATTGAGTAGCCTTTTGACAGGAGCAAGAAACTGAAATCTCCTAGTCCTTGCTGAGCCTCAGCTCTGTTTTCATTACCTTCTCCAAGTATTACATTTAGTCAACCGAGTTATGTGTAGTTCTGGGAGAATCTCTCCTGCTCCCAGAAGTCATTGTTCCACTCATAATAAAATTATGCTATCAATTTGCCACAAGAGAAATACTGAAGTTCACTAAATTATTGCCATGTGTTTTGCACTAAAGACAAAGTGATACCAATTAAAAAAACAACCACCCCTGGATTCTATTTTTTAATGGTGTGCAGGGAAGAGCGAGGCTGGCTCACAAGGGGGGGTCACATCTCCCTTCTACACATTACAAATTTCATTTGCCTTAATTAGAAAATGGCGCTTGTGGAGAATGAGCAGGGGGTTTAAGTGGGGAAAGAAGAAAGAATGAAACCCGAGCTGAGCCCTAAATAATATGTCAGAAAATGACAACATGCCTCCCACAAGACTCTTTCATTTGAAAGATTTGCTAGGTTACATTAGGCTCAGATAGATTTTTCTAGAAATGGGGCCGTAACCCACAGACGAAAAAATGCCCCAGTTTCAAAGCTCTGCAGATAAGTCAAATCCATACTTTGGTTCCATCATAGTAATGAGTACTCTCTCATTTAAGGTAACATTTTCAGGATGCTGTGTCCCTGGGGATTCGAGCATTAGTTATGATGTAACAGTGTCACGTTTTTAGAGTATCAGCAGGAACTAATATCCTGCGGTCTCAATTCGTCTTCCACTAGATTAATTAAAGAATTGCCAATAATTTGGTCTCAGAAGAAAAGCTTGCCTATCCCACACCCTAAATAAATAATGCCTGCCCATTTACTGTCAAGTTGGTGACTAAACAAATCCAGAATTTTAAATATTATGCATAAGTCCAATTCCATTACAACAGAAAATCTTTAAACAATAAAAATATTTCCAGCCCCAGGCAATAGTTCACTAATTTTAAAGAATACTTCTGATGACACAACTTTATTAAGCAATAGTGGGCAGCACCTTGCAGTGTATTATAATGTATTATATCTGTTCTGAGGACAAGGGGTGAAATTTCTTGAGAAAATTGGCAGTTCGTGAAGATGATATGATTTTTTCCAATATCACCAGTAATCATTAGCAAAGGAAAAATAATGAGGATTTCCATTGCTAGACCTTCCTAGAAACCCTTCCATAGCCTAATAGCAACACTTGCTAATAGACCGAAATGGATCCAAGAGAAAATGATTCTTCTAGGCATCACAACAGAACAAAATTAGGCTGTGTTTTGTGAATGAGAGCCCTGATCTTCAGCTATGTTTCCAAACTAGTGGAGGGTTTGAAATGATTTCTGGATTGGTTTATGTTTGTTGGTTTTTTTTTTTTTTCCCCCTGCCTTTTAAGTGACAAAGGGATTATTCACTTTGCTTAACTTCTAGTAGGTGCTGGTAACTTCTTGTTGAATTCAAATAAACTAGAGAGAAGGCTGAGGAAGAAAATGTACACGAAAGCTGAGTATTTCGGTGAGAGGGTGACCACTAGCATGCCATTTCTTTGAGGAGATTAGATTTGAAGTTAGTTTTGAATCAGAGGAAGGAAGTGTTGTAGTAGTTGGATAGAAATAATATGTGAGTCCATGAAAGTGGGGAAATTGAGTAAAAGAGTTTAGGAGGAAACCAGCTCTCCCTGACTAGAGTAAAAGAAATTTGTAAGTGCGTGAGGTACAGTGAGAAAGACAGACACCCCAGTGCACAGGATTATGGAGGAACGGAAGGTTCAGTGTTCACACACAGGATGATGCAATGTGGACTCTTAAAGGGAACTCACGGACGTCAGCAGCCTGGGTCTAATTCCAGCTCAGACAATTTGTATGATCTTGGGCAGTTTTGCCTTCCTCACTACCTATTCCCTCATCCATAAAAGAATGGGGACTGGGTGATTCTTAAGGTCCTTTCTATCTTTAAAATTCTATTATTTTATGATCCTAAGCCTGTGAACTGAAAAAAAAAAAAATCTAGTCAAAGCAAGTGAGATGAAAACGATTTTAACCATTGTATTTTGAATTGATGAGAAGAGAGGGAGAGAGACCAGTGACAGTAGACTATGGGTGACTTAAACAGAACCTGAATCAGAGATGTAACTATTAAAATGAAGAAAAAGAGACTGATTTTATCTCTATTGTTAAAAAAAAATGTGACAGGATTTGGTGACTAATTCAGCACGGAGTGTGAAGAGAAAAAGAAGCTACAACAACTGTGGGCTCTGTGCCTTGGGGAGCAAGGGCTTGGGGATTCTTTCCACAGTGACAGCAGATTTGAGTGGGGCCTGATGCTTTCTCTGGGAAGATGATCTTGTTTTCACAATAGATAGCATAAAATAGAGATGAGCCCTGTGGGGAAGGCAAGGTCAGAATAACAGGAAACACTGCGGGACCGCGCAAGGGGAGGGAAAGTTAGGTCTGAGGGTACAGATGTTATTGAAGGCCCTGGAGCAGACCAGCTTGTCCAGAAAGAGAGAGGAGGCCTTGGTGACAGAGGGTGTGGGAGGAGCTTAGGGACAAGTCCACACTGATGACTGTTATTTAGAGGGGACCCTGTAAAGGATGACTCCATCTATGGTCATAGAGGAGCTTCCTAAGGCAAGCTATAGAGAACACGATTTCAACCCATAGTATAAAATTTCCAATAGGAAAGACCAGCTAGAGTTAAAAAAGTTTGACATCTATTTAAAGCACACGATTCTTCGTAAAATGGGAATAGTAGGCAAAGTAACGAAGTATATCTTTCTTCTTCCATGTTTCAATAGAATGGTAAAGGGGTAAACTTTTTAATGCCATAAAAGTATTGACTTCAATAGACATCCCACAGTTTTCCATAGCTGCGAAGGTTAAAAGTCTTGTAAGAGGGTGGAGTTACATCATGAGTTTCTTCTCTTTGTGAGATTCCTTGGCATCTTGCTCCCTGACAGGTCAGCAACAAAACAAAATCTTCCTAATGGTGTGTTGTTGATCTGGCCGTGAAGAGCGTGGACCTTTTGCTGTGGATGAACACTGCTCTAAAGTGATGTACTCCAGAAGTCATCATTCATACACTTCTGGCTTGTCACTTTCATAGGGATTTATACATTTTTAATGGGCAGCACTAGAAAAAAATGAAATACCATCTTATGGAAAGTATATCTCACTTAGCTTTCATGTAGAGGCTATGCACAGTGCCTTATTTTGATCATTTGGATAAGCTGTTTCTTAAATCCCTTCTTGCAAAGTAGACACTCCTATTTAGAAGGGCAAGAGAACTCAAACATGGGGTCAGAGTTAGAGTTTCTCAAAAAGCCACTGAATGTAGAGTTATTGAGATGATCAGATCAGATTATTTCCTCACCTAAACAGTCACCTTCATTTGTCAAGGTTATCTAAACCGACTCTAGATATTGAGATTTGGGGAACTAATTATCTCTTTTGTCAGGTCCTGACTACATGGCAAGGGGGGAATAAACTTGGAATCTCTGGGTAGCTAAAACTATGCTATTTGCATTTTTAAATCTGTGGAACATACGTATTGTACCCCACCATCACATCTGACCTCAAAGCACAATCTAATCAACAAGTCTTCTCCCTTCCCCTGCCTGACATGCTCCCCACAGAAGTCACACTTTGCTTTTAAAGCTCTCTCATCTCTAAAGACAACTTTGCACTGAAGGACCTTCTTATTTACTAAGTGTCTCTTTCCTGGCTTCACCGTTTATATTGACGTGTTGCTACACCAGAGTTCACCTCTATCAAGTATTCTTTCCCAAATAAGCATATTCCTTGCCAAATCTTCTTATTGGGTACCACTAATATAGATGAACCCTGGAATCCCAAACAAACCTACTTTTCAATGAGTGTGACAATTTTCTGAAACAATTATCTTTTCCCCTTGATTGCAGTAAATGAATCATCCTTGATATCCATCCAGTCCTGACTATATTTGGAATAATACATGAAAATTTTACAATTTCTTTAGAAAACTGGGCATTTGTAATAAAATGGAATAATATGACAGGCTGAGCCGTTTTATGAGAATATATTATTTTGTGACTCTTAAATCTTTATTTAAAGAGAAGCATTAAATAGTATCAAACACAGTCAATGAAATCATAATTACAGCAGAGCCAACTTTTATAATAAATCTCTCACATGGCTCCCAGGAACACATGCCTACCAGGATTCAGTTGCACTCACTCTGTGGCAAGCCTGTGCCCAGGAACAGAGACACAGTTGGTTACCATCAGCTTTACAGGAACTGCAAAACTAACTGAAGAAAAGTTTGCTCCATCGAAAAAATCCTTGTCCTTCTCCTTGAGGGCAGAGACTGTGGTCTATATGCTCTCCAAGGTCTGGGTGCCTGCCATAGTGCCTGGTCACAGAAGGTGTTCACTTAACTGTTATTGAAAAAATACATACATGATGTAACGTATGTAAATACATATATTATTTAGTGTCTGTATCAAAAGTTACTCCTGAAGGGCTTTATATCAGTAGTAAAACTGCTTAGCGATACTGATACTTTATTTAGAGGTAATGGGGAATTTAAAATGTAAAATAATATTCCTGTCAACTCTGGACAGTTGCTAATAAAGTGCTAAATTGAGCTAACTATTGAATAATTTAAATGAAATAAACTATAAATGGAAAATCCTTGTAAATAATCTAAGCTAAAACTTTCATTTTACAAAAATAAAAATTAAAAAATTGAGGTCCAGAGAGGGAAAATGTGTTCCCAGAACCACACAACAAGTTGGAGGCAAAGCCCAAAGTTGAATAAACCAAGTCCTCAGGTCCAGAACCGTTTCTAATCCACCACATCCTGCCTCCAAAATCCTTTCGTGTCAATGATTTAATTATCTCAAAAAGAAAAAAAAAGACATAAAAGGAAATATCTTGATCATATAGTTTGCTTCCTTTCTTTTCTATGTAATTTCATAGTGCCATTATGACCTAGAGTTTTTAAAAAGTTAAAGCTCTCCCTCTTCCTGATTATTATTATGTTATCGTGTTCATGAAAAATGAATTAGTTAAGACACTAAGAATTGAGATTCTTACATCATGTTTTAAATAAAATTTCTTAAATGAAATTATTTATAGTCCCCCCAAATGGGTATGTATAATTTTTTAAAAAATGAAACATTTAAAGAATCTCAAGAAGTCTTCCAAAAAAATTCTCTCTGGAGTTGGCTTTGGGCTACATTTGTTACTGGGTGGCTTTTGAATTGAAAACTACTGTATGTGAAGGGGAGGGGAGGTCGAATAAAAACATTATAGGGCACTTACCTGAATTTTGTAATAAAAAGAAGGATTTCTGGATCTGAAAGAAAAGATGATACTGAAACAAAGCTACCATTAAAGATTTAACAACCAGCTTAAGAGTGGGAGCTACTGCCATATTTGATCTGTGACCTTGGAGTCTAACCGATTATGAAGACCCAGGGCAGCCAATGAGCAAAGCAATTACAATGGGAGTCAAACTATTAAGGAGCCAAGAGTTCAGTAGCTTTATGTCCCTGCCAAGGTATCCCTAGAACTCTACGTAATAGGAAATGAATAATATTAACATTCCCACATGGTAGTTTAAAGCAACTTATGGTATATTCTAATCCAAGCAGATTTTTCATTTTGATATCTGTGGGAGTGGTTATTTTCTTTTTATATGTACTTTTACAAACATTTAAATTGAAATAACCAGTAGCATAAAATTGCCAGTGATTTAGCTGGCTCTGAACTTGTAACCAAATATACTTGGAAGATTTTCTTTCTCCCTTGAGCTCTCAGGTAAATTTCACTGCATGACAGCATTTCATGGTAGGCAAAGCTCATACAGGAGATGAAAAAGCATGAAGCATAACAAACATCACAAAGCCAGTACAATTTCTTGTTTATAAAGAAAAACAAGGAATGTAAGCTAAGTGGAAAGGTGCCAGTTGAAAGATATTTTAAATGCCTTCGAGTTAAAACCATCAGGGATCAGAAAGCAGAAGGCAAATTCTAGAGGCTAGTACACCCAGGGAAGAGGCTGATGAATTGCCTTGTGCACACTTTAATTAAACTATCATCTTGAGATTTTTTGTGTGTATTGATTTGCACAGTACTTAAAAAAGCTTCTTCCCCCACCCCCTCCTCCCCCCTTTGAATGCTAAAGCTTTGTGCCTTCATCTTGACTCTATGAAAAGAAATTACTCATCTTTGGGATTGTTATGGAGAAAAAAAAAAAAACAAAAAAAACACAAATGGGTGGACATGTTCCCTTCTCCTTTTCAATATGTTTAAATTTCAACTGTTCATATAATTATGCTGGCATGTATTTCTTCCTGGCTCTAGTCATGCAGAAAAATTTTAAACATGAGAAATTGGACAACTCTAATGTGGTGTGAAATCTACTTACACATTGTATTTCTTTCAATATTCTTTCCCAATAGTGTGCACATTGTTAAAATTAAAGAAAATGTTAGCTTTTATGCCCTAATGCGTTTACGTGATATACATAGCCGCCAAATATTTTATTAACATTGAAAAGGGGAAGTTTGAAAAATAAAAGAAATGTTAGAGATATGATTGGCTGTAGGCAGAGGTGACAGTGATAACTATTTAATAGTAATCACCACTTATATGGCACTAGTTATAAGAGTATTTACCAACAACAATTAGTTTCCTAACATCCTTGTAAGTCAGTTATTCTCCATTCTTCTGTACAGAGGCATAAACTGAGGCAGGAGTTGAAGGGGCTTTTGGAAAGTCATGTCAATAGAGTCAGACAAAAGCATTAGGGCACTCAATCCCCACGTCAAAAGGTAAAATGTCCTATTCATAGGTAGTAGGACTTCCCTGTTGACCTCTTCTGAGTAAATTGAGGATTTCTGTCTTCGAATTTCTTCACTCCCCCCACCTCCAGCCACTCCCACCTGTACCCCCACAAGTGAATGCTAAACAAGTGGTAAAGGAATACTGGGTACTAAAAGTCTGCGATTCATGAAAAGGATGATCTCTTTCTGAGATATCAATTGCTAAACCTAGTCTCTAAACCAGGCAGGTCATGTAAGAATAGCAAGATGGCCTGATGGAGGAATCAAAAAAAAAAAAAAAAAAAAATCCCGTGATGTCCTTCTTCCTCAGTGACTGGTCAGATTCTCACTCAGCCTTCTATATATAGATCTAGACTTCAGCCTGTCCGTTTCGACAGTGGCCTTGGGATGTCCATCTAATTTTCAGAGTTTTTGCCTAGACCACAAGACTCTAGGGAAAACTGAATTGCTCTGATGCTGAAATAATGTTCCTATCTGTTCACGAGTGCACTCAAGCTGACCACCTCATGTTCACAAGTAGCCTAGATTCGGAATGATGCCCAGCAGGACCACAACTATAAGACCTATTTTTGAATAGAACAGACTGTCTTGACTCTCTTGGATCAGCATTTTTAAGTCTCTTCTTGGAATGGCCCGTTGTTGGTGGTGATGGAGAAAGGGACCCAAAGATAATACTAGTTTTCGCTGTTTCACATCAAACTAATGGTCTGCACGTGAGAGATTTCAGAGTTCTACTTTACTTACTAAATAACTTTGTTCCTCTGTCAAGGCTTAACCTTCGGAAGAGTAAATTTTTCCAAATTTCAAATACTGTCTCCCTAGTAAAAGACTGAATTCCTTTCTCCTTCACTTTTGGGTACTAAGCCACCTTGCGCCACTCAAGGCTTTTCCTCATTCATCGATGGACGATAATATATATAAGTTCTAAACGTTTGCTGGCCCATAGACTTCTCTGAGAATGTAATGAAGCCCGTGAACCCCCAGAAGAATGTGTCCACGTACACACCCACACAATTTTGCCTACAATCTTAGGGCGCTTCCCTGGACCCTCCAACAAATAAGCCCAAAAACAAACGAACAAAAGCAAACAACAAAGAAACCTCCTACTGTAAGTTAAAGTTTGCTGGAAATATGTTAACTAATCTAAGAAAAAAGCCATAATCACTATTCTTCCGTTCGTTGGTGGTTGGATTTTAAATTAATTGAATTTTTAAAATAGTAACAGATGGTTCTCATTTTATTAGATGTTAAATTCATAAAAATTGTGAACCATACCTTTTGGTTTGTTCTGCACGTTACGGGCAGGACCAGCACATCGTAGGACTGAGCATCCTAGCCCCGCACGGCGCCAAGGGCATCCCTGCACACCATGAAGTCCCCCGGGAGTGACACCCTCTGAGTCAGGCTGTGCGGCAGCTCTCATCAACATCTAACGCATTTTCGATATTGAACGGGTTAATACACCGAAATGGCATCACGCGACAGTGCATCAATTTTAGCAAAATGCTATTCCAGTCATTAGCCATTACGTCTGCTTTGGCAATAATTCATCTCTTCTTCTTAATGTTTGGCGACGTTCTTCTTAATGTTTATCTCAGATTGTTAAAAAGTATATATATATAGTACATGTCTAAATAGCCATTAGACCTTAAAGAATATCACTACTCAACATAAACTTTTCCTCTTTGGCGAGCCTATGCTAATAGGTATCTTGTTCACTGCCTTTCAGTGATTTGTGAGCACCTTAGAGCCTTGCTTCGTGAAATGTCCGATTATCTGCATATCTGTCTATTAATTTGTTTATCTGTCCACCTATCTATAGAAATGTTAAACGGTGTAATAACTTTAAGAACAGTGACACTAATGTAGTATTAGATTAAAAGAATGTTACTTTATATGGACGTAAATGTAATTTAGAGGCACTTAAAGGAAGCTCTATACTTAGCATGATTCTTGGCCAGTGAACACAGGTTGATCCCCTACATTTTGGGATTGCTAATTTGCCGTTAATTAGGAAGATCGATTCTGTTCTGTGATGCATAGGCCCAACCCCAAATGCATTTTTCTCATTTCTGGAGCACTTTCCTAGTTGCCACTGTCATTGCAGATGTGTAACTGAATGTCATAGGGTCTCACGAAATAGAAGTGCTTTCTGGCTTCCAGAATGCAAGTATTGACATTTTCCCAATTTTGTTTTCTGTTATAAAGCTCATGCTGGTATTATTTTAAATAAACTTCTGCTTTATTCCACTTGATAGTTTTAAAATTACAACACGAAAGCTGTGCCCTAATTTGAATTTCTCATGAAAGATATGCTTTCGTAACAAAAATTCTGTATTTTTCTTGAAGTAAGGCTATTCTCAGATACAATGCGCGCATCGAGGTTGTGCTATTCTGAACAAAACAGCATTTATTTTTCAATATGTTAAGTGTTTGTTTATCTTCCCTGTGATATATTGAGTTTGCTGCTATAAGCCTTTTTTCCTACTCTCTTCTCTTGGCTGATGACAAATTTTAATCATTTGTCCTTCACGACAATTACTTGAACTAAGATGAGTTATATTCCCTTTATGGGAATGGATTCGGGGAATCTATCAAAACTAGTGAAAGGAAAATTCCTAGAAATGTTTTTAAACATCGTTATTAAGAATGGGCTGAACCAATACAGAAAAAAACGTGGGTACTCAGGAGTGTGAAGAAAACCACTTCCTCACTGCAGTTTTGATGCCCACCATTGCCAGTAGGGTAACAGGCAACTTTGAACCACATAATTTATTTCACAGTGGTGGAAACTGGATAATTAAAAACAATGCCAAACCCACAAGGAAGGATCTAATTTCCTTTATATACTTCACATGCTCTGTAATGTTACAAATAAACATACCCGTGTTTGTACTGATAGAAAGGTATGCATATATATGATGACCATCATGAAGAGTATGTAAATATTTACATTTAAAGTCAGTGACCTAATTCATGATTACTCATATCTTTCCTCTTCCTCAACAACCTCAATATTTTGGGAACTCTTTCATAATTTCTTTTTCTTATGTTTTCAGGAACAAGTTGAAAATGATTTTGATGGGCTTCTTTTAAATGTGCTAAATATAACCTCAGAAACAAAACAGAACACAAGATATAAAAAACCTAGACACTGAGGGCATGAGAATGGGAAATGAGTGATAATGCATAAAATGAGGGTCTGTAAGCCTATGTGTTTGCATCCTGTTAGTTTCACTTGCAGCCTTATGTGCAGAGTAGAAGAGCCCTTGGTTGTGGCTTTCCTCACGACTTAAAGACCCTTGCCAGCCCCGGTGACACCTCCCAGTGTCCCTGGGAGTTCTTTGGTATTTTGGTAGCTCTTTTTTACTTCTGTATATCTCTAAATGTTTCATATAGCAGTTCCTTGTGCAATCAACTCTACTTACCTCTGTGGTATATTGTCTCTAGATACATTTTAATCCTCAACTGGTTTCTTCCTGCCAGCCAATAATCTGCCGAGGTGTCACCTCTATCATCAATTCGTGTACTTTTAGTAAATCCAAAGTTAACCCAATACTAGCTGGTTTAAAATATAATTAAGGAATGAGATTTGCTGCTTCCTTCAAAACCACACATTCAGTCTGTTGACAGCTGTTTATTGAGCACCTACTATTGCCCAAGTACGTATCACGGTGCCAGGAACTGTGCTAGGCAAGGCATATTCAGGGCTGGGACAAAACAGACCCTCTGCCCTCGTGGAACTTACAGTTTAAAATCCAATGTAAATGACAAAGGTATGAAATCATTACATCGATTGTTTAGAACATAGTGTATACTTTCCTTAAAGTTCAATGTTATAATTATGCACAGAGTCCAACCATACCCACAAATGCCTACACAATACTCTCTTCTGATTTCATCTCCGAATGTTGGAAACATATCTCCCCCCATGCAGTTGGGCAACAAAATAAAATGAAAAATGGGAAGAAAGTTGCAGGCAGTGGGAAGCTCGTATTTCTTTCCCCACAGGTCAGAGCAGACTGCCACAGCCAGAGCTGTGTATGTATTGCCCTTTGGAGGAGGGTCTACTTCCATCCCTTTCTGTTAGTTTACCTCCTCTCCCACCCCATGGACTCACTACAGCCACATTCAGCTGCTGAAAAGAATGAGACACGTGTAAGTAAACTGTCTTTAAGTTCAGAAGGATCTGTATCTTTCTTACATTGGTATGAATATTTGATTAAGCAGTGTTTCAGATAATAAATATTTATAGTGCCAGGTGCTAGAGAGATAATGGCAAACCAAAGAGACATACTCCCTGCCCTCATGGAATTTCCAGTCTATTGAGGAAGACAGACAGACGTGATTATATAATTATTTTTTGTTTTTTTTATTAATAATGTTTGTAATGGAATCATCTGTGATCAGCTGGACAGGAGTTGTGAGTTATATTCTTTTTGATCTCCCTTTATAAGCAGTGCCACTCATTTTCCAAGAGCTTCCCAGAGTTAATGATGCGGTCCTTGGCCATGTAGAAGATAGAAGATGCTCTTTTTGATTAGTTCTAACTAAGTCAAGCATGACAACATTGACTGTGTTTAAATCATACCTTTCCTTAAAAAGCATCTAAGAACTTCATGTACATTATCTAACCGCTTCTCAGATGAGGGTCATACCTTTTCAAATCTCCGTTTATATAAAAGGTTAGGTAACAGAGGGTACATCACCTGCTTGGAACTACCTAGAAGAATCTGCGGTATTAACACTGGTTTGCAGGCACACACATGTAGTATTGGTACTTTTTCATGAGTCACTTCTTATGGAGGGCAGCAAGATGCAATAGAAAGGACAGATTTTGGAACAAGAAGAATCTGAGTTTGTATTTGGTCTCACACTGTTAACCATCTATTTGAACCTGAATTTGTAGCCTCAGTTTCCCCATCTGTCAAATTTAAATAATGCCTTTGAGTCAGAATATTTTTATGAGAACTAAAACATTCGGTAGGAGTTCCAAAAAGTAACTCTCCCTACTGTCGTTGTTGTTTTAACTATTGCCATATCACATTTTCTGTTCTTTCTCTATTCCTGGAAAAACCTTGTGCATTTTTCTGCGTATAATGAGAGACAAATAAATATCCTTCATTAACGGGTAGCACAGAGACTGAATTTCAGGAATTTCTAACTTCCTTTCTGTAAATAGTTCCTCACACTGTTATGTATGATTTTTTTCACAAGGTTTTTAATGCTTTTGATGATGGAATATTTTACAGAGACATTTGTAGAATAAAGACAAAGAAGTGTCTCCAGTAATTTGAGTACTTGGTGGCTTCTGAATCCCCATATTTGAGGGTGGTTAGTGTCTTGGCAAAATGGTCATGAAAATCAGAAATCCTGGCCAGCTCTAAATATTTTTTTTTCTCCAGTATTTTTTCTTCCTCTAAGCCTTTGTTCGTCTATGTCACTGATCAAATGTTTAAAATTAAATACCTGAGTCTTATAATGTATACCATTGAGGTACAAACCGCTGACAGGATCTATTGCAGGCTTCTAAATACAGAGAAAATGGCTTATTACAGGCATTCTAACACATTTAAAGAAAAGAACAGGTATTATTATTTTCAGAGATTTAAGCTAACATTACATCCCTGAGTCTCCTGGTCACTTCCTCTGTAGTCCATTGTTTCTTAAATTAAAATACATCAGGCATGCCCCTTTATCTCTCTCCCTCTCCTGTTTCTTAAATATATAAAAAAAGGAAAAAGGTGATGTTAACATCAAGATGTTCTGAGAGAAGCAACGTATCTATTAAACTCACACTGGGCTCTTGAAATGGTAGATAACATTTTGTTTCGAAGATTAATAAGGTCTGAAGATTAGAATAAATGATGTAGAGATGTTATTTTATGATCATCCCATTTGTGTTTGGTTTTTTTTCCTCTCACCTTATTTCTCAATCAGAGCCTTCAATTTCTTCTTTTCCTTCTGCCCATTCCTACCTTTTTTCCAGGCTCTCCACTGGCCCCCTGTGAGCCTGTCGGATGTAACAGTTCACCTTGTTCCTCATGCCGCTTATTTCTGTGCCTGGTTTATATACTCCCCCACAGCAGACCCCCTCATACCGTGTCAGGCCCTCTCTTATCTTCAGGGGGGTCAGCCTCTCGGCAGGATTGACAGGCCTTGCAAATCTTTTGGCTGCTGTAATAAAATCTCCAGTTCCTGAGATTTATGAGGTCAGATGCATGTAGAAGAGGAAACACCTACAGTTTATGAAACTGTAACGAATGCCAAGTGCATAGATAGGAGGAAAAGATGCCCAAATTCTTGACAGTTCATCTTGTTTTGCCAACGTGGTTTGTGTTTTCTTTAATTTATCATCCATGTATTGCAGGTATTCAAATGGCCAATTCAGACGCTTTTTGGAGCTCTTGAGATATCACTTTACATAATTAATACAAATATACCAGCAGGTGACTTTAATGTGATTATAAAGTACAGTCCTGGCTGTTGGGTGTATTGAATACTTTTAAATGAAATATGTGGAGTGTGTGTACGCATACAATGTGTTTAAATGAATGCAGCCTTTCCAATCAGCCAGAAAGAGAGAAAGGATGTAAATTGCTAGCATGTGTTGTTCAAAATGCAAAAGTAGGAAAGCAATATTGATCTGTGCTTCGGATGTTTATTTACATCAGTTGCACAGTGTTAAGATGTCTGGCCATAATTATCAAGACCTGCCCACCTGTCAAACCGCGATTGGGTTATTTCCCCATTGTCTTGCCGCAGTAAATTTTCAGGTCTGGATGGGCATTAGACGAATGGAAAAAGGTTACTTTCGCAGAACATGTAATTCATTATGGAGAACAGGTGCCTGCTGAAGATTTTTGCTTTCATGCAGACATATTTTATTATTCATAAAATATTAATGTGAGTAGTGACTACCAGAGTTGTGTGGGTTGTTTTTGTGTAAAATTTTCAGTCGTAATAGAAGAGAAATTGTAAGGATTCTTCAGACCTTGCTTTTTTGAAAAGGTAAAACCTATTCCATAAATAGTTCCATTCCTTTGCTGTCCCAAAATAGGTTCTAACGACCCTGGCTCTCACTTAACGTAATGTGCAAAAGTAAGTCTGCTTTAATGTTGTATGCGGTGGATGTTCTGTCCAGGGACAACCTTGCAGTAGGGACAGAGTGACCTTTACAGAAAAAAAAAAAAAATGAAATATACTTTCATTTTCCAGAAATATGCATGCGAGTAAAAATTTGACAGCCTGGAAGAACATAAGCAAATATATCTTTTTATTTGAAGATAAAAAGAAGCAGGGCTGGATAGGAAAGGGAGAAAACCTGTGAAAAAAACGGATGATGCAGTTTTTACGAATAAGCAGCTTAATGTATCTTGGCATCCACAGTAAGCCTTGTAGGAGCTCAAAGTGCCTCAGGCAATCTGTGAGCAGAATAGCAATTTTATTACTTTGTCATTAAACCAATTTCACAGCAGTATTGTTTGTTAATGAGCAGCGGCAAACGAGCGAAGATGTCACACACTGGAATAGCAGAGAGATTTGTGACCCAAGCTCACGGCACTAAGATGGAAAGACCACGGCTATAAAAAAGGAAATACTTTGGGATGAAATGCAAAGTCTATACAGCCGAGCTTGTGTTTATGAGCTACCATTTTGCTAAGAGCTGTGAGAGAAATAAAGGTCTGGAAATATGCAGTTAAAACAGGGCCTATAAAATTAAAACCAAATTAAAGTATAGCAGAGGATTACTGCACAGACTGTACTCGACAAAATATATTTTAAGTGATGAGGTGAAATCTAAATCAGTTTTGTTTGAATTTGGTTGGTATTTATGAAATTCAATAAAAAATGAAAAAATACCCAAACAAAGCAGCTGCCTCACCCTTCTGTGGTCTCTGAGCCATAAACATGCATCACTTTGAGGAAATTCACCTTGCCAATCCTGAAATAATTAGCAACTTCTTGATTCACACGGTGCACCCCTCTGTCTCCATGAAAGCCTTCTCTGTTACTTTATCTCTTCGTAAGGATATTGCACATGTATAATAAACACTCAGGCAGAGCCTGATCTGCCTGAAGCCCATGAATCAAATGCACCCAGCAGAGGCTGGCATTGAGCTCATCATTGGATGAGATTTTCTCTTTTTTGCTTTTGCTTTTCCTTTTTTCCCTTTTCCCTTCTTTCTTTCCTTTTCTGTATTTTGTTTCTTTTCTTTTCTTTCTTTCTTTCTTTCTTTATTTTTGAGTCAGGCTGGTCTTACAAAGAACTTGGGAGGCAGCCTTGAGGGATACAAGAAACCGTGTCAGACAAGCACCTTCCTGCATCCCTGCAAGGCGTCCCGAGGTGAGTGCTGGCCAGAGCTGCCTGACCATGTCCACGCAGGGAGAAGTGGTTCCTGCTACCTGTCCAGAGATCAGACTCACTCTCTCCAGAGAGAGGGTGGGGTGAAGGAGTAGCCTGGTAGGGAATTGAGGGACATAGTCAACCCATAATTGAATCTCCACTTTCAAAGGAGATTTTTTAAATGCTCTTAAAAATGCTCTGGTCGTCAGAGCCAACCCACTTCTTTGTCAGGGAAGTGCACCCATCTGGGTGTGGGCTGATCTGATCTGTTGGCCTTGTTGCAGAAATATCCAGAACTGTGAAGGTGCTTCTTGCATAAGAGGGTCCCCACAGCTCTGCAGCCCCAGGCCCAGGGCTAGTCACAGCCCCACTGGATACACCACATGGATTAAGGTTTGTGGTGAGTCTATGCAGTTGAAGTGTGATAACCTCTGGGACCATACCCCGGTTCTCACTGACCCCTTTATAATTTGGGTTGGCTGGAGGTGTATTTTCATATTTTCTCTTATGACCTTCAGTTTGGATTATTAAGGTGTTCATTAATTTTTTAATTTGATTTGGTTTGATTTTTTTTTTTTTTTGGCTTTCTTTTCTGCCATTTTTTTTTTGTGATCTTTGGACCGATTTGGTGACAGGGGACGACAGGGGACACCGCGGGAAGTGCTCACGGCCGCCATCTAGGCAGTGCACACAATGGTGGGAGTTCAGCTTTAAGACTGTTTTCTGCCTGACAGGGCAGGACCCCCAGACAAATCACTGGCTGGCTCCGTGGTAGCTGGCAGCCATTCAAGACTGGTCTTGTGCCAGGAGTATTACTAGATAGCCAGACAGATCAATTCACTTTTACATCCCCGCCATTATTTATAGCCCCACTGTATATCTACTCTTGCTTATGAAGTAATGATTAGCAAATACAGTACACATAAAACATGGGCATTTGTTCTGGAAAGGGCTTTCTCCTGCTGATATTGCAGATAGTTTCACAGGTCACAGAACCTTAAAAAGGATTTAAAGGGCATGTCTTGTGTAGCATTTGTTCTTTTGAAAATGATGCTCCTTTCCCATTTCTGAGTAATTGAAGAGGATAGAAAGGTTTTCTCATTGCTTATGTTTCACTGAATTCTCAGCAGCCCCTTTTCCCACAGATGTTTCAGCCAAACCTGTACAGAGGGAGGTTACATGGCTATGGCTTGCTATTTTGCTACTTAAAATGACTTTTCTGAGCTACTCTTTTGAGTGTGTCAAGGTGAACAAAAACCAGTGATGCCAGCATTTATGGCAGGGAATTTGGGATAGGATTTTTCATGCTGGAGGTGACTGATGGGACTCAGTGAAGAAAAAGACTTTGGCTCCCAGTTCTGTTTGTGTTTTCTTCTCTTTGCTCTTCATATTCTTATTCTCATTCTCTCTCTCTCTCTCTCTCTAAAGCACATGATTTATATCAAGGTGCTTCTTGATCACTAATTAGTACTGTATTCATGCAGTTTAAGAGGTGTTAGTTCAGTTGATGCTTTGGAGAAACATCGCATGGCTTGGATCATGGCGGGTCGGGGGAGTTGATATTTCCTGAAGGATGTATGGTGGCCATAAACTAGCTAGTCTGAAGCCTGCGTTCTGTAAGCCTGGTATCAAATCCAAACACTGATTGAGTCATATTTCCCTAGCAGAATGATCATATATGGCAAAAGAACATTAGAACTGGATGATCCCATCAGAAAGAATAAGGAAATGTGGGATGGAATCTGAAAACATCAGCTTGTTGGAAAACTGCTATACTTTCATCACTTCATACTTGGTTTATTGTATAATGGCCTAAATTCAAATGACATTACAAGTACCTTTTCGTGCCCTCCAGCAACTGAATGTGTTTTGTATTGTATGTGCAGCTTGTTTTCCATCTATTGCTGCAGACAGAATTGTGACATATTGTTGGTAATGAGACAGACGATTCATAAGAATAAATATTGTTTGGGGGTAAGATTTTTTGTTGTTCATTTCTAGAGGACTTTCATAATTTCAGATTTTATTAAGGGCTTATATTTCAGGAGACTTTCTTTCTTTCTTTCTTTCTTTCTTTCTTTATTTATGGCTGTGTTGGGTCTTCGTTTCTGTGCGAGGGCTTTCTCTAGTTGCAGCAAGTGGGGGCCACTCTTCATCGCGGTGCGCGGGCCTCTCACTATCGCAGCCTCTCTTGTTGCGGAGCACAGGCTCCAGACGCACAGGCTCAGTAATCGTGGCTCACGGGCCTAGTTGCTCCGCGGCATGTGGGATCTTCCCAGACCAGGGCTCGAACCCGTGTTCCCTGCACTGGCAGGCAGATTCTCAACCACTGTGCCACCAGGGAAGCCCCGAGGAGACTTTCTTGTAAGCAATTTAAAACACTACATAGAAAGCTGCACTATTGTCCATTACAAAGATAAGAAAAACTGAGGTTTCCAAAGGGACTTACACAATTTCATACAGAATATTAATGAGAGAAAGAAAGCAAGATTAGACTATACTCCTCTAGGATTTGTTTGTTTGTTTGTTTCTGCCCTTTTAAATGAACTTTCATAAATTTGACATTCAGAACAATAAGAAAGGATCTCAGGAGTTATCATGTAGAATGAAGGAGAAAAAAAAAACAAACCAACAACTTTTGACACCTTAATGAAATACGCCTTTACCACACTGCCTTATATTTTATAGCCCTTTACTGTTTTGGGGGCACTTTTATATATACTGTCTCATTTGATTCTCACATCAGCCCTGTGAAGTAAATGAGGTTTATTATTTGCCTTTTACAAATGAGGAAATGCAGGCTCTCCAAGGTTTGGTGGCTTGTTCACTGTCGTGAAGCTCGTAACTGTCAGACCAGGGCTAGACGTTTAGTGTCTGACTCAGAACCCAATGCTGTCCCTTCTTCTTTCCATGCGCTCTGTTATCCTGTGGAAGGAGCTCAGTTTAATTCTTTAAGATACTGGAGGCAACTTTGCCCAATGAAAATGATATCCCTTAGCCAAAATGATATTTAAGCATATTCATTCCCGTATCATGGGAATCTGGATATTTGGAGAATATCTCTTCATTTCTGACCTTTGACGATGAGATTTCCCAAAACTAAACCCTCACTCTTAAGGGCAAACTAAGTCAATTTTTAATCCTCATTTTGCTTTCTTTGGTTTATCTCTCTAGATGCTTTTCCCTCTGCTCTCCAATCAGCACTTGAGTCTTTGTTTCTTATGGTTTTTAGTTCTATCTAGATATACTCTGCTTGGCAGGAGTATATTCAAATTTCAATCAGATTTCATTTTTCTCAATGATGCTGGGAGGTCAGTAGTATACCAGTCTCCATAGTGTTTTAAGTATGGAGTTATTGCTAAGTGGTGCTGCAATATGAGCTATGGGAACAGCCCAAAAAGTGGGGGCATGCTTTGGGTGAACTACATTCTTACTCACTGTGGGTTAAGAGTAGAAAGACGGAGACAGTGAGGCAAAAGCAACCTTGAACTTCATAAGTTAAAGAGACTAGATACCTTGTTTGTGCTTTGCTTTGAAAATGCCACGAAGATCAATTCCTTGAAATGATTCCAAACCACATAAAATAGCATACAGTATCAGGAAAACTGAGTCTGGGGTGTAGTTAATGACTTAGAAAACAAGTTGAGTGACTGTCTCTTGAACAGAATGGATGTTTATACTTCATGTTCCATTGGAACTGATCAGGTCTCTTTTCATTTTCTATGCTTCTCCTTTTGGCCCTGTGATTGATGTAATGCATGGGGCTACACGGCACTCTTCAAGTCAATCCCACATATTTCACAGGCATTGCAGGACATCTTTTCTTGGTGATACCTATCTCTAGGGCAAACATCTCGTTAAAAATGTATCGAAGGTGGTTTGGCAGCTTTACTCTACAGGGGCTGTATTCGAGAGAACTTTATATACCATTTTTGATTAAGAAATAGAAAATTTACTAGGTTTATTTGGTTCTTTAGGGTTGAAACTGAACAACAGGTTTTCTTTTTTTTTTTTTTTTTCCTGATTTTTCTGAAGCCTTCAAGGCGTGCTTTTAGCAATAGAAGACCAGATCTCCTGTTCCATATATTCCAGCCGAGTGTTGGTTTGTTCTGAACCTCCACCCGTGTATGTCCGATTGGTCGGTTTCACTCTAGAGAAAGGATGTGGAACAACATGACTCTGCATGACTTCTGCAGATGTTTCCCTTTTTTTCAAATTAAGGACATCATTAACGTGTTATTTCTGAATTATTTTATGCTCAGAACACAGGTGTTTCTGAGAATGTACCTCATAAACTAGGTCAGGATTTTTCTTCACTTGGTAAAAATGAGAAATAAGACACCATCCTGTGTCAAAAGTCGGCATGGAGGTCTTTTTTCCTACATTTGCTATCCATATTTAGAACCACCATCCCACATGTGCTCAAGATAAAGAGTTTCAGCCGACCTGTTTTTTTATTAGTCAGCAAAGTAAGTTCTGCATCATTCTCACCCTCATCCTTATAAGATTTCTAAGAATTAAAAAAAGGTGGTTACTGAAGAGAAGTATAGGTTGCAAAGTGTTTCTGAGGCCTTAGTCTCCAGCCCCCATTTCTCCTTCTTCTTCTCACTCCCACATTAATACCCATCTCTAACCACTAGATATTTTAGCTTCCGTTGTCCTTGACTTCAGGGAACAACAAATAGGATAAGTATGTTATTCTTATATGCTTAAATATTTGGATGAATAATTTGTGATCTCTGAACAAAGGTCCACCAGTGGGTTTATGCTTATCCATGCTGGTGTAGGGAGACAAATAAAGCACCCAGAAGGCAAAGTCTAACTAAATCGTTGAAAATTCAAGTTGTCTCATTTACTATTTCCTTTTTTCCCATTGACATTCCAATGATGTTTCATTGTAGATAAAATAATGACAAAGTTCAAGTTAATAACAAATAAATTTTGAAGCTCTTCCTCCAATGTTTAATTGATAGTAGAAATGAATGCTTTGATTGGGCCACTGAGCACATAACTTAGACATGCATTAGGGCTATTTTGGTAATATTGGGAGTTTTTCTAATTACCCTTTCCAAGACCTAAAAAAAGTACATTAACAATTTCTGGTATTCCAAATATGCCAACTATTTAGCTAAATACTTAATCTTTATAATAAACTTATGAGTTACCTATCATCTCTAGTTTATGGATGAGAAGTGTTGAACCAGAGAGGTCAAATAGCTAGGAAATTGCAAACCAGGATTCAAATTTATCTCCTTACTTCAATCCAGTACCTCTTCTACAAAGCATCTTAGCTCGAAACACTTGCTCTCTCTGTGCGTTTGCCTAAGCAATTTCCTCCACCTGGTATGTTCTCCCTCCTTCTAACTTTCCCATTTCCACCTATTGGAATCCTTCAGGAAAGAGCCCAAGGCCTCCTGTCCCCCTCCCCCTCTCACCCACATTATGTCCATCCTCTCTGCATACCAGTGGCCACTCTGCTGCCACCAAGACTCTTTCATCTTGTAGCATGGTATCTCTTTACTGTTAAACTCCCAGCTTTCTGAGAGTAAGACTGAATCTTTTCATATGTGTACGCCTTGCAGTGTTTGGAGGATTGTAAACGTTGGAAATTTATTTTAGAATGACTTACATTTTTGTGTGTAATTCTCAGATGATGTTCTGATGCCTTTCCAATACATTTCATCTTCAGGGCAACGCTTTCAAGGAGGTCATATAATTTATTCTCATCTTACACTTGAGGAGATTACGACACAGAAAAGTTAAAGAACGTGTCCCAAACCACAGAGTAGTGATACAGTCAGGATTCAAACCCAGGCCTCTAAAATCCATGCTCTTTCCATTAAGTTGTGCTGTTTCTCTCATCACATCAAATTTAACATGTTGATGGATAGGTGTATCGTCTTGTTTCTCCAATTAAATTAGGAGATCCTTGGGGCATGAAATGAATCCCAAATCTAGTGCTTTTTTTCACTTGGCAAATGTGGCTTCTCATACAGGTTCCCTGTAAGGCTCTCAGTGCAATGCCAAGTAGGCAGCAGAAACTGAATAAAACTTTATTCACGGGATCAAGAATTGTTTCTTCAATATTTCTACAAGCAATCAAAGACTATTAATAAGAGGAAGGAGATGAAACAGGACAGTCAGGAGACTGTTCAGAGGGAGAATATACCATGTGAATAACGGGAATGGGATTCACTGTAGGTGATGTAGAGATGAGAAAGGCAAGGAGAGGCCGCTGTTGTGCACCTCTTCCCCATGTGTAGAGAAATCCTATGCATGTCTGTGGCACAGACTTCTCGCCATTGTGTTCATTTTCTTCAATGAAAGAAGGAAGCCAGTGTTCTCTGGCTTCCTTCTTTCATTGACCCAAAACTCTTTCAGGTTATGTTCAGTGTGGTGATGATTTGGTGGCCCCAGGTGACATTTCACCCAGGTGTTTCCCTAGAGTATGGTTGAAGATTAAAATCTGCGGAGGATACTTTGTGAGAAAACTTAAGAAGCCTGAATTGTGAGGACAGAGCTACTCTCTGAATTTCGGGCTCTTGATAGACACTGAATAGACAAAGGTAATTCAAATTTTGAAAGAATAACTCTCATATAACCCTGCAGAACTGATGAATGAGAAAATTAGCTTGGATTTGTTGAATCGGGTTAGAATGAAAGCTCATTTTAGTGTATTTTTTTTCTCCACCAGTAGGACCACATCCCCACACTCATTTTTCTTGATTAAAAAAAAAAAATGAAACGCTAACCGCTGTGGAATTAGATGTTTTTTCTATATTTTTCCTTTATTCTCCCTTAGAACCTATTGGCTTATAAATCTAGATTAAGGCAAAAGTTCTGATCTAGAACTCAAATAATTTCCAAGGCTCCATTTTATGTTTGGTCTAAATATTGGCTCCATTTTCCTGCCTGAATGGGAAAATATCAGATAAAGGGTCTGTTAGAACTAAACAAGATCGTGATCAGGCTGTTATCAAGATGCTACCTGGGGACTCCCCTGGTGGCGCAGTGGTTGGGAATCCTCCTGCCAATACAGGGGACACGGGTTCGAGCCCTGGTCCGGGAGGATCCCATATGCCGCGGAGCAACTAAGCCCACGTGCCACAACTACTGAGCCTGCGCTCTGGAGCCTGCGAGCCACAACTAGAGAAAGCCCACACACAGCAACGAAGACCCAACGCAGCCAAAAATAAATAAATTAAATAAATTAATTTAAAAAAAAAAAAGATGCTACCTGGTTCTCGAGAGATGTTTCAGCTGCTGACCTCTCCTGAGAAGACAAGAAGAGTAACCCTAAATACTCCTAACTTGCTAGCCCCCATTTGTGTTGGGGGTGGCTAGGCTATGCTCAGGCAGATCCTTTAGATAACTCCAGAACCATCTCCACCTGCGTCACCAGCCTTCTTCCTTTTCCCTTCTCTGATGGAACAACACTGCCTTTCTCACCCATAAAGTGGCACACTTCTCCTAACTCTGTCCCGAGTGCTTTAGCCATCCCATGTGCATTCTCCAGCGTTCACTCTCTTAACAGCAGAAACAAGGGCTCATGGTAGTGTGTGTGGAAGGTTGACAGGAGCTCATGCCACCAAGGGTAGGGTGTCTCCAGCGGGTATGCAGAGGAAGTGACCATCTTTTCAAAGCAAAAATTTGCTTTTGCTTTTCTTCCAGCTCTTGTTTCCATGTTACCTTCTGCATTAGTTTCCCAGGGCAGCCCTAACAAAATACCACAGACTGGGTGGCTTAAACAACAGAAATGTGTTTTCTAACAGTTCTGGAGCCTGGAAGTCCAAGATCAAGGTGTTGTCAGGTTTGGTTTCTTCAGGGCCCTCTCTCCTTGGCTTGCAGGTGCAGCCTTCTCATTGTGTCCTCACATGGTTTTTCCTTGGAGCTCCTGCATCCCTGGTGCCTCTTCCTCTTCTTATAAGGACATGGGTCATATTGGTGTCCACTCCCTCCCTAATGGCTTCATTTTAACTCACCTCTTTAAACACCTTATCTCCAAATGCAGTTACATTCTGGGATTGGGAGTTTAACATATAAATTTAGGGGATGACACAGTTCAGCCTATAACACCTTCTTTTCACAATCAGTATATACACCCTGGAGGCAGCATAACATATCCATGAAGAACATATTAAGTCAGGAAGGACTGGATTTGAGTCCCACCTTTGCCACTTACTAACAATGTGACCTTAGGCATATTATTAGATTTTGCCAAATCTCAGTTTCTTAACCATAAAATGGGAATGCTAATAATAGTACCTGCTTCAGTAGGTTTTCGTGAGAATTAAATAAGAGGATACTTGTATGCACTCAATTTAGTTCCTAGCTCAATAATTTCCAATTATAGCAATATGAGTGAAGGTGAATTATGAAGCCCTGAGATTTTGATTATAATCAAATTATGGGCGTTAACTGACACTTTTCACCTAATTTGCTATGAGTCTTCCAGAGTTTTCCCTAAATGTTTGACTTTTTCTCTAAGTCAGAATTTGATGGACTGTGTAGTTTAGAAGAGTGATGATCCAACAGAATCATGATGACCCTCCCTGCCAGACTTTCTATAGTACTAACTTCGAATATATTTTTATTTTTAATAAATAAGTATTGTCATATTTAGAAAATTTGCCCTGACTTTTGCTTCAGCCATGGTCATCATAATAAGTACAGCACAGCCTACCACTTAATTCAATGAGCTCCATTTAATCAAGAGATTAGATCCAGCCCAAAGATTCATGGACTGTTTGCTTCACATAAATGAATCGGTGATTCACATTTACTGATCAACCTACCAATACCACCGTTCATAAACAGAAACAGGCCAACCCCTGCTGGTGTAATTATCTGAGGGAGGAGGAGTGGGATGGGCCCTGAACAGCTGATGGTTCTTCTTACTTCTGGAGGGGTGCCCTTGAGATGACAGAGTATAGGTGGGCAGGGCAGGGCAACTGTGACACCTCCCTGGGGTCCCTTCAATGCCAGGAATTTACCAAGCCTCAGCTGTCAAAGAACAATAAATTTGCCTTCAAAATATAAAACATAAATCAGTGTTTCACAAACACTGAAAGGCAAGAAGAAACTAAATCCCCATAATAATGAAAAGAATCCTGTTAATTAAATCAGCAAGGTAGAGAGCTTCCCTCCTAGCTCACAGCCCAGCTGAACAGTAGAATACCTTGGAGACTGAAGCTGAAATCCAAGCTTTTTCTAGGTTGCAAGCCAGCATCCTGAGGGAACATTTAGAAGAAAAAAATCCTTAAGCACAGGACAAGTAAACACAATTTTTTTTTTTTTTTCTCAGAAGTTGTACTGGGTTATGTTTATCTGGGAAGGGAAGTTGCAAAACAATTTGTAAACCAGGTTCAATATATTTGTGCCAACCCCTTATCAGATCTGCCACTAGTCGAGGGTAAGCTGAAGGCCGGTTACTGTGAACTGCAACATAAAAGCAAATATACGGGATGCTTAAAGGAAAGGAGAGAAATATGTTATTTCTTCTGATTTTTTTTTTTAAATTAGTCTTTTCAACCATAGCCTGTTTCAATTTATTTGGCTGTTAGACATCCTGGATCAGATCACTTACAGCAATGATTAAGTGTTTACTTCACACATCTTCCTTTTTGTGTGCAAAGCTATTGATATAGATTTGTGGGGTTTTTTTAAATGCTTGGTTAATTGGCTGCTCTACTAAGAGAGAGGCTGTTACGGCAGTTGAGGAAAGCTGGAAGAAAATTGAGGTTAACGTTTCTTACGAATCTATCATGTTTGGGAATTGAGGGCCCTGAAATATTACTGCCCTCAAGACACTGATAGGAACTTCCGATCCCATCAGTGGGAGCCCTCACAGGGATGAAAGTCATACCCTCTCACCCCAGTCAGCTTTTGGTTTTACTCTCCAAACCAGTTCACTTCCACCCATAATCTACTGACCTTTAAATTGCTTTCGACTGCCAGAGGGAGTGCTTTTCAGATGAACCGGAGTCTGTTCACAGAATCTGAGACTTCCCTTCAGAACTTAAAACCCAAAACTACCTAACTCTCTTCTAGACTTCAACGTTTAACTAATCTTTCACATAATGATTAATCGAATATCAGTTATTGCGTCAGTGTCTTTGAAAAATATGTTATGAATGGCATAGGATATATTTGCAGTACATCAAAGTTCACTCAGATTTATCTTTGACGACAGCAAGGTTGTGTTTTTAATCTTCTGGCACAAGAGTTTTCTTACCATCAGCTGCATTCTCCATGTATTACCCTTTATCCTTGTCCAGCCCATAACCACACATGCACACACCTGGAGAGATCATTTTTCAGGTGAAGGTGTCTACTGCTGCTAGAAGGTGAAATAGTAGGGTGTAGTTTTATACTGAGAAGTAGAATTGGGTCCGCAACCTTTCAGCTCCCACCACACTACCAAATGATTTGACCCTGGAGGTAAGAGTGACAGAACGAAAGGAAGTAGCCAACAAAATACAGTTCATTCCTAGCTCTCCGTGGCTAAGAGGTGGTGTAAGAAGCAGCAAGTGGCCCACAATATGATATTCAGTTCTTTGGATTCCCGGGAGTGGAACAACACAAGATAGTGAATCCCAACTCACTCCCAACTGCTTCCCTCTGATGACCCCATCCACAGCCTGTCCTCGGACAGGTTATGGATCATGATCTGATTTCCTGTCAGCGTGGTGTATTTTTTCCCTTCTGATCTTTCACAGTAGTACCTGTGTACTTGGGGAAAAAAAAAAATCTTAATTTTTTTTTTTAATCTGTGTCAAGACGAGAGATTTAAAGTCACAAGGCATGTAAGGTGCGTTAATGAAAAGCAAGTGTATGTATGTGCGTGTGTGTGTGTGTGTGTGTAAATTCAATGTGTATGCATATTGGCATATCGCAAGAGACAAATTTTGAGGTTTTTAAAATTAGTATTTTCACCGTGTCTTTATAATCTTTCTCTGCAGGACTTTAAGGAAATAGTTGCTTTAACAGTTTGTTCTTTGGATCTGGCTGGTAGGTGATATAAAAAGCTGTGTTTCACTGGCATTGATAGTGAATGTCTTTAATCACAGATACATGACTGGCCATTATTTGATGAGGAATAACTCTTTAAGTAAAGACGGTAACTTCCTCCTAAAAGGCTAGAACCTATGCTTGTTAATGGAGAATCTTAAACAAAATGCAGATTTTATGCAGATCCAAAATGTATGTCTGGTCGAAAGTTCGCTTTTAATTTCTTAAAATATAGGCTCTTCAAGCACATCTGTAGATTAACTTGGAAAAATAACCAGGCTAACATTGAACATCTACTCTGAAGAGGCAACCAAGCTGAGTGCTAGGTACAAAATAAGTTGGAACTTGATGGCAGCAGTAACAGTTCATTTCAAAGAGATTCCAAAATTAAATATTAGAAATAATATTATAATTTTACCATAATGTTTAAATATACCCTTTATCTTATTTTGTATATCCCTATTTAGTAGACGTACAAAGTAGCTTTTTCTCTTTTGATTGCAAGTTTTTGAGTGATTAGCCGAAGGCAGGTGTGGACAGTGGAAACAAACAAGCACCATAAAAACTGGCCAGCCCCTCTGCTGCCTGGGGGACCACTGTGACACACACAGCCATTCTCTGTGTACATTGACATCGTTTTGACAGTTTAGCACCTTTTTTTTCCAGGAGTGGGGAGTGGGGGGTCAAGTCTTCTGGTTAGGAATTTTCAAAAGCCAATGTGTAAAAGGCAAAAATTAAGTTTGCATTCCTTTATATATTTGGATATGACAGATTAAAAGCAAGGCAGGTATGCAGAGCATGTCTAATCCTTCACCAAGGTGGCAGTCTCAAATGCTTTGATGTCATCTGGTCGCAGGGCCCCTGAGACTTTTCGAGGAACCAAATTCAGCTGACTCAATGTGGCCTGCCTCTCCCTTCTGGTGTTCAAAAAAGAAAGAAAAGGTCCCTGCACCTTCTTGTCTCCTTCGTTTATTGTACGGTTTGCTTTGTTTGTTTGATTTTAAAACTGCCATTATGTGAAAGTGTTGCAAGTATAAATAATTGAGAAGATAACTCTGTAGGGAAACCACTTTTGCTGCCTTTGTGCAAAGGCAGCTCATTATGGCTCTGAGCTGCAGCATTCCGTAGGAGCAATTATGCAACATCAGTATGTCATGGATATTAACCAAGGGGAGTAGATAAGAGATGGGAAGATAATTTTGTAACTTATTTAATTAAATTTATTTGGTTTTTCAAATAGTTCCTCTCGTGTATAATTTACCCAACCTCTCTGTGGTTGCTCTGGTCTTTGCAGGACTGGCATTCAGCATTTGTTTGAGGGCATCCCTCCTCAATTCTGTGTGGACCTACAATGTATTTCTGTTGGGGTTTAATTTCCACCCAAGGAGAGGTTACCCATGAAAATGGAACTGTAATTTGGTCATGAGGTGGTTATCCCCCCCAGGGCTTATATAGCCAGTTAATATATGTTAATACAGCAAAGTGAACAAAAGGTTAAATAAGTGGGTCAGGCTCAGAACGAGTCCTGTACTGCTTACTTCTGCTTAAACGGAAGGAAAAGCCCATAATGGCACTCGCCTTACTTTCACCCCCATCATTTTAAGAATTGCTTTGCCAATCCTTCACAGCAAATAGCAATTTTAAGTGGACCAAAACAGAGCTCAGGGTGTTTGCACTCCATGGTAATGATAGAGTAGCTGTGCTCCCTGGAGTTCAATAAGCCCAACAATTGAGTCATTTTTGCCCCCTGTGAGCGAATCACTGCTGTTAGCCTGAATGACAGGATTGCTTATAGAACTGGAGCCCTTCACCGGGCTGACCTCATCCTGGGACAGCGGGGTTCAGAGGGCAGGCAGGTGGTGTTTAACACAGTTACAAGTAAAAGCTGATTTTGTACTTGTACACTCTGTAAACAAGAAAGCAGGATTGGCAGGGGCGGGGGTGGGAGGGGAGGGGAGGGAGGAGTCCTGGATGCGCATTGATGTACTTTAGCCAAAGCAGCGCTTCCTCTTTTCCTGTCTCTTTTCCCATCTCATTTCTTCCTTTCCTTAATGTCGTGCTCCCCTCACCATCTTGTCTCTGCCTCTGTCTCTCTCCTCCCCATCTCCCACCCTCCGTACACAGAAGTCTCTAACACATGTAATAGACATGCTAAAGTTAGATGGCCACAGCCCAATTTTAGTTCTGATTAATGAAAGATGCAGAGGGTGTTGCCAAAAAAAAAAAGAAAAAAAACCTCCTAGATTTAAGATTAGTCTTCAGTTTCTGAATCATTTTTGAAGCATAAATTTTAGGCACACATCGCAAAATAGTTGTTGTTTCTTAAAAAATATTTCTTTGAGTAAGAAAATATGAGAAAAGTAGCAAAAGGGAAAGGTTAGAGAAGACATCCCAGCCTAACATCATCTCCTAATGATCAAACTACCTTTGAGATAGAGAAATTCTAGAGAACATTTTCAGCCTGCACATTTTTTGGGGTCAAAGGGCAATGGAGTAGTCAGGTTTTATAATAATCTTGGGAGGGGGTATTGTGAACAGGTAATATATAAGACAAGAGCCCTGGGCTTCCCTGGTGGCACAGTGGTTGAGAATCCGCCTGCCAATGCAGGGGACACGGGTTCGAGCCCTGGTCTGGGAAGATCCCACATGCCGCGGAGCGGCTGGGCCCGTGAGCCACAACTACTGAGCCTGCGCGTCTGGAGCCTGTGCTCCACAACAAGAGAGGCCGCGATAGTGAGAGGCCTGCGCACCGCGATGAAGAGTGGCCCCCGCTTGCCGCAACTAGAGAAAGCCCTCGCACAGAAACGAAGACCCAACACAGCCATAAATAAATAAAATTTAAAAAAAAACCCACAAAACAGCAACAACATACATTTAAAAAACAAAAACAAAAACAAGAGCCCTTCAAATGATTCTCTGTCTCTGAGTCTGACTTGGGGAAGTAGGAACATGGAAATCCTATTTTCAAATTGATAAATGGTTTAAAAATACAATTTCGGTTAAAAAAAACACTGCTTCATTTTTCTTCAAATCCTTGGAACCCTAGTGCCCCTCAAAATCTTAATAACTACAGTTAAGAATTGATTGGTACCATCATTCCCTCTTAGAGATTCATAATATTAGCCTATTAAAAGCTGTTAGCCTTTTAAAAAGCTATAAAAAGCTGTGACATCACTTGCAGCAAAGAACACATCTTTACTTTGTTTCACTTAGTGCTGTTTCCCTACCACACTTTGACCTACCACCTTTGTTTTGGAGAAACACCTATTAACACCAGTGTCCTTCAGAGCACAATTTGGGAAAACTTCCTTAGAAAGATATAATGAGAAAAAAATATTTTAAGAAAGTTTTCTATTCTTCTTTCCTTTCTCCATCTCACAAACCTTCCTCCTTCACTTTCTACTCACTATTCCCCTGTCCCCAAACACACACACACGTGCACGCACACACACCCCCCCCAAAATACTCCATTGACCTCAGTTCCCATTACTCCCAGCTTATTCTCTTCTCTCAGTCAACTGCACTCATCATGCCCCAATGTTCACCAGCCTAGAAAAGTCTGCTGCCCACTTTCTGCCAAGTCAAGTCCTTCTCTGCCTTCAACCCTGTACACAAGACTTGCCTGGCATCTCTAATGCCCAGATGGATTCACACCTTTCAGCTAATGCCTCTAGTCTGTATCTTTAGTGGTTTTTGAGTGCAAAGATAACTACACAGAGCCAGGAAGCCAGAGTTATTTCCCATATTAGCTCTGCCCTATTCTAGGGAATATTATTTCGTCAGGGTTTCAGCTATTCAGCCACTTGCAAAGTGAGGACAAGAAAATCCCTCTGGGCTCTTCCATTCTCAATTCAACGTTATTTCCAAGACGTAGGAACCTTGTTTTCATTCAGCCATTTAGTTATTCTTTCACTATACATTTTATTGAGGATGTACTGCATGCTTGACACACTCTCAATAACATAGAATTAAGATGTGGTTCTGCTTTCTAGGGCTACCTGGTGGGAAGCTGGACACGTAAATTGTGATTATAGTATTGAATAAATGCTGTGATGGGTCTGTGAGCTATAAGTGCTACTGACTGAAGAAGTGCTTCTTACTCAAACTGTGGAATCAGAGAAGTTACCTCAAAAAGCTGTTCTCTGATAAGAATTTTGAAGGGTGTGTTGACCAGATAGCCATGGGAGAAAGGCCATCCCAGATCGAAGAAATAGTGTGTTCCTAGCATGTTAGCATATTAACTTTATACTTATTAATTGCCTTTTTGTTTATATGTACATTACTGTATAGCAGTTAAACCAATTTGTAAATTAAATTATTTTTATGTTACTTTATCTTTACTGTGAAAATGGAGATCATTCAAATGCTATCATTTCTATTTCTAATAGTAAGCCACTTTAGGAAATTCTGATAGATGTGAAATGTGAATATGCAAAAAAAAATCCTTTCAAATTGCAGTACAAAGTGTTTGCTTCTTTGTCTATTGGAGACTATAGCTTTGTCTGGAACACAGGAATCAAAGGTTGATGTCTTTATTTCTCTGCAAATCAGGGGAAAGAAATCCACTAACCCTCTAAAGCTAAAATATTTAAGGATTAAAGCAGATGTGGCATAACTGCTGGTTTGCTGAGTCTCTTGTGATTTATAAAGATATATTTTATGTCTTTTATGATTACGGGATGATGCTAAAAATTTTGTGGGTAATAATACCGTCACATTGGAAAGACTGCATATAACAGCTCTGAAGAAGATACAGAATGCTACCCAGCTGCAAATCAAAGTAAAAGATGTTCAATTTGTTATTAAGAAAAGGCAGTCAGGAAATTTTATTTGGAATTTGGTCTTTGATGTCTGATCATCATAAATGTGAAGACATTAAGTCATATGTTTATGAATAGATTTTTTTGCCTCTTGACATAATGGGATATGTTTTCATAATAATTTTTAAAGATTATTGTTAGATGTATAGCTGTTAGAACTATAGTTTATTTGAAGTGACCTTGACATTTTTTAAATCTTTGATTTTTCCCCCTTTGGCACCTGGACTAGATGCCAGTATAAACTGGTTAAATACCATTTGATTTAAACACAAAGACTGTACCATATATGCATATTTATGATATTTTGTTTGTTGGATCTTTTTCTTAATATTACTTGACTTTCTGTGTTTTAATCTCATTTTTTTTTTTTTCTTATTTTGGGTTGAAGCCACTCTAAAGCTTAACACCTAGGAGATTTCTCACTTATGGTTCCCTTTAAAAGTGCTAAAATCTCAGCCTCTCGAACAAGAGACCAAGCTACAATTTAAAGAAAGCAGTGGTATTGATAAAGGGCCCTAAGAATGTTGCCACTTTCCTCATGTGTCTTCTGCCACATTCTTTCTTTTAAACCAGCAGGAGAGTTGGAAGAAGGATAAGAGGCTGGCCCATCCAAACACTCCTGGCATGCCACGCTGGTCTCTGAGGTCTCCCCTGCTGCTTTAGAAAAAGGAGCCCCACAGACAAATGAAAGGGCCACGGGGACATTCTCATGCAAGCCCCTTCCCTCCAAACACCAAGTGGCTGTAGATTGCTGGTGTTGGGGTGGTTTGGCCTGAGTTGAAGAATAGACACTTGAGAACCATTTGTTTCCACACCATTTTGGGTGAAGTGCTATAGTTTTCACTTTAAAAGCCCATTTAAAAAGAAAAATACTGTTTGAAAGGAGGACACAATTTGGAAGCCATCACACTTAATGGAGTCCCTTTTCAATGTAACACTTTGTCCTATCAATTCTCTTCTAAATTAGTTGTCACTACCTGGAGAAAACCCACCCTTAATTGTCTTAAAAAACAAACAGTCTCCCATATATTTTTCCTATCTCCAATCTTTAAAACTCTTTTGGAACTTCCACAAAGTATGAAGTGAAACACAATTTGTTTAGCAGTACACAGTACATTATTACCATTGGCCTCTAAATCCAGTCACACAAATTATCTCAGAATTAAAAGAAAAAGCAAGCTGGACCTAATAGGAATAAAGGTTTTTACTGACAATTAACTTGACCAGCCATTGTTAGATAAAGGACTTGGTAAAATCTGCAGGATCTATGAAGAGGAAGTAATTCTTTTGGAAGTAGTTAGGCAGTTTATTATACTCGTTGCCACAGCCTGAAATATTCATCTAGTTTTGGAGATTTGAAGAGATGAGAGGGTTTTGAAGTTAAAGTCGCTTCTTTCTAGCCTTTCACTCTTCTTTTGTCCTTTGTCTTGAGTGGCCTGACTAGCTTCTCAGCCTGAAAGTCCCACTGTCAACTCAAAGGCAACATCTGGAAAGCTGGGTTTGCCTCTCCTCATCACAACAAGTAGGAATTCCTCCAAAATTTCCAATTTTCATCAAGTGTATACCATAGCATACCAGACATAGATTCTCAGGTTTATCCTTTTAATATCGTTTATATTTGTATCTTTGCCAACTAAGCACAATTCATCAGCAGTTCTCCAACCCACATGGCCTACTTCTTTTGTATTTCTACCACCTTAGTCTGAGTTCACTTTATTTCCCTCTTCTGCTTGGATTAGAATAGCTTTCTACCGTTTAGCTTCTAGCTTCTCATCAACTCATACATAGCTCTCAGAAATAGGTCTTCCTCAAGCACCATAGTTCATCATTCCACTCTTCAGGAATTTCAGAGGTTCAATTTGTTACTCAAGAACTTTCACCCGGGTGGGGGAAATGAGGAGATGTTGGTTAAAGGATACAAACTTCCAGTTAGAAGATGAATAAGTTCTGGGAATCTAATGCACAACCTGATGATGATAATTAACAGTCTCGTATCACGTACTTGAAAGTTGCTAAGAGAATAGATCTTAAATGTTCTCACCACGAAAAAGAAATGGTAATTATGTGATGTGATGGAGGTGTTAGCTAATGCTATAGTGCTAATCATTTTGTAATATATAAATGTGTCAAATCAACACGTTGTATACCTTAAGCTTACACAGTCTTATATATCAAACTTACACAATGTTATATATCAATTACATCTCAATAAAGCTGGAAAAATAAAAACTCCTCCACCAGCTTGTCTATTAACTGTGGCCATGTTTTCCAGACCAAAACCAGGAGCCTGTCTGAATTCAGGTCCTGCACCCTCTCTTGCACACAGTGGGCCCTGGTCTGCCTCAGTGTCTTCACACACACCATTTCCTTATTTTCTTCCTTCCCAATAATCTATACACTTTTAATCTGGTCCAACTTCCCTCCTCCAAGAATCTGGTGATTAACCGTCATCTGACTTCTCTAATTGACTCCATCACACTTATTTACTGAGTGTGGACTGCTATGATTTGTAATTATTATGTATTCTCAAATTGTGCTTTTCAGTTTGTTTCTATGGTTGCAAAGAGTAAAAATCTTTAAAGGCTTGAACTGCATTTTTTAAATTTTAAATAATATGGACACAGAGAGAATCATATAATTATATACTTACCTATTATATATAATTTATTATTATATATGATCTTGTCATATTTTGTTATTAAACTTGTCTTTTGTTAGGTATAGAATGTAGAAGATTTATCAGTGTGTGACACATGTACAGATTACTGTGGAGCTTAATACTTACTCATTCTGAAGTTTTTAGGACCAAAAAAGGATGAAAAGATACCTTACATAATCCCTGTTCTCTATACATTGCTGCCCTTCCTACCCCCTCACCTTTCCCCTCCAGAACCCAGTCTCTCCCTGGGATACATGTGCACTCCCAGAGAAAGCTCTACGAGGACAGTTCTCTGGACATTGAGGCGGTGGTTGCTGAATAACTGTTGATCGACCTCTGGGGGACATAGGATAAAGCAAGGAATGAGGCTGAGAAGAATGTCTGTTTGCCCTGGAAAGTGAGAAAGGGGAGAAGAGAGCAAACACTAGAACATGGCATGATGGCAGAAAAACAAGGATTTTTAGCAGCTTTTCTTTTCTCCATCATTTTCAGCATTCCCACTGCCTACAAAGTTTCTGTCTTTGACCTATGTGGTTATATGTCTAAATATTCTAGAGTTGACAACCCTTCTTACCCTTCCTTTCAGCAGCAGCACAGAAAACTTAGCCAGGTGTTAATCTCTGCAAAGTTTATTGCCTGCCTGATGTGTGTGTGTGTGTGTGTGTGTGTGTGTATGTGTATACATATACATACATGTATGTGGAAGTGCGTGTATACACACACACATGCATATGGCTAATGACTTCTCACAGTTTATCTCAAGGCCACATTGTTTCCTGTTCCACGTGGTTGACAGGACATCTCTGACGTGACAGATGTATCCACTGAGAACGGGATCATGCGTTTGAAACCAGTTTAATTCTTAGCAAGGCGATGCATATGGCTTATGGAGATTTTGTGGTTGATTTTTTTCCTTATATATTACTCAGGGAAGCCTGTGTCAGTATAAATCAGTGGTAACGAAATCAACATTATGGCATCTTTGATACTGCATTTGCGAAAGCTTTTCAGGATGTTGTTTAATTCGGGGCTTAATGATTGATATTATAGACAGTGAATAAACATTTTTGATGGATCTGTTTGCTGACAGATTAAAAAAATCGAATCCCTTTTTCTCTTGGATCTGAAGGGTGTAATGCCGTTGAAGAGGAAACAGTTCAAATGTGGTCATCAGAGGCTGGTGGCACCAAAAGTAGAAACTCACTTAGGGTAAAATTTGCTGTCAGGAAAAATGGAGCATTCTTTCTCAACTCAGGAACGCGTGGTTCATGCGAGCTTGCTTGTAGATGGTTGCTACAATAAGACTCCTTTCATACAGGTGTGTTTATGCCCCAGGCTTGCTGGCCACAGTCCATTCCATTTACAGAAGCTGAATTAAACAATAACTACCGCATTGCAAAAAATGGTGGGGAGAAGGGGGAGAGGAGGGGGAAAGGTGAGCGTCAAAGGAGATGCCTGAGAGCTTTGTTCGGGCCAAGAAAAACCCTGTTGCAATTGTCAGAGCTTGTTGATGTTGCCGGGAACGGCACTTTTTTTTTTTTTTTCTCCTGGATTTTGTGGTTCTGCCTTAGGAAAGAAAGTAAAATAGAACGGAAGAACAAAGTCCTACTCTATAAATCAGCAGCTGCTCCTTTGCCAGATCAAAGGAGTGACATTTTTGCTTCTGGACTACTTGTCCATTTGAGGGCTTGACAGGCAGCTAGCAGCTGGCCTGCTAGACTGTATGGGAGAATCCTCCTACATCTTCTTCCGAGCAGATGACAAGCTCATCAAAGAGATATCCATAGAATAGGGCACGTAAGTGCACCTTGATCTCCTCAAACATAGCTAATACATAATTACTAAACAGCTTGGTGTATTTTTTGGCAAGTTCATGCTTAGGTGGCTTCCACTGAGAAGTAGGATATAGAATTAATACTCCAATCAAAGGTGATGTTGAAAGCTAAAGAGATACTAGATTTGTTGGGATCTTCTCCTGTTAGCGCGAATTAGGAAATGGCTAGGAACATGATGAGAACCGGCTAAAATGTGTGTAACTGATTGTCAAGTGACTGGTTGATTTTGCGAAGCCCAGTCAGGCAGTAGTGTTCAGATAGATGAACAGGTACTTGATCATTGGTAATTTTGAAAACAATTACTCCTGCTTTTTTATGCTGATAGAGCCGAACAAAGCTGTAGATGTATTTTCCGTGTCTGTAAAGAATTGTTTTCAGAAGCACTATTAGGAGTGTAGGTATACAGATCTGGAATTTTAATGTCAGTAGTAAAACTTTCAGAGTAATTCAGTTTCTGGTTGATTTCCATCTGCAATAAATCATGTACAGGATGAGGTAATATACTACAACTTATGTCTATTGACTTAGTATTTTATCTTTAAGAGGATAGATCCTAGATATGAATAGCTAAGGATCTTTGTGTATTTTCTCCTCCCTTGCTTTCAAGTAGCTTTGAAAGATCACTTTTATAGTGCATGATAAATAGCTGCACATGAATAATCTGATGGCATTCTGGAAGAGTAACAGTGCTTCAAAATCATAACCTGCTGGGATGTTTTGTTACGCGCCATTGGGTGTGATTATACTTATGGAATAATGTTTATTGTTGCTCAGTATTATAAAGAAAATAAAAGATAATTCCCTATCTTAGAGGAATTTCTCAAATACTTTTATTAAAAAGTCTCTACTATTGGCTGTATACGCCTTAGTCAAATAGGATGCCAAATTCTCCAGGTCATTTTAAACACTTTTTTAATTATGAAAATAATCATACTTATTATTAAAAACTCAGAGCAGAATTACATGAAATAAAAATAGAAATCTACCATTTTCCTGCTATCCACTCCTGAGAGAGAACAGTTTCCACAAGAACGCTTCATTGGTCCAACTTTTCCTTTAGGAGGTACCGATGGAGTAAAATGTATTAAATTATTATAAATTGTTTGTTGCCCAAGACAAGTGATTACAGGACTGTTTAGATCTGACATAACTAAAGAGAATAGTATGTGCATTTTCACAGCTAAGGTTCTTGATTACAACTTGATCTTTGCAAGTTTCTATTCTTAGTAAGAGTACTGGATCATGTATTTGGTATGTGACCTAGAGCAGAAACTCTCAAACTTAAATATGCATATGTCACCTGGAAATCTTTTAGAATATTGATTCAGATTCAGTAGTGCCACGGTGGGGACCACTGTATTTCTGCAGTTCTAACAAGCTTGAAGTGATGTTGATGTGGCTCGTCCATGGAACACAGAGTTGCAAGGATCTAGAGAACCGTTAAGAGAGTGATTCCAAGATAGCTCGCCCCACTACCCAGCCCCCCAGGAGATTCCCACTCCAGTGTCTAAAATCCCCACCATGGCATTATACACTTGTATTAGCTGTAATCTCTGGGAAGACCCCATGGCATGGACACATGCTACCTGCAGGGGTACAACACATTATTACCCTCTTATCAACTCAGCATGGCTTTGTTTAATAATAAGCCACCTAGTCTGAATTATTGCCCGTAAGAGAACAGAGCTCTTTAGGAGGGGACATGAGATAGATGCATTTTGAGTGTAAGCTAACATTTAATGAGCTCTTACTGTGTACCAGGTGCTGTGGCACAAAGATTTTACATGCAATATCTCCCTTAATCCTCAAAAACAATCTGGGCCCAACTATCGCCCCAGCTTATAGATAGGAATCAAACTGAGGCCTAGGAGTTTACATAGACTTGCCCAAGGTGACACAACAAGGAAAGGGCAGAAAATATGAGCCCATGCTCTTCATCACTTTGCTCTACAGAGAAGTCTGGAATATGGAACAATAACTGAGAAGCGTTTACCCAAAGTAGGGTATTTTAGTAAAGAACCTATGTGCACCCTCCTAACCTGAGGGAAGAATTAGATAAAAGAAAGAATTTTGAAAGAACACATTAGAAGGACATCAGAAGATAAGCATGAGCTACTTGATAATTTTGCCCAGGACCTTTCATGTCAGCATAAACACTCCACTGCTCAAGGCCTATTCATAAAGCTACAAAAGGTGTGTGATTCCAGATTAATATCATGTTTTTTCTTTTTTTTTAAGGTTTGCATTTTTTTTTCAATTTATTTATTTATGGCTGTGTTGGGTCTTCGTTTCTGTGCGAGGGCTTTCTCCAGTTGCGGCAAGTGGGGGCCACTCTTCATCGCGGTGCGCAGGCCTCTCACTATCGCGGCCTCTCTTGTTGCGGAGCACAGGCTCCAGACGCGCAGGCTCAGTAGTTGTGGCTCACGGGCCCAGTCGCTCCGCGGCATGTGGGATCTTCCCAGACCAGGGCTCGAACCCGTGTCCCCTGCATTTGCAGGCAGACTCCCAACCAGTGCGCCACGAGGGAAGCCCTAATATCATGTTTTTGTTTTGTTTTGTTTTGTTTTGTTTTGTTTTTTTAATTTTTTATTTATTTATTTATTTTTTATTTGTTTATGGCTGTGTTGGGTCTTCATTTCTGTGCGAGGGCTTTCTCTAGTTGTGGCAAGTGGGGACCACTCTTCATCGCGGTGCGCAGGCCTCTCACTATCGCGGCCTCTCTTGTTGCGGAGCGCAGGCTCCAGACGCGCAGGCTCAGTAATTGTGGCTCACGGGCCTAGTTGCTCTGCGGCATGTGGGATCTTCCCAGACCAGGGCTCGAACCCGTGTCCCCTGCATTGGCAGGCAGATTCTCAACCACTGCGCCACCAGGGAAGCCCATCATGTTTTTATATTGTAAATTTATAAGTGTTAGCTCGTGGTGTTTTGAGAGCTGTAGACTAATCTAGTATCTATCAAATTATAAATTAAGCTGTAGCTCTGGGAAATTAATTATGAACCATGAATGTGTCCCTAAGTAGCCCATGGATCTCATTTGTTTACCATACTTTGCTCACAGTTGTCTGGGAGAAAAGACCCACTTATCTGGCCACCTGTGAAAAACTTATGTTTGAGACATGACTCAATCATCTGCGTGTCAGAATACACATTCAAAGGCATTAAACCTGCTTAATTCACTGATTCAGCCTTTTCAATGTATCTCATTGAGAAAGCCCCACTCTTAGCCATAACCACACACAGAAAAGGACATGCTTTCTTTGTGAACTAAGAAAAAAAAAATGAAGAAACTTGATAACTGACTTGCCCCTGTTGAGGCTTCATTGCTGCACACCCCAACCAGTAGCGAGCTTTGCGAATAAGCACCTTCACTGATGAGTCCCATGCCTGGGGAAAGTGGAGAAACAGAGGTTTTTCATTTTTTAACAGGTCCCCAATCACCAAGCTGCCTATAACACCTCTTCCCAATTGATCGGATCCCTCTTCAGCAGTTCAGCCCCCCTCCTTAACCAGACCAAACCATGCAAAAGCTTCAGTTCTGGAGATTCTTGATTCCCCCTCAGAGGGTTTCAGGGCTGGCATCTTTCCAGTTGACTCCATGGAAGCCTGCACTTTCTAACAAAAGGAATGCTGCCGAAAGGAATGGGTTACCAGGTGGGGCATGAAGTTAGTGAACCAGAAAGAGGGATTTATCAGCCATTTAAAAAGAGGGAGAAAGAGAAAGGAAAAGGAATCAACCGACAATCAGGAATGACACCTAAGTCTACTTCTATCAATCTGAAATATGCTGGGGAGTGAAAACACTTTAAAAGAAAAATCACCACAGTCAGATTTTGGTTGCAGAAAAGTTTGGCTCTTTTGTTGGGGCTTAAGGTGGGGTTGGGGGAGAGGTCTCCAGAAGACCTCTCTCCAACAAGACAAGATGAGATTTCAATGATATTTTCCTCTCTTGGGTTTATTCTTTTTAATATATAGAGATATATATATATTTTCACTCTAAGTTGCCTCAAAAAGGCCTCATGATTCTTGGAAAGTCATTGAATTTATTTCTATAATTAAGTTATTTTTAAACTAACCGTCTAAGTATATAATTTTTAAGGATCACACATACTAATGCATTTTCTATTTTCGTAAAATTTAATGAGAAAGTAGATAGTCTTAGTAGATCCTCTCCAGAGCTTTTGTGAGCCTGGATACTAACTTTGTGTTCAATACAAATCAATGGAACTAGTGTACTTTAGGGTACTCATTCCCTAAGGAGTCACTAATGGAATTATCTCTAGCCCTTAAAAAAAGTCACAATGAGGCTAATGAAAAATATTTTTTAAGTGAAATCTGGATAAGGCACTAGGCTTACTAGCACATTTATGGCATTTATCATAGATGGCATATTTTACACGCAAGTTGTACAAACCTCAGAATGCTTTTAAGAGCTATCTAAGAAGACTTTGTGATTTCGGGTGAAATAGTTTGTACCAATAGAAAAGTATATGTCTTCAACTTCAAAATCATTCTGGGATGACATTACAACTTAGAGAATTTTTTAATATCAGATACAGATGAAAAACCTAACAGTCTTTGGATTGGAAATAACTTGCGGGGGTTTTCATTAAAGTTGGGTGCAGCTTGCTGCATTTTGGTTAGTTGGATGTGTTCAGCAATTTTTCAAATGTTTTGGGTTTGGCAAAGTCCAAAATGTTTTTGCCAACACCCTCTTTTCCCCTTAGTTTTTAAACCCGTGTGAAATTCAAGGATAACTTAATCCATATGTGTCTGATTCATTTACACTTAACTCATCAAAATGTTATTTTGTAAGACCCATTTAATAGCCAAGAAACCTTTTGAGCCTTTTAAGATGTCTTTTGTCTTTGAACCAGTGAGTTGCATTTTTCCATATGAATGGAGCTTGGACCTTGAAAGATGGAAGATCAGTCTGTTTTCAACTTAGACTCTTCAGATTTTAAGTGGAATCAAAACTTGATATTCTGTTTACTGTTTGAGCACTGAATAACTTCATTTTAAAATATAGATCAGAGGAAGTGGAAAAAATTTTCATGTTATGTAATTTTGGGGAAAGACCATATTTGGAAATTTCACATTACTGATATTAAAGAAATAAAAATTACTCTTAATTTGATTGTTTGAATCTATAATTAAATGGCTTCATTTTATGTACATGGGTGTGTTTTCTAAGAGTGGCCTGTGGCTCATCAGTGCAGTGGGGTAATTTCATTTTTTAGTGTTAAAGTGTTCTTACAGTCAGCTCATTAATTGGTAATGTTAATAGTAACATCTATGGTGTTTATAAGATATCCCAAGATCAGGGGAGTTGACAATTGGCAGGAGTTGTATGTTAAGAGATTTCTGAAAAATTGGGGCCCATATGTTTTTTAAATTCTGCATGATTTGAAAGAATGTGGTAGAATCAGGAATCTGGCAAGATACAGCACTATGGATCACAAACATTGTTTGAGAGCAACAATTCAGAGAGGCTAACCGGAGCCCTAGTGAAAAAAGCAAAATCTCTTATGACCCTTTGTAAAAGGATCTAGTGAAAACCTTCAGAGGCTTCTCTGCCTATTTGTTTAGTAGAACTGGGCGAAGAAAGGCCATCGCCATAACTGCTAGTGAACATTCAGTCCATGCCATGGTAACTAGTTGAAAATGTAACACTGGAGTGGCATTTCCAAGTTCAGCGCTTCTATAAAGACCTGGGAGCACACAGATTGCTTTTTTTAATGTTCTGCATTGTTGTGGAGCCCCCATTGAACAACCTTTTGAGCGGACCCCGTTTTTACTAATGTAAACATTCTGACTAGTATCCAAAGAAATGACCTTTGAGTGAACCTCTAACCTTCCCCGTAATTATTTGTTTGAAGACAGTGTGGAGTTCTCCTGCTGAGAACTAAGGACCATGATTCCTTGCAGCTCTGTGAGGAAGGGAGTGTTTGGGGGAACTGGAGAGAAAGACATAAATAAGCGAACAACCTCCAGATGTAAATAATAAAAGAGTAAAAGGGTGAAATTAAAAAGGGAAAAAATAGCAATTCATTTTACCTAAAGAGTTGGCCTATAGGAAAAAACAAAACCGGGATTAGTAGCACATAAAAAGAGGTGAAACCCCTGCCATGTGTGTCCTCCATTAGAAACTTCAAGGAGCAGAGGAAAGGCTTCTCCTCTCCTGAGAATCTCAATTGGTCTTAACCTGAGCTGATGTAAAGAGATCTGGGGGTGGAACTCTCAGGTCAGTCCTCCTTGGTCCCAGTAAAAGCAGTGAGGGAAAGAGTAGACCATTAAGTTCCTTCTCTGATTTGAGGGATACTTCTGGAAGGCTTTGTGATCTATCTGGTCAGATATTCCTCAGCACCACTTAAGGTGCCCAGTGGGAATAAATATGCAGTTTCCACTCTCTTTTTTGTTTTCACCTCTCATAAGCTGTCACTTTCTTCCCCAAACCTGAGGGGGTGTGACATCTGAGCTACGCTTTCTTAAGTAATAAAGAAGTTCATTGTTTGCCAAACAAACCCCATATGCAAAAGACTCTTTTGGTTTTCTAGAGGCTATTTTTCTTCAGTCTAATTGTATTCCCACCAGAGTGCCCACAGGAGGCCTGAACGGGTGTGGGCTGCTGTCCTCCACAGAAGGGACTTTAACGCCATAGGAGCTCAGAGCTGCCAACACACTAGAATTTTCCTGGCTAATTTCAAAGAATGAGTTTTCAGTTCCTGCCTGTGACCCCATGTAGACTCATTAATCATGAAGTCCCCCTGCACTTAAGATTTGAAACTGGGAGTACTGGGAAACGTCATCCATGGGTATATTTTGCAGGAACAGCTAGCTATATGCTAGGCATCGCCCTCCCTCCATGTCCCCCCTGAAAACATGCAGCCCGTGAATCCTGTGCATCAGCTCAAGCGTGTGGGGAATGCATGTCATTAAATGCATGGGGACAGGGGTAACTCGCAAATGGTAGAAAATTGTTTTGTTTTTATTAAATTTGGAGAAATAAAGGAGATTTCTTATCATCTTACTCTGTACATGAATATTTGATGGGCATTATTAAACATTAAAGTAACATGAAGTAGGCACTTATTTTTGGATTTCCAGCAAAATTAGATCCAGGCTTCTATACGAAATAAGTGCTTCTCCTTTACATTCCTGTGATTCAGCTACCACCTGATTTGAAAATGTTTCTTGGACTCTAATATCAACCATGTGTACCTGAGGCTCTGTCTTTCTAGTGGGTTGAAAGGTGGCTGGGTTTATGGTTGGCAGTTACCTTATCCCTGCCCTGGGTGTCCCAGCTTAGACTGGAAAGGCCGCCCCCAGCTGGCACTGACCTCTAAGTGACCCCTAACTTTACAGGCTTAAACTGCAGGAGTTGCCGAAGAGCAGAAGTCTTTCTGGCCAGCACTTATTACTGCTGTGTTGGTGATAAAACTTCAGACAGCCTAATTGATGGCTTTGCTGACCTAACAATACCTTGTGAAAGCCGAGTGCCAGAGCCTGGTCTCCATTTATGACCAGCTGCAAGGGGAGGCTGGGTCTCCCTATGATGGCGAGTTTAGGGAAAGGGGGAAAATCTTCCATCCAGCCTGTGAACTTTAACCAGATTCCGACTTGTTCAAGAGGCAGAAGCACAATTGCAAATTAATAGACGTTTTCTCAGGGAAAATTTTTTCCTTTCCTGAGCCTTTTTAGCACGTCAGCTTTGAGTTGATTATGAGATGATGGAGGAGATGATCCAGTCAGCTATTTTTGAACATGGAGACGGAGAATTGCCTTTGAATTAAAAAGATAATTTTCGGTAGATGTTTGACTGTATTGTATTCTCCGCAGCGTTCGTGCAGAGGTGTTCACGGAGCACAGAAATTGCATTTGCTGACTGGACGTCTCTGTTCTGTTTCAGGTTTATTAATGCCAGAAGAAGAATAGTACAGCCCATGATTGACCAGTCAAATCGAGCAGGCAAGTTCCAACTCATATCTGTGTTCACATCCCACAGGCACAAATCCTCATCAAGTTATACTTCAGGAGTTTCATCACCTGGTAAAGAAATGCTTCCATCAGGCATTCTGGGAGGATTTGTTTTTTAATGTCCCCAGAATTCCATTCTAGGAAGCAACTTCACTAATTGGTGCTAATTGGAGATTTCCCACCCTGACTCTACTGACACTGCTTTTTATTTTCTTTCTGAATTGGTAATTGGGCACAAGTATTAGTGCCACAAGCAGTTTGTTTGACTGTGAGCTCTGGAATTACTCATTGCTTGTCTGCATCCAATCATTAGCACACTCTCATTTTCTCCTTACCCACAATTCCTTGGTGTGCGCATTGCTTTCACTCCTGGAACATCCCCTGTTAAACTCATTGTATCCATTCATTTGCATTGACTATTCATAATATTCTATTAAAGCCTGACCTGCTGCATTGCCAGCATTATTTTTTATTAAAATGCTTCCCATCCATCCCACGAAAACACATGTGGGTTTTTCTCACAGAGTCTCTCTGTTTCTCTAAAGCCATCGTTACACAGTACTGTCAGAACCATCCCCATGAACTCCTAATCATTCTACTTCGAAATAGGCATTTCCTTAGTTTACTGAGGACTTGTGGTGTCCTGCAAGAAGGTCTACGGGAAAGAAAACTATTTTCCATGTAGGTGATGACTGTTGTTACTCACGAGGGTGTCCAAAGGGATGGAGATTTAAACTGTGGCCTCAGTTTAAAGAATTTAAGAAAATTAATTTCCTTTGGCAAAATTTCCCCACTAACACTGAAATATCGTTCCACTAATGGAGGCCGGGGACCTGTTGGAGAAGAATATAAAACAATTGAAATATTATATTTACCACGTTTACATTTTCTTTGGTATGAGTGAAAAAGCAAA